>NW_024426996.1:26864317-27192461 GCF_017311325.1 Ursus maritimus | reverse complement strand
CCCCCCCCCCCCCGCCTTTTTAAGGCCTCTTAGACATTGGGGCAATGGTTTTCAAATTTAGCCTTTGGAAATACTCTTCTAAATCATAGCCTGAAGATAACCTAAAGGGTAATCAGAGCTTCCATTAAAAACAAAACAAAAAATGTGTGTAGAAATTATTCCAGTAGTTCTATGACAAAAAAGTCCCATAAATTAGCGTAAGGGATGAGAAAAAGATATCTTCATATAACGGAAAAGTTTTAAGATGCTTTTTTCTTATGTGGTCTTGAAATAAAAAGCAATACCTGTTCAAGCTTATGAAATAGTGACTCTTATCATTTTCCTTCTCTGCCATTTCCTAGTTGGGCAACCACACAACTTATAAGAAAGAAATGAGACTTAGGAATGGAGTGCTGGGATACATTTAAGAGATGGTGTTTGTCCAGGCTGTTCAGAAACACCAAACCCTTGTCCTCAGTCCAACACTCTCTTTAGAAGATCATCAAGGGAAGTGGTACAGAGAGAAATGGAGGCCAGGATTCCTTTTATTACTGGCTGACGCTTTGACTGCAAACCCCAGCGTACAACCCTGGTGAACTAGGCAGAGCCTTCTGCCTCATCTTGATAGTTTTAAAGAGCATAGAAGCAAAACAAGCTCCTAGTACTTGGAACACAAGAGTAGTCCTGCTTTTACACTGGGAACCCCTGACTATGAAGAAAGGTCAGAATAGAGCTTTTGGTAAGAATAACTATTTTCCCTGTACCTGGGGGAGAAGCTGGTATAGGCTAATTGACTTAGAATGTGACTATTTCAGATTGGCTCTCTTCTTCTTTGTATGTGGGATGGGAGGGCTGCTGGAAAGTGGAGAGGAAGATGGGAGATGGGGACAGTCTTCAAATTAACCATAGAAGCCAGCTGTAGGCACTGCACTGGTTTCCAGGCATTACTCCAGGATTCCCAGAGTTTGAGACTATAGGTCTACTCCAAGTAATATACATAGTTCTTGGTAGGTCAAACATATTTCAAAAATTATGCCAGGAATTCATTTTCACAAGGCTACTTTTGATGGTCTGCTTCTTCATGCCAACACTGTTGGAAGCTAATTTTAACTTGAAGACAGTATACTTGATTCGGTTTTTGTATTCATGTTGAGTAGCGGGCTATTAATGGTTTATATACTATTGGAAAATAAAGGGAGGCATATATCGCCTCAGACATAACACAGTTGGCTGGCTGGGGGGGGGAGGCGTCTCCCTGATATACAAGATAGGAAGAGTGAAGACAGTAGGGACGTTTACTTTTCATGTTGGAGAAACCAAAAAGAATGGGGAAGGAGTGAGCCCCACATTTTTGTTTTTTATATCTTGCTAGGTATTTTACCTCTTATCTCTTCTAATCTTTACAAAAGCCTTTATGCGTTAGGGCTGTGGAATATGGTTTTAGTTTTTTACTGTCCTTGATTTCCTTTAAGGATTTTCTGCCAAGGGAGAACTATATGTAAGCCATATTTGCAATGAAATAATAGCTTATTTATTAAGAAATTCATTGTAATATAAATATTTTATTACAGTAAAGTATAAGTGTGTGATTTATATATACATTTATAAATCATAAATCTACTTGATGATTTTTCACATTGTGAACACATATGTATAATTGTTACTCAGATTATGAAATAGAACATGACCAGCATAGTATATTTGTCTTGTCATGATTTATTTTCTTATTTTTATTATTTTTCTTCTTTATACCTTCTTTGTGTTTAATTTTCTGTTTTGTTCTCACTTCTTGAGATATATATTTAGATCATCAAGCTTTGGCTTTCCTTCTTTTGTAATATTTGCATTTAAGGCCATGAATTTTACCCAATGCACATGTTTACCTATATGCTATAAATTTTGATATGCCATATTTTCATATTATGAGTAATATTGACTTTCATAAGTCAATAATGGATCTTTTAATCTCCAAGAAATCTTTTTTAAAAAAATGATTCTGCTGAAATTCTCCATTTTGTAAACAATATTTAAAAAATATTACTGTTATTTCAAAGTGTGTCTGATAATTACAATATGTAGCTCTCCTTTGTTTCTAATTTATGGTTTTTCTTTCCCTTGGGTCCCAGTCATTTGATTTTATCTGCTAGTATGCCTAGTAATTATGATTGACTGTCAGATACAATATGTACATAGTAGAGATAATTAGATACTCAGGATGGTATTCTCTTTCTTTAGAGTTTATTTCTTTGCTTTTGGCTGGCATTTAGGTGAGGGGCAGGTCACCCTAATATTTAGTCTGAAATTTGAGCTGATTGGAAATTGGGTTTTAGTCTCTATGTGGATTAGTCTATTACTAGTTTGCCCTTAAGCCTTGAGTCTTGTCCTTTAGAGGTCCCAACTAAATGCCTGGCATGCTTGTCCATTATTTTGAAACTACTGAAGGCTCTGATCAATTTCAGAAGGTCTGCAGCTACTTAGGAATCATCAAATGCCTTTAGAAGAAAATCAGAGCTGAATTTAGCCTCACCTTTATGTAGTTTCCTTCTCCAGGGATATTGGTTCCTCAAGTTTTTAATGTCACAGTAACTTTCTGATGCCTTAAAGCAGATTACAGAAATTCTTCAGCTTTTCTTGCTGAAAGGGTTGGTGTGATGCAAGCTAGTTTACCATAGCTGAAAGTGAAGTCTCTTAGAAACATTTTTTTTAGGTTGGACATTTTTAGTTCACTAAATACACAGCTCCAGGCCTACAACCACCCACACAGACTCTAAATCCTGGGATTCATAGATAAAGGGACATGTGTTATGACAGAGAAATGTAGTTGAGCCTATGAAACAGATTCTGAGTCTCCTCACCTTAACCAGCCATAGGGGTGAAAATGTCGGGTCTCTCTCTCTCTCCCTCTCTCTCTCGCACTCTCTCGTTTTAAACCCATTCACTTGTCTTTCTGTAAGAGAAAACAGTCAGTTTGCTTCTTGTCTGCAAGATACTGTAACCTTCCCATTAGAAAAAAGTACCAATGAACTTGTCAAACTCTACGCCATCAAATTGGCCATTTCCCCCCCAAGGTGTAGAGAAAGGGAGCGGACAGAGGCAGAATCATCTCACTGTGGTAAGTGAGAGAGCACTTTCTTCCTGCCCTAACAGTTAATATTGTTTGCATATAATAAATGAATAAATTTATACTCAAGTAGCATAAATAATTTACTAAGATGCTGTTTGACCTAGGTGTTCTCTCATACTTCTGAGTTCCTTGAATCCTAAAGGTTCCACAACATGGATTTATTCTCCGATGCCATATCTTAGGCACTGCTCAAAGTCAACCTCATGAGATTAAAATATACGGTGACCATATAATTTTTCTTTTAGCACAAGGCACTTTTGAGAATGAAAGAAAGTAATATTAGTAATTATATCAGGAAATGGGGTAAACTGGGACTGTCATAAAGAAACTGATAGGTATAGTGACCCTACTTTACCACTAACACAGATTTCTTTGCAGTGGAAGGACATGGCCCCAGAGTGATCTATAGTGAGCTTAGCAGATGAGTTTGTTTCGGATGGGATAAGAGCTAGCAATTTTTAGAGAGAATGGAAGGCTGGAAATCAGCAGAAAGAAGAAAAATAAGCTAAGAAGAAAAAAAGAAGATAGGAAGGAACACCGATAAGAAAGCCAGGGATAAGCTCTTTGCCCAGGAAAGCAGGTGGATGTTAGCATGTAGACATGAATCATTAAGCAGGGTGAATTGAGAATAAGTACAGATTGGAAGATTAAACTTATTCTCATTGAGAGGAAAAGAGAATGTATAGAATGGGGTCACAGTAGTTGTAAGCGTTGTAAAAATAATGAGAAAGTATCCTCAAGTTTATATGATTTTTAAAACATCACTTGTAATAAGGACATTGAACAACCCATAGGATCTATTCTAATACATCAGATTCAAATGAGAAACTATGAGTACTCCTGGTTAAAAATAACACTTCATAACAGATGCACTTATTTTAACATATGCTAACAATGGCAGACAGAAAGAGGTAGGGTATAAATGACTAAGTGACTGGGAATAATAGGATAGTCTGGACCTACTCACCAGGTGATGCTGTTGGTCTGAGGGTGATAGTAAGGAGGCTAGGAGGACACAGTGTTAATCAAATGGTCATCCCAGTCAGTTAGCCGTTACTTAGTAATGGGTCCCCTATAGAAAACCTAAAAACTGCCTTCATAGAAGATGGTGGGAGAATCTAGGAGTTGAGTAGAGTTTAGAAGATGGACTTTTCAATTAGCTATATATGATGCATATCGCTTGTGTGAGTAACTGTGCTGTCATCTCACAGAGCTATCATCCCAAGTAACCTATCTCTTTCATAATCAGTCCACTTGTTCTGCTTTGTCCAATCATAATCTCTAGTTTCTTGGTATGCGAATACTGTGATCCCTGAGTCTTAGAACACCACTCAGAAAGTAAGGAAATATAAGAAATTATAAAAATGAGCATGTATGGCAGAGGGCAAGCCGTATACTTGGAGTATTTATAGCAAGATCTTACTCTGAAAGAACGAATACAAACTCGTATAAAAAGAATCTGAGATGCACACATCTGGGTTCACAGAGTTGGTGGTGTTCCAGTTGTAGCTCCACATGACAGCCATTTGAAATCGATTTCTTTGAGATCAAGTTTGGCTAAAGGAATTTGTATTCACCGTGTGTGTTCTTGTAGTTGACCTTGCATAAAATCCAGGCTGTGTATCCCTTGGAGAAACAACTAGTGATCTATAGGAAAGGAATGCCAAACTTTATCTTTGGAATTCAATCCAGATGAGTTCATTGGGTGGTTTTCAACCTGATTTGAAAGCCTAGATTCTGTTCTTGCTTTCATTATCTGTTATTGTTCTTTTAGTTTCTGGTTATTCTTTACCTTTTTGTTTAATGTTTATAATTTTTTCTTAGAGTAGGGTCTGTCTGCTCTCCTCAATGCCTACCACCGGGCCTTAAACATTAGAGGCATCCATAAAGTTTGAAGAGAATTAAATGGAGTTGAGAGTGGATTTAAATGGGGAGTGAGAAAATTTGTCCAAAATAGCATTTTAAAATCTGTTTTCATATCATAATGTGCCTTATTTATATCCTAGTGGGATAAAGCACTCCTAGGCATATAAACATATTCAAGGCTCTGAGAATATCTGTAGTATAGAAACATTTAATCTTATTTAACTTGTATTCTTCAGATTTATTTGACAAATACATTTTTGCAAAGGGTCTGGACTCTTCAGGAGACAGAAATCATCTCAAATTAATTTCAACTCAACATGGAATTTTCTGACTTATGTAACAAGTAAGAATTCTTGATGAGTTCACAGAATGGAGAAGCCGTAGGACCTCAGGGCTTGGGACTTGGGACTCAGCAATCTCTCTTTTCATCCATTTTTCTCTCTTGCTTTTGTCTGTTTCCTTTTGGGTGCTGACCTCATTCTCTCCTAGTGTGGACAGTCCTATGACAGGCCCTTTCAGTGTGGAGGGGAACAACCACAGGTGAAAGGGAAAATGTTGATTTTTATACAGGTAAAATATTAATTTCCCAAAAGGGTATGGTTCCTGCCTGAGTCACACATCCATCCTTTGGACCAATCACTGTTATCAGGGGAGGAGTTTACTAAGATTCGCCTTATCCAGGCCTTTTGTCCATTTAGATGACCTGGTCAGTGGTTATGTTCAGAACTGTGAAGAGAGGAGTTTGAACAGAAGAGCAGAAATAATAACACCATTCATTCAGTCAACAGATATTTATTCAACCTTTCTCTTCAGGCACTCTTCAAGGCATTAGAGATACAACACTGAACAAAATAGATGGATATTACTACCTTCATAGAACTTACATTCTAGTGGGGAGGCAGATAATAAAGACAATAGGTAAAATACGGCATGTTTGTGATAAGTATAAAGAAAGAAAAAATAAAGCAGGAAAGAGGAGTAAGATGAATCTGTGGGGAGGAGGAGGTTGATATTTTAACTAATGTGGCCAGGGAAAGACTCATTGATGAAAAGGTGACTTTTAAATAAAGATTCAAAGGAAGTGAGCAAGAAGCCATGCAGACATTACATTCAGAAGCAACAGCAGGTATAAAGGCCCTGAGGTTAGAGTGTGCCTGACACGTTTGAGCGAGGCCATGGAGTCTGAAGTGGTGGGCATGGAGAAGACTTGGAGAGAGCAGTAGGAAATAGGGTCAAGTTGCTGATAAGGAGCCAGATGAGGCTGGGGTTGTGATTTGTCCCGACAGCATTGCCTTCCCTCTTAGTGAAATGGACTTTGAGAAGAGGAATGACGGGATCTAACTCCTGATTTGACTGCTCTGGCTACTTTGGTGAATAGACTTGGGGCAAGAGCAGAAGCAGATAATCTAGCCAGGATGCCAATGCCATTATCCAGGAGAGAGCGATGATCGTAGCAGATGATAGTGGACGAGGGTAGAGGCAGTGAAGGTGGTGAGCAATGATCAGCTTCTGGATATACTTTGAATGTGACCCAATAGGATTTGCTGATAGAATGGGCATGGGGTGTGAGAGGAAGGTAAGTGTCTAAGATGGCAGCAAGGTTTTGGCCTGGGCCATGAAAGAATGGTTACCATTAGCCAGATGAGGAAGAGTGCAGGAAGAGCCAGTTTGGGGAGACTATCTGGGGGGACTCAGTTTTTGGATAAGTGAAGTTTGAAATGCCTATTAGACATGCAAGTGGAGATGTTACAGGTCGGGAGTTCAGGGAGGAGGTCCTGGCTGAAGATATAAATGTGTCAGTCATCAGCATGTAGAAGGTGTTTAAAGGCATGAGATTTGATGAGCTCACCCAGGGAGTGTGTGTAGATAGGAAAGAGCCACTCAGGGGCTGAGTTCTGAGGTACTTTAGATACCATATGTGTTTATTTTAGAAAAGCCATTAGTTTCTCTGAGAACACTAGCATTTCACAAACACAGTTTGAGATCTGTTGATCTAAAGGAACACATCTTTAGAACTACATCTCTTTGGAGCATATAGAATATAGTTTACTTCCTTTAGTCTTAAAAATAGACTTCTAATTTTCCAACATGGGTATGATAATCTCAGTAAATGTAACATAGTACTCCCAAGTCATTTTGTAGAGGAATATAATCGACTGTGGGCTATTCTGCATGTGTTGTGAGTCAGGTAGTTGTTTAGTGACAGATCTGGACATAGGTTCTAGAGTGAGCCTTTGGAAGCTAACTTCCTTGGGCATTTGATGGTTTTTGGTCTGATTTTTAGTGCTACGAAGTTCATTCTTTCCATTCATAATATTTATTATGGATGCATTATGTGCAAAGTAGGTGTCCAGTATAATGGGGGATAAACTATTCTAACCCTCAAGAAGTTTGGGGAAAAGATTTAAACTTGCCAAAGTATGATTCAGAAATGAGTGCTTCCAGAATTTCCAAGAAAGTGGGGCTGAGATGGTTAAATGGCTCATGGTTAGATGTTTAGAGGAGGTAGAAGGATGTTTAGAAAAGGTAGAAATGTGGAAAGGAAGTTTTTATAATGAGTGTGGGAGTTTAACTACATAAAATAGAATAGGGTTATCAGATTACTTGCCTAACCAGATAGAGCAAAGAGTGTGCTGAAGAGAAGGGGAAATAATATCAGATTATTATAGAGCTGTTGATAATGAGAACTCTCTGGAAAGAACCTGAGGAAGATTATTCTAGCATTGACATTTTGTTAGGCATCTGTGCCACTTAGCCATACCCTATACTCTACTCTGTGTTTGTTTTAGAAAACAATTCATTACTGCAACTTCCTTAGGTGTAATAACAGTTTTGGCAATTTGATGTTTTTAGACCCTTCCCATGGCTGCTCTTTCACTATTTATAGAATCAAATAGATTTTTTTTTAATATTAACATTTCTTGGAGGACTAATGGTGTAAACTTTGGAAAATTCCCTTACTGCTTAGAAGTAGTCATGTTCCAACATCTATATATCTTGTCTTTGCTTTTTTTTTTGTTTGTTTGTTTGCTTCCACTAAATTATTAGCCCTGATGTCCTTGTTTTTTGTCTCACAGCTTTCTTCTTAGTACCAAATTAAAGAAAAAAGTTCTATAAAAATGCTAATGAGGGTGATGGAGTTTTAGGGATCACTTCTCATGTCACTTATTTTCCCCAATTAAAAACTCTGTGGATGGGGGTGCCTGGGTGGCTCAGTAGGTAGAGCATGTGAGTCTTGATCTCAGGGTCATGAGTTCAAGCCCCACATTGGGTGCAGAGCTTACAAAAAAAAAAAAAAGAAGAAAGAAAAAGAAAAAAAAGAAAAAGAAAAAAAGGAAGAAAGAAAGAAAGAAAACTCTGTAAATGGAAATTGTTACTATAACCCCTATAACTTTTTTTCTTTATCATAACCTTGTTATTAATGGGGAAAATTGGTCCATGTCTGCCATTTCCCATCTCAGCGGTAATTCATGCAGAAAGTACTGAGTTCACTGGTAACTTTTGACCTAAGGGGAGGGACATTTATATTGACGATTAGTATATATCAGAAGTCTGTGCCTTTCATATGGCCCTGCAAAATTCTTATCTCCATCCTTCCACGATTGTTGAAATGTTTTCCTTGAGCTGTGGGAGGTGTTTCCCACACATTGAAGAGTGCTTGGGCAGGCTTGGACAGGCTTGTTCTAAGTGGGAGCTGGGGAAGGCCAGGAAAGGGACACCTACAAGATAAGCTTTCCAAGTGACCATAAGAAGCAACCTTTACTACCCAAGAAAACCACTTTATACCTTTACCCCTCTCCTCAAATTTCCACATACCGCCCCCCCCTTCCTCCTCAGCTCACTTCTCAGTTCTGTTTTCCATAGTTCAAGGTTGCTTGAACTACTCCTGTGGTTGTCCCCTGTATCTCCTACAGCAGTAATCTGTCTCATTAGCATTCCAAAGTGTTAGCACAATTTGGATTCTCTATTTTATGTTTTCCTTTACCTACTTTCCTATTCCTTGCCTTTTCTTGGTAACAACATTTCTCAAAATAATTCTCTCTACTTCCTGTCTTCACTTCTTCACTTTCCATTCTTCACAGGGAACCCTGGTAACTGCTCTTGTCAGGTTCACCCAGCACCTCCATCTTGACGAATTCATTGGCCCATTCTTGGTTCTCATCTTATTTGAACTTTCAGCAGCCTGTGACTCAGCTGATATACTCTCTTCATGGAGCCCTTTCTTCACCTGATTGTTGGTGTATCCTGGTTTTCCTCCAACCCCACTGGCTGTTCTTTGAGGGTGTTCTCTGCCGAGATCTCCTCCCATTCCTCTAAAAGATAAAGTGGTCCAGGGTTAGGTCTTATCTCTCTTCTCTATTTACACTCACACTCAAGGTTGTATCATTCTGTCTCATGGTCCTAAATTCTGTTTAATATCTTCTAGATGTATGTCTTCCTACTCCACCTTTTCACCTGGATGTTTAGTAAGCAAGTCCCACCTAAAACATCCCAAAGTCCTTACTGTGGCTTTCAAGGCTCTTACCACCTGCCCCCCCCTTACCTATGCAACTTCATTTGCTGCAGTTTTTTCTTCTTTGCTCCTTTAGCTCCCACCACAGTCACCTTCTTACTATACCTCTCTTCCAGGCCCTTTTCTGCCTCAGATCCTTTGCACTTGCTGTTCTCTTTGCTTAGAATGTTCTTTGACCAGATCTTTGCATGGCTTGTCCTCTCACTCCAGTGTAAAATATACTTCTTCAGAGGCGTTCTCTGACCACCCTGCCTAAATTGGTATCCTCTAACCTGTTTTATTTTTCCTTCTTAGCACTTATCACTACTTTAAATCATATTTTATTTCTCCTCTGGTGAAATATGACCCCAGGAAGATGTAATTTGTTGATCTGTCCCTAGGGGTTAGATCAATGCCTGGCTCATAGTAGACTCTCAACATATGTTTATTGAGTGAGTGAATAAATAAATGAATTGTTTTATATGTAAACATTCTTTTATATGTAAGCCATGTGATTATACTCTCAATATTTTTGAATCCAAAGTACAGAGTAATGTTTATTATAATAGAATGGTTAAACATAATAGAAAAATGGCTAGCTAGAGCCTGTTGTGTGTAGACTCATATAAAGGAATTTCCTTGAGTGATATATGGAGTGTCTCTCCTTGTTCCCTTCTCTGGAAATGAGTTGTGTTTTCTTGGCTCTTCCCATGCAGCTGAAGAATAAGTTCATGAAGAAGCTACCACGTGATGCAGAAGCTTCCAACGTGCTTGTTGGGGAGGTTGACTTCTTGGATACTCCTTTCATTGCCTTTGTTCGGCTCCAGCAGGCAGTCATGCTGGGTGCCCTGACTGAGGTCCCTGTGCCCACAAGGTAAGCTGCTCCCTGACCTGCTGGGGTCTACAATGTGCTTATAGAATGGTCTTGGCTAGATAATTAGTAGAATGAGGACACTTCCAGAGCAAGCATATTGGAAAGGTTTAATCTGAAATAATGATTTAGGCTGTCTTTCATGCTATCAAATTATTTGGCACTTGTATAGTAGTAATAATAGTTTAATCTTATGGATTAGTCAGTTTAATTCTCACAATAATATATATTTTTAAAAGTTTATTTATTTTAAGTAATCTCTACACCCAATGTGGGGCTTAAACCTACAACCCTGAGATCAAGAGTCTCGTGCCCCTCCGACTGAGCCAGCTAGGTGCTCCTCTCATAATAATATTTTTAAAGTCTAAACTATAGGTATATAGATTTTACAGATGAAGAAACTGAGACTGAGAATTTAAGTAACTTTCTGAGGTCATACAGATGGTAAATGTTTCAGAGGTCAGAGGTGCTTTCAGTTGCTCTATGTTCTATCAGAAAGTTGGTAACAGGTGTATATATGCACATAGTCACATATATACACACATGTATGTACATATATATATATATATATATATACACACGCACACAGAAAAATCATTAAGCTGCACGCTTTTACTGTTATGTGTTGTATCATGTAAATTCTTATTCTAAAGGAAGCATATTATGGTTATTGCGGTCACGTCCTCACTGCACTGCACGGCACCTTAGGAGGCCTCCCGTCTATCCACCTTGCAGCTGAGCTCAAGAGTTAGAAGCTAGACTTACAGAGTGCCATAGGTAAACAGAAGTTAATGCTTCACTTCAACTTGTGCAAGAGTTTAAAGAGAAGTTTTTCATCTTCGAGTTGACATCATAAAATTATCATGTGAAGAGGAACTTTTTGGGGGTGGGCACTATTTTGTGGGTCCAGGGCAAGGACAAGTGACTTCCATCTCTTTTAGGTTTCCTTAGGTGAGTAGGAAGGGCTGTGACTCCTCCTCACTGATCTTAAATGGTCTCAGCATCATAAACTGAGACAAGGGGCTCCAGGTTTGCTTTGAGCCAGGTTAAGAAAATGAGAACATTTCCTTATGGCCTCCCGATTCATAGATTACAGGCTATTTTTTCTTATCATATGGATATTTTCTCCATATTTTTATATTTCTTAGACACTTAAAATGGAAATAATACTGGTCATTAGTAGACAGTCTTTGGACAAGTGGCAGAGGAAAGGAAATGATCATAGCTTATTCAATTACTGGGATTATCATGATTCGTGTTTCCTGTAACTTGGTTGTTCACTTGAAAACATTCCAGCAGAGCCTTGCAGTTTTATCTGAGCAATCACCTGCTGAACAGCTAGCTGACTCAGATTATGGCTGATGTCCAGCTCTTGTGCCCCTATGGTTTTGTTTATGTCTCTTTGGACTAATTTTACTGGGGCTTGGAAGAAAAAACATGCCAAGAAGTGTTAAGTTGCTCTTGCATTTTCATTTTTCTTACTATTTTTCTCTAGAAGCTACAAGTAAAAAATATTTTAAAGGGCTTTTTTATTTAACAATAACACGAGTTCATTGAGTAGCAAATCATGACCATTTGTGTATTCCTCTTATCTACTCCTGTCTGGCTCATTCTTTTCTTCTGTACAGGAGAGTGTTTCTAGTCTAGAGGTGAAATACAGCATCATTTGAATGAACAAAAGGAGCTCGGCAATTCAAGGGAATGTAATTCAGTAATGTCATAAAACTATTTCAGGGCAATAATCTGAACAATATATCCAAGCATGTTAACATTTTTCCAGGAAACAGTTTTATCCTTTTGCTGTCCTCTGAACCAGTGCATGCTATAATCACTGAGTAGGGAGTCTCATTAGCCTTTTTGTGTATGAGTAATGTGGGGCCATTTACAATGGCTGCATCCTGTGAAATCCAATCAAGGAAATCCCACAAGGAATGTGGTAGTCATTGTGAAGGACTGCCTCCGTACTCAACGGTGTGCTTTGACGATACCCTATTGTACTGCGGGGAGACCTGGAAAGTCTGGTTTTGTGGTCATTTGGTGATGGTCATTTTTCCTTAAGAAGGGGAAAGGAAGTTATGCTCTTATGTTTATGATTGTTATTATTACTATTTGTAATAAGTAATATTACCGCCATGCACCTTTTAAGAAGCGTGGACCTAGCAGCTCTCTGTGTGTAGTGCCCGCAAGGTTCTCTAGTTACTCTGTTATTGGCTGAATGTACTTGAGTTGTATTTGCACCTGGACTGGTGCCAGCTGGGTGGACGTTATCTGCTTAGGGGCCCTTCTTGCCATCCATGTGAAGGCAAACAAACTGTTCTTTGATATTTGGTGACTTGGTAGGATATGCTTATGATTTTCCCAGCATCTTGCAGACACTTGGCTTGCTGTCATCTACTGTCTGTCCATGGAGGCTTCTGCTGACTCATGAGCGATGTAGGGGATTATTATTCCCATTCACAGTTGAGAGATGGAGGCACAGGGAAGATTCACTGTCAGTGCTAGAAATAAAATAGCAGATTTCTGACTCTGAAGCCAGGCTGAAGAGCTATGTAGAGCTATGTAGAATGGATTAGAACAAAGTACTTTAGGGTTTTCCCATGAAGGAGAATAAAAGCCCCTGATCAGTTTGTTCTTTTCGGATCTTGATTTTCACATTTAAGGCAAATATTATTCAGTAAGTTCTGGTCCTGTAAAAAATTAGAATGTTTACCCTTTTTGTATCATTGGAAGTTAATATGAATTTTATGTGATAAATGATGATTTGCCTGAGAGAAGCTGTTTGTGCTTAATTGTCAAAACCATAGAAAATCTTATTATAGGGATTGGGATGGAGGTCCTGCTACTTCAATTCTGTCTCGTCCAACAATTCCGTTGCTAGCTGCTATTTACCATATGTACTGTGGTTGGTTATGGTGGGTTTGTGATCCTCATGCATCTATTGTGGAAGCTACAGTTTAGCCATCATTTCCAAAGCTGCTAAATATGAATAATGGCTTATTTGATTCACTGCTGTTTTGAGAGCAGGGAGTAAAGGATTGGTACATGCTGAGTTTATTCTAGAAATAGCTGTGATATATCAGGAAGGAGGGGGGTGCACATCCTTTCTGAAAAGATTGAGTGGTTTAGGAAGGCTGGCTCTTTTCTGATATTATGCTCTGTTTCTGCCTATAATTATTTGTGAATGTGAGTATAGTCCATTGGTTCCGGACAGAGATCATCTGGTACTTATTTTTGTTATGGAGAATGCTAGAGGCATCCTCCCGAGGCATAATTAGGTATGTGAAAAAGCTCACAAGAGTAGAGGAGCCTCATGAAGATTCTTGAGACAACTAGCACTATTAAAAATTCTAACTATGACTTTATTTCTAGTTATGACTGAATAAAAAAAACTCAGTAACATAAATTAATTTCTTTTCGCCAGCTGTCAACATGGGCTGTGCCCTTCCAGCCACACAAATGTGATGTTTACTCTAATTTGTTAATAAAGAAAAAAGCTTCTGGTTAAAAATAACATCTGTCCATTGACAAAAAACAGCTTGGGTCATGAAAGGAGTTTTCAGTACGTTATAAAAGCTGAGTTTGGCAAGATGTACTTGTATCATAAAAGTTGTAACAGCTTTTGCTTCTTTGAGGGTTAAAGGGGAAAGAACATGTTTCAGGCAGAGGGAACTTCAACTTGCTGAGTTGTTCTGTGTTTCTAGTTTTCCAGATCTCTCATTGCCCTTTCAACAATGCAGTCAAAATTAGGGGCTTCTTAAGGGTTTCTGTTCCTACAGATGAAATTCTTGACCCGAGGTGATGTTTCCTGCTACCTATACATGGCTAGATTCCTTCTCTGTATCATTTTATTTTTTTTTTTTTAAGATTTTATTTTATTTATTCGACAGAGATAGAGACAGCCAGCGAGAGAGGGAACACAAGCAGGGGAGAGGAAGAAGCAGGCTCATAGCAGAGGAGCCTGATGTGGGGCTCGATCCCATAACGCCGGGATCACGCCCTGAGCCGAAGGCAGACGCTTAACCGCTGTGCCACCCAGGCGCCCCTCTGTATCATTTTAAAAGGTTGAATTTATCAAATGGTTCCTGACTGGAGTAATGTAAAAATTTCACTGATAATGTAACATTTCTATTGGGCACTTGATGATTCTCCGTTAAAGAATAAATAAATATATGTGTTAATAGATATTTATATATTACATATAATATATATATGGCTTTTTAAAGGAAAAATTACATTATCCAAGAAAGAGAAATTATAACTTTATATTTAAGTTACTGAAACAATATAATTCTCATATATTGGGTTTATTGCTATAATATATATTATAGTCACTATTGGTCTGCCACTTCCATTCATTCTTTGGTACTGTTTAGCAGAGACCAGAGTAAATATTTATAGAAAATGTATGCCTTCATCTAATAGGGCTTAAGTTAGAGGCTCCGTTACTCTCTCAGCTCTTGGGATAGTTACCCATCATCTGCTGAAGTTTGTATTTGAGAACTATTAAAACTGAGACTGTCTCACTTTCTAACAAGATAGATTTTGGCTTTGTTGCCATATAGCCAACCTGATAATTAATTCATGTGTCAGTTGATAACCGTGTATTTCCATAATGTGTATTTGTAAACTATCATCATGATGGAGACGCTAGGCCAAAGTAGGAAGAGGTACAGAGTGATTCTGGAAAGATCTTAGACATTATGTCTTAATGAAAAACTGTTTAGATACATTAAAATAACAAAAAATGGTGGATAAAGGAAACCCATTTTATTTAAAAATGTGTCAAGTAAAGGATCCAGGTGTTCAATATTTTCTCTTGCTGCCCTGCCTCTGCCCCCTTTGCCTAAAACTATGTTCTTGCTGCTCGGCCTGACAGCTGGCCATTGCTAGACAGGCAAATAGGACTGGGGAATGTGGCCAGTAATGATATAAATCCTTACTTGGATTTATATTTTGCTTTAGTGGTTAAATAATTTTTGCATATGTTGCACTCAAATCAGTGATCTGTCCCTTCAGTAAAGTACATTTTACTATCATAAGGAAGCACTTTATTACTCCATGTAGATCTTCAAACAAAAGTTCAGTATCCATTGAACTTCAGTATTAGAACTAAAATCCAATTTTAATAATGACTTCCTTCATACTTGAACAGACTTTCATGCCTGCCGATTGCTTTTGCTTTTTCATCTACTGTGATAACACTTGAAAGTGAGTGTGCCGCCTCATGCCGGAATTGGTTTCTAAGCAAATAAGTATTGAATGGTTTTATGGTTATTTTGATATAAAATCAAAGCATTCAAACTTTGAGATACCTTCTTACATTCTTAATTTCTGGGGTTTTTTTTTTTTTCTCCTTTCCCCTTTGGATTGAATTTTATAACGAAAAAAAGAAATTATTTATTCAAGGGCTTTTTGGAACAAACCCTAACACTTTGAAGACTACTTGCTGTCAACCCATTTTTACTGAAAGTGAGGTATATAGGGGCACCTGGGTGGCTTAGTTGATTAAGTGGTTAAGCGTCTGCCTTCAGCTCAGGTCATGATCCCAGAGTCCTGGGATTGAGTCCCACATCGGGTTCCCTGCTCAGCGGGGAGTGTGCTTCTCCCTCAGCCCCTACCCTGCTCTTCCTCTCTCTCTCTCTCTCTCTCTCTCAAATAAATAAATAAATCTTTAAAAAAATAAAGTGAAGTATATAAATAAATCAGTAAAACAGTAAAATTTTATTAAGCAAGTCCTATAGTATCCCTGGCCCCATAAAATTTTACCTAAGATTTCTTGTCCCCAACTGAGTATCCACAACATCTTTCGCCAGGGTGACCTGTGGAAGTCATAGATTGGGCAGGTAATATTAGGCAGAATTGTGTGCTGAAAGAATAGAAGGTAAGAAAGCCTATCTACTCACTGTCCTTTACTAGGCACAATCTTTGGCTCATCCACTGACCTCCTTGAGTGTCAGTATCCTCACCATTAAATGGGAATAGGATACCTGTCCTTATTGCAAAAGGGTATATGGAGTTTAAATGAGGGGATGAATGTGAAATGCTTTGCAAACTTTAAAAAGCTGAGTAAATGTGATGTGATCACTTTTATTGGCCTTATTAACTCCATATTAGGTAAGACATGATCATAAGAAAGGCAGAGATGTACCCAGTGTTGCCTTTTATATATTTTTTCTTAGTTACTTACTTACTGGGTTTCTTCCTCCCGAGTCGAGACACATACCTAAGTGGGGATAAGCTCATTATTGCAAATTCCAGGACCTACTTACTGTATCTGAGTGTGCATTATCAAGAAAACAAGTTCGGAAAGGAAAATGAGGATACCCACAAAAGAATTCTAACTGTCTGTGAATGATGCTTTATTTTGAATTTCTCTCATATTTCTCTTTCTTTACTTTGGCTGTCAGCATGTGGCTTACTTGTAGAGGACTTGGTTTTTGCTGACTTTCAGTCACTTCTGAGAAGAAATATTTCTTAAAAGTATGGAGAGGATCATTTGTCACTGCTCATATTGAGTAAGGAAAAGTCAGAGAAATCTGAAGATGTACTAAGTCTCTCTGGTTATTGTACTTAATGGGTTTTCTCCAAAATTCTGAAAGTCAGTAGAAAGAGAAGAAAGTTTAGAAAGGAGGTTGAATGACTCCCAAAGTGAAGTTCTCCTGCTCAGCGAGAAACTTCTCAGAGTTTCCATGTGAAATTCTTCCTTGTCTCCAAAGAAACAATTTGTGTTTCACGATAGTGTGAAAGAGTATCTTTCATATTACCAAGAATATTGCCTTTGTTTTAAAGATGAATTCTAGACCAACGCTTTTTATCAACTAGGATAAACGTGTCTCAGTTTTATGTATATTAACTTTGATGAAATGTGTTTTATAGCTTTTGCTTCTTTCCTCTTCCATTAGGTTCTTGTTCATTCTCTTAGGTCCCAAGGGGAAAGCCAAGTCCTACCATGAGATTGGCAGAGCCATTGCCACCTTGATGTCTGACGAGGTAGGCGATCTGGAACATGGTGATCTTTGAACGTCCCGCTTGGATAGTTTTCATACTGTGAATTGGCTGTCACAATTTATTCAGTTAGAATTATGTGGTTACCAGCCTTCTTTATGACATGAGGCACAGTCATTCATGGCAGATGATCTGATACCTACACAGTTTTAAAAAAAACAAATTTTATGTTGGAATAAGATATAGTTTCTTTTTCTAAGCATTTGCAGTTCTTAAAACTGATATATGTGAAATGTTCTTTAAAAAGTTCAAATCACTGTATTAACTTAAACTTTATCTCTTAAAATGTTCAATATATTCATTCTGGGAGTTCAAGTGTCCATATATCATATTGTTTTAGAAATAATGGGCTCTATAAAGTAATGCATAATAAAATGGATCATGCATTTTTTCTTAGGTATCAAAAAGTACCTGTTTTTATGGTCTTCTTATCTTGTGGGAAGGAATTATACACACACTAAAATGCATTAGCAACCGTTACTGCAGAATATCTAGTACTTTGGAATTATAACCTTACTCTGATAACAGCTTAAATGTTGTTACACACATTTTAGATACAATGAAACCCTGAACCCAAGTCTCAGTAGGAGAAATACAATTAGGGTATGGGATCACTGACTTCTGCCTCTGTGTCTTTTTAGCTTACTGTTTTCCCAAATGTTTTATTTTTGCTTTATTACTTGATTTGTTAGCTTCTCCATGTGTTAAGTGGAGAATAGGGCATTTAGTTATGGAAGTTCTACTTGGTGATTCCTCAGATGGTTACTTAATGTGAGACCGAGACCATTGATGCTGGTTTTCCCCCTTGAGGCAACTAAGCCTCTCAGGGGGGCTCTTTTATTTATTTTTGTATGTTTATATTTTCTTTAAAAAAAAAATCCTTCCCCCTAAGATGTAGCAATTAGAACTATTTTGGCTTTAAGTGACAGAAAAAAATCTGATTTATAGTGACTTAAACTATTTGGGGTTTATTTTTTGCTGACATATCAGGAAATTTGGAGGTAGGTAGTTGCTAGAATTGGTTTAACGTAACTGCTTAATAATAAATCAAGAACCAAGGCTCTTGCATTGTGGTCTTAAGATGGCTACTGCAACCAGCTCCAGCCACCTCTTCTGTATTCAAGGGGGCACAGATGTTAGCTGTATCTCTCTTTTAACAGGTATTCTAAAGGTTTCCAGACAGCTTTTTTCTTTTATCTCATTGGTCAGAACTGTCAATCCTTTTCTGCAGGGGAGGCTGGAGAGTGACCCTCTGACTTTCCAGCCTCTGTAGATGCTGTGCCCGCCACAGATGGGGTGCTGGCACTTTGTACTGCCCTGCCCTCAACCTCACAACCCCCAGACTATGACATGTTATTTGTTTGACAGCTTTTAAAAATTCTTGTTGAAGAGAAGAGATTTAGTAGCAATCATAAGAATAGGTAAGGATGTTAAGTAGGGGCCATCTTTTCTCCTGGAGACTAAAGAATTTGACTTAGGAGGTATGGAAAGGTGTAAAGGACTTTTGGATCATCAGCTAGGTTAGAAGAATGGGATGATTGGCAAAGAGGATTATGTGCATTCTGGGAGCTCCTTCTTTGGATATCTGTATAAAAGACACAAAGCATTTGTTGCCTTGGATGGTTTAGTAATTGCCTTGCTAAAAGTTTAGACAGATTATCACCAGCTTAAAGCCCTTTGCTTTATGTGTTACCAGTATAACTTCGATTTTTCTTTGTTTAATAGCTAACATTATTTGTGTGTTTGAGAGTTGCGATGTTTGGGTCTTAACCTGATCTTAACACTCAGCTTGAACTTTTCCTTTTTGAATTACCAGCAATGGTTTGTCCCAGTCGTTTTTATTTCAGAGAATGACTCTTTTGTATATTTCTCCAAACCATTTTCATCTGGCTTCCACAGCAACTATAGCAGTAATAGTACATACCAGTGGGAGATGAAAGGCAATGTTGTGTTACTGTATTGATAAAAATAAAAAACATATAAAAGAAACACAGCTGTTTTCTCATGCCTCTACTTATATTCTTTGGGTTCAAAATCAGAATACCAAAATAGTTTGGGACAAGCTGATAGGAAGTATGAGAATATGATTATATTGAATATATATTAAACATTAAAGTGGATTATAGATTGCCTTTTTCATCCTCAACATGCTGTGAGGCATGTGAGGCATATACAGGCATGCAGAGGGTTCTCTTTCGATCAGCACATCTCTTATTATCCTTTAGGTGTTCCATGACATTGCCTATAAAGCAAAAGACAGGCAGGACCTGATTGCTGGCATCGATGAGTTCCTAGATGAAGTCATTGTCCTTCCACCTGGGGAATGGGATCCAGCAATCAGGATAGAGCCTCCGAAGAGTCTTCCATCATCTGACAAAAGGTAAATTATCAGGCAGTTGGGAGTTTTCACCCTTGAAGAGGAGGTTGTGTTCAGAAAAGGAAAGGGGGTCAGATGGCTATCCTAATACTGTATTTTCAGGTTAACTTGATGTATTCTCTTCAATGAATCACATAGGTGCTTTGATTTGACATTTCGTTGACACTGTAAAATGAATATTGTATGTTGTTCTTTTCTTTAGTGATTACAAATTAGAGATCTCAGATTATGATATTGGAATACATCATAGAGATTTTTGGAGGATGTGTTGGGCACTTCTTGTACGTGTAGAAAGATTGGTTTCCTCAAGACAAGTCCCTATAGATTTAAGAGGTTAAGAAATTGGGTGAGATAATTTTGGAGAAACCATTTTCTGGAAATCTTTTATTTTCCAGGTGTAACAATTTCCCCTCTTGTATAATATACAACTCATTCAGCTTTTATTCATCAGTCATTTGTCTTCTAAATATAACACTTTAAGAATTGCCTGTCAGGGTGGCAGAAGGATATAATGTCCTTTCTCCCAAAGGGTTTTCAGTCCATCTCTTCATTAGTCTAGTGCATGACACAGCTAAGAAGCAGATGAATAAAATAAACTAATATTCTCTTGGGCCCTGTTGTCTTGCTTAGAAAGAATATGTACTCAGGTGGAGAGAATGTTCAGATGAATGGGGACACACCCCACGATGGAGGCCATGGAGGAGGAGGAGGAGGACACGCGGACTGTGAAGAATTGCAGCGGACTGGACGGTAACTGATGGATTCTTTTGCCATTCATGATGAGGATCTCTTGAGATCTTAATTCCCTTCACCTTCCTATCGGCATTTGATTTGCTGGCCGACAGATATTTATATTCATTAGTCACAGGCATTGGGGATGCAACAGTGAATTAAACAAAAACCCATGTCCTTTTGGGTCTTCCTTTGCATGAATGGGAGACAAACACTGAGAAGATGAAAAAACGTGGTGATGATTTTCTCGGGAAAACTAAAGCAGAAGTAGGGAGTTTAGCGATGGAGAAAGGTATTCCAATTTCAGTAGGGTGGTCAGAGAAGGCCTTATGGAGAATTACAGCTGGTGAGGGAAGTCCAGACCCAGCAGATGCGGGTGGGGAGAAGAGACAGCAGAGAGCCTGCGATATGTGCTGGGTTGGCATCCAGGCCATGAAGTGAGGGAAGAGGTGTTAGAGCGAAGGTCAGCGGACCTGCAGGCAGGTGTGAGTGAGTGGCAGAAAGACAGCCATGTGCCTGTCTTCCTCATTTGGCTTTTGGGATTCCATCCCTTCCCTGTACATTTACTTATAAGTGGGGAACATGGTACAGAAATGAGGAACTCACAGGTCAGGGTCTCCCTAGCCTGCCGTTGGGGATGCAGGTTTCCCAGATTGCTTTTGTACATCTCCTTTTATGATAATTCTTCCTTTTCTTTCCACTCTTAGATTCTCCATTTTCTTTTGGATTAAGTAAAATTTTAAGTAGGATACTCGTTTTATGAAGATAGGACTTTTTAAAGAGATTGAGGGTTTTTTGAAAACACAAAAGTATGTGTTTTTAATATGCAGTTGAATCTGAATAAAATGATTTTATTCCTCTAATGACCATTTGGGTTTCTTTCTGAAATTGAGGGGACATTATTTCTTTCCCCTTTTTTCTTAATAAAGAACATAAAACCTTCTCTCCCCCTATTTTTTTTTCTGAATAGTTCTTTACAAACTATTTTTACGAGGAATATCCTTTTCCTTTTCTATAGATATGAGTTCTGGGATTCAGCTCCTTATTTATTTATTTATTTATTTATTTATTTATTTATTTATTATTTATGATATGAAACATTTTAATAGAGGAAATATGGATTTCTGAATTCCTCACTTTATCTGTTGTTAACTTTAAGACTGCGTTTACAAAATGTAGGTCACTAGGAAGGTCAGTTTTGATAATGATAAATAATAGTAATTATGATAGGATTATTCCTTACATGTGGTTTTTTTGTTTAAAAATAATTTTATGCAAATCTCATTGGTATGCAAGCATATAGAATTATATCATGTCTTTAAAAATTCAACTCCTTTATTTAATCCAACTGGAATTTCATGCTTGTATATTTCACTTCTTCCTAAGTGCACTGAGTGTGTGCTGCATGCCCAGTACCATGCTCTGCCCTGTGCCTACCAAGAAAACTGCAGCCCGGCACTGAGTGCAGCCATCAAGCTCCGCCCCTCACCCCCCAGACAATCCTGATAAAGTATGACAGCCTGCGGTGGAAATCTGAACTCTGAGTGGAGGGTCAGGACTTCAGAGAGCTGCTGAGCTCTGAGGGCGGGCCTCCTAGGCAGCAGGAAGGGCCTGGGGAAGGCTGAGATGTGAGGTTTGTTTGGGAGAAGGGTTGACTAATGCACAAATAAGGCACTGACCTACTAATGTGTGGAATGGGGCCGAGCTTGCAATGCTCTTCCGCCACATACCGGCCTGGCTTCCTCCCTTCATTCCTCTGGGACCTTATCCCAAAGTCACCTGCTCGGGAGGTCCCATTCTGGCCACTCCAATATTTCAACCATTGCTCCT
This sequence comes from Ursus maritimus, assembly GCF_017311325.1. Lineage (NCBI taxonomy): Eukaryota > Metazoa > Chordata > Mammalia > Carnivora > Ursidae > Ursus > Ursus maritimus. The sequence goes on along the minus strand of NW_024426996.1, from coordinate 27,170,185 downwards.
CTAGCACTTCATAACCTTCTTCCCCACTTAATTTTTTCTTTGATTTTTAGCAGTATGAATTTGACTTATATTGTCTGTCCCTCATCTAGAAAGCAAAATCCCTGAGGGCAAGTATTTGTGCCTGTGTTGTTCACTGAAGTATCTCCAGCACCTGGAGTAGGGCTGGGCATGTCACAGGTGCTCAGTAAACACTTGTGGAATGATGAATGGGGCTGGAAAGGAAACTATGGCATGATTATAAAGGGCCTTATATGCTCTGCTCACACGTTTGGATGTTTTTCTTCAAGCAGTGAGAAATTTTATTTCATCTACAATTCACTCATCTAAAAACCAACTGTTTTTTAGGGAATGTGACACCCAATTTAGTGACCACAACAGAGACAGATAGAAGAAAATGTAGTCTTCTACAGTTTTCTGGTTTTCCCTGAAGTGGTTAAGTAGAGCTTATTGATTGAAACACTTTGAATACAAATTCTTTGTGGCTTCATAAGTTATCTCTTGGTTAACTTGATGGCAGTTTGTTTTACATTGTCACATGTTTGCTTTCTCCCTACCCAGGTTCTGTGGTGGACTAATTAAGGACATAAAGAGGAAAGCACCATTTTTCGCCAGTGATTTTTATGATGCTTTAAATATTCAGGCGCTTTCAGCAATTCTCTTCATTTATCTGGCAACTGTAACTAATGCTATCACTTTTGGAGGACTGCTTGGGGATGCCACTGACAACATGCAGGTGGGTTTGGTTTGGGGGAAGACACAAATAGTACAGCCCAGATTGCCTTCCTCACCCCTCCAGCTCAGCTAGAAGCAGATGGCCTTTCAGTTACTCAGCGTGATTTTCTTTCTTCTGCTGGATGCTGCATTTTACTTTGCTTCTGGCCTGCTGCTATATTTCCAGCATTTTAGTAATTACAAAAATAGCTCGATGAAATCTGGCTTGAGTCACAAGTGGGGAAAAGAAGGGAAGGAAATGAGGATATACAATTCTATTTGGACAAAAAGCGTATCAGCTGCTTTAATTTTGTGCAGGGCACCAGGTTTAGAGCTTCTGCTACCTGGAGTGCGCGGACCATATTCTTAAACTTGATGAACACACTCTTTCTGGGAATGCATGATTAGCTTCATTTTACACATGAGCAAACAGTCGTCAAAAAATTGAGTGATTTGCTTGAGGCTGGATTTGCATATCTATCAGTACAACTCAGCTTTAAGGGATGGAAGTTAAGAGTTGTTTCTCCTATTCTTGAATCTGCCTGTCATTAAGCTGTAAAGACCCCTGACTTGACTTACTTTGTACAGAGCACGGTTTGTGGGTTACTTTGCAGGTGCCATTTGTTATCAGTAACAGCTAAAGTTTTTGTGGTAGAAAAGCTATTTTGGATGCCCTCTATCAATCAGAAAAATACATACAAAAGCTAAGAAAAAATAAGCATTGTGCTAGGTGCTGAATTACGGAGTAGTGGGTGAAGCTGGTATTTTGTTTTTTTAAGGTTTATTTATTTGAGAGAGAGCAAGCATGAGTGGGGGAGGGGCAGAGAATCTTCAAGCAGACTCCCTGCTGAGCGCGGAGCCCCACAACCCATGAGATCATGACCTGAGCCTAAACCAAGAGTCAGACCCTTAACCGCTTAACCACTTAACTGACTGAACCATCCAGGCACCCCTGAAGCCGGTATTCTTAGGAAAAGAATCAGAGTCAAGCCCTTTCCAAACCCCATCCTTCTACTTTAGTACTTATTACTGATTAACCTATGTGACATTCATCAGTGCTGGCAACCAGCTTATTTAAAAAAAAAAAAAATACAGCCGATTCCAAAAGATTGCTTTCTTCTACCTTTGTTTTCTTCTCTGTGCACCTTCACGTTTTAGATTCTGCCAAAACACAAAAATGCACTGGAGACTACATATGACATCTACATTGACCCAAGTAAAAAGGGAGAAATTACTTTAAACAGTTGTAGTTAGTCTGTTAAGAGCATTTTTCTCTTTTAGCCCTTATCTGTTATTGCATAGCACATTGATATAAAACTTAGAGGCTTGAAACAGCCATTTTATTCTTCTCTCAGGTTTTGAGGGTTGGTTGATAGACTCATCTGGGGTGGTTCCCTCTTCGGGCCTCATACATTTGTAGTGAGGTGGCAGCTGAGGTTAGAGTCACCCGAAGGTTTCTTGTCACGTGTCAGGTGCCTAGGGATGTCTGGAACAGTTGGGGACTAAGGACTCTGAACATGACTTTTCCACGTGGCTAGCTTGGCTTCCCCACAGCTGGGGACTGTGGTGACCCTTGAGAGCTATGCCCTCTTGGAAGGGGGGAGTGGCCTCTCAGCTTTGCTTGTTCCCATGTGAATATGTGCTCAGTATGATTTCACTTTCTGATTTTCAAAAAGAGGCTGAAAAGTCAAATTTTCTTATGTGCAGTCTAGTGATTTTTATATATTGGCAACTAATTAACGTTTAAAAAATAACAGTGCGCTGGCCTGAAAGCACTCACACGTGTTATGTTCCCAGCGAGAGACCTGCGGTGTGGGGAATAGAAACCAAGCGTGGTAGGACACAAAGATGAAGTATACTGATAGGGTGTTTTCCCCTTTTTTCCCTCATTCATAAGATAGGAATGAATAAATCAAACTGTAACTGTGATGTCAGTAATAGTATTTTTATAAGTCTGATCTATATCCAAATTAGGCAGTTATTCTTCTTCCAAATGAGAGCATAATGATAACTAAATCAGATTATTGAAGAAAGCAAGTGGAGAAGAGAGCACTAGGGAAGCACTGTGAGGCCAGCAAGAACAACATTAAGACAGGCAGCCACGTTAGGAAAATAAAAGAAAGCTGTAATTTTGAGAGAGTGGCAAGCTAAGCTCTGTCTTTCAGAATAAATGGAGACTTTCTTGAGCAGATAATTTTTTAACACGTAGCTTTCCATGAATGTTATTTTCATTGAGATGGAGAAATTATGACACTTCCTATATGTTAGTTTCCTGTCTTTTTAAACTGAATTGAACCCCTTTTCAGCCTCATAAGACTTAGCTTTAAAATGCCACATCTGAGATGAGGAAGAAATTTGGTCCCTCCTAGGTGAATTAATTTCCATCTGCACAAGTTTTGGGGAAAGTAAAAGATTCTGTTGTGTAACATATGTAGTTATCATGGGTATTTCGTCTGTGATCAATGTCATGGGAAAAGCCTTGCTGGTGGAGTAAGCAGTTTCCTGAGTTCTGCAGACTTTAGAAGAAACGCAAATGCTTTCAGGGCATCAGCATGCTGGGTTGTCTGCTAAAAGGACCATTTGCTGGATGTCACTCCTAGGAGTTGACTTAATTCAAAGTATCAAATTCTAACCCAGGAGGCTATTTGCCAGACATATTCTGCTTATTTTATTAATAGATTTTGTAGCCTCTATTGATAATTTCACTGAAACTGTGAATTCGATGTTTTAAGTCTTTGGAAATGTTAAAGGGCATATTTTTCTCTCACTTCTTGTCTTTTTATTTGAAGAAATGGATTGGCCAACTAGTGTCACAGTGGATGGCAGAAACTGAAAAAGAAGGATAGAAAGTTAATGATTGTTAAATATATTTGTTGAGCTGAATAGTCTATTGTCTATTTCTTTCGGGCAATCTAATGTTATTAGTGAATGGATGCATAGATCTAAGCAATGGATTGATAGATGTAAAATAATCTGTATAACTAGAACTTAGCTAGTGTGTGTGTGCGCGCGCACACGCGTGCACACACACACACACACGCCCAACTCAGTCGTTTTATAGTGATTTTACATATTCCAGTATTTTACTAGGAAACATTTTACCTGTAGTCATTGTTCTAGATTTTCTTGTGGTGGTATATGACTTAGATTAATATTTCTATTGGTTTTATCTATTTTGGGGACTAGAGAGTAAGGTGACTTCATGTACTGAAAAGCATCTCAGTACAGAAAGAGCATGTCCTTGAACATACAGAAGTTTTGATGCACTCACAGAAATCTTGACTTGGCATCAGGACAACAAAATAGTTTGTGGATTTGGTGCTAAGTCCCAGATCATTTCCCAGGTCCATGGCAGAGGTTGATTTATTTCTTTGCAAATATTTATTGAGTGTCTACTGTGTGGCAGACATTATTTTAAGTGCTGGGGATACAGATAAGTGACCAAAATAGATAAGAATCCCTATTCTGATGGTATTTACAGTCTAGGGTGTTGATAAGGCATTCTTTTTCTATGTCCCCAAGAGATACCAGCAGTGGTATGTAGTGGGCTTATTTAGGGGGTAAAGTCCTCTGGGTCTATTTGACTTTCGAAACACTAGATCAAGACTAAGCAGAACATTGGCATAGCCTGAAGTAATTTTCAATTATATCACATGCCATTATAATGTGGCAGCGGGTTATTCTCAAAAGCACAAGTAGCTCCAGTGAGTCAACCGAGAATAGTGTCCTTGCTTTTAAAGGCAGACAGCTCAGAGATGGTTCACATAGGGCCTTTATTGTCAGGCTACAAATAGACATGGGTGCTGGTACAAACATGTTGTGAAAACACAGATGAGTCACTGCACTGTTGTTGTTTAAGGAAACTCTTCTGCCAGCTTCTGTGCAGGAGGTCTTGCCTGCTCGAAGACAGAAATTTACATTTAAGCATTTCTTACAGAGCTGAAATATGTATATGTTATATTAATTAATATTAATTGTAATAAAATATATGTATGTTTAATATTCCCACATACAAACTTGTGTGTGTATCCCCACATCATGAGAAGCAGATCTTGGGAGCTGTATGGATCATTTCCCATGGACCTAAGTTCAAAATAAAACAGTTGAAGCTGCGATGACTCCAAGTATAATCAATTGCTAATGGCCACATAGATGACTGCACAAATTTCCCAACTTGGCACACACGTTTGGGCCATCAGGCTGCTCTGAGAGGACTCTAAGGCTTTCAGAGGGGGATATTCATGGATTCCTTAAGTGTAGACAACGAAAGTTTAGCTTGGGCCACTGGGGTGACTGAACCACTTTGCCAAGGGTTGACCTTAGATTTATCTAGAATCCAGCCCTGGCTTGTGCCTATTTCCTGTTCCTGGTGTTCAACAACAAAGGACTAGAGCATTTGCTTTCTGAGGTCTGGGAAATGTGCAGCACTCTTCTTATCCTTCTCAGTATGTCCCACTGGAATAATGCTCTGGTCCCCTGCCATGCTATGAAGTAAACAAAGGGTTTTCAGCCTCACCATCCTAGAAGCATGTTCTTTCCAGAACTAAACTCTGTGACCATGCAGGACAACTCATTGCACTGTATTTATATTCTTGGTTGCCAAGCAGGCTTACTGTTCTGTTCATTTAGATACTTCTGATTAAATTGTTAAACATTGATCTAACAAATATTTATGGATAGCTTAGTCTATGGGCAAGTTATCCATACAGGGAACACTTTTTGATACTCTGTGGCAAGTCTTTGTGTTTTTAAAAGTTGTTCTTAGCTTTATGGAACACAGAAAAATCTTTAAACTCAAATCCACGTTGTTGACTGTGAATGACTGAGGATAGTCTAGAGTGAAGAAAGTCATTTTAATTTCTTTCCCCAGAGTAAATATAATCCTATTTTCACAAACCTTTTAGCAAAAGGATACAGTAAGATTTTTAGAATTCTGTGAATTTTGTGATATTTATGGAGTCTAACGGAGCACATTTTAAGGAAATTTGTCTCATAATAAGGAACATTTATAGCTGGCATCTCCAAATTTGAAGCTTTATTTTAACATACTGCTGTGCTGAGAATATTTAATCAATCTGCTGAGGTTGGAAATGTATCATTTCTTATTCACATATGATATTCCTTCGTAAGATAGACACTTCTTTATGAAGTTCATCATGTGCACTTTATAACAGCAATTGCTTCATTATAGTGAGGACTGTATAATAATTTCAATTTACCCAAATGTTGCACTTTGGCACCAAAATGAATTTCTTTCTTGAAGTTGAAATGTAAGGTGATATGTTAATCTGCTTGAAACAGTCTTCCAGAAACATAAGAGAGTTTTTAAAAGTTAGGTAGAGATAGTCTGTTGGAATGATTTGGTGGTCAAAAATAAATGTGTATTGGGGATGCCTGGGTGGCTCAGTCAGTTAACCAAGCATCTGTCTCCCGAACAGGTCACGATCCCAGGGTCCTGGGATTGAGTCCTACATCAGGCTATCTGCTCAGTGGGGAGTCTGCCCCTCCTTCTCCATCTGCCTCTCCCCCAGCTCATGCTCTCTCTGTCCCTCTGTCAAATAAATAAAAACAATCTTTTTTTTTTTAAGATTTTATTTATCTATTCGACAGAGATAGAGACAGCCAGCGAGAGAGGGAACACAAGCAGGGGGAGTGGGAGAGGAAGAAGCAGGCTCATAGTGGAAGAGCCTGATGTGGGGCTTGATCCCATAACGCCGGGATCACGCCCTGAGCCAAAGGCAGATGCTTAACCGCTGTGCCACCCAGGCGCCCCAATAAATACAATCTTTAAAAAAATAAATGTGTATTAGTGACAAAGTAAGGGACTTGCATTGCTTTCTTGCTTCTAATGTGTATGCTGGCTATTCCTTCTCCCAGGAAGGAACTTAACTAAATAATTTGCTTCACTTCATGTACAAGTTCTGAATTAAGCCTGTTTGATTAAGGTTAAGTCAAATGTAACCAAATTTTTCACTTACCAGAACATATTTGGTTGGTTTTTTTCAATTGAAAGACCTTTGTCAACTCTGTTTTCTTGGTGATTAGAAAAGGATAGTGATTTGGGCAGGCTGGCGATCCCAAATGCTGTGACATTCTAAAACCATTTTGTGTTTGTCTTGAAATTATTTTGAAATACCTTTATTTTTAATAAGATATAATTAAGCATTGTAGAAAATTCAAACAATGCAGAAAAACTACATAAAAGGTAATTTGGCCCTTAAACTCATCACTGAGAAATAACCATTATTAACATTTTCATTAATAGTTTCATGAACATTTTTTGTATATCTTGCAATGCATGTGTAAACAGATTATAAGATTTTATATAAATGAGATCATATACCTGCTGTTTCATAGCATGGCTAGTATTTAATGGAAGTTTTTCCACTTCCATGTGGATCGTGAACATTATTTTTAATGACTACGTTATTTATACACATGATGATGCATGTCCTAAAATTTACCTAATAAATAAATTTTCTCATTTATAAAGAAACTGTGGTGCTTAAGTATGTTTTCATTCTTTGTAATTATCTCCTTAGAGTAAAATCCCTAGTAGAATGTTTGCAGGATATGCTTATTTTTTTATATTTGCTTTAAATTATACTTAAAAAGGTTACACCGGTTTATACTTCTACCAATAATGGACAAGACTGCCCATTTATATGCACTCTTGCAGAAACAGGATTTTGTCCCATATTCTTATTTTTGCTGTTCAGTGGATTGAGAATGATAGCTCATTCTTACTCATTTCAAATTTCTTTGATTTTTAGTGAGGGTGAATATCCTTCTGCATTTTTATTGGCTATCTATACTTCTTTGTATTTGTGTCCTTGGCATATTTTCCTTTTAGGTATTTGGTTTTTTTCTCGTTGACTCATAAGAACTCTTTGTGTAATAAGGATATTTTCCCTTTTCTTGTTAGAACTATCACAAACATATTTTTCCTAGATCTAGCCTGGGTCTTTTCACCTTATATATAGTTTTTTTTTTGCTATACAGATTCTAATTTTTGTGTATTCAAAATCTTCAATCTTTTATAGCTTTTTGTTTTTGTTATATATTTAGAGAGGTTTCCCTACTCCAAGACTAGAGAAATATTTACCCACATATCTTAGTACTTTTATGTTTTCTTTTAAATTTTTTATCCATCTGGAATTGATATTTGTGTAAAGTTATACTGGCATTCAATATTTGGGCACTTCAGATAATCTAGGTATGTATTCATAGCTCTTCAAACAAAAAAATATTGTAAAGCTTCCCCCTCTTGCCCATCCATTCTGTCAGACTTGGAATTGTGGCTCTTTGGTGAAGTTTTTGGCTCATGCTTTTCTTTAAGCAGGGAGCTAATTCATCTTTCAGTCTTCCCTTTCTCTTCAGTTCTTGCCGGGCAGTGTAAACAGAAATCTGTTTATGATGACAAAGCGCTTTTCAGCAGAGTAGATGGCAATAAGGATTTGGCAGCTGTGATCTGTCAGCTCAGAATTTATAGGCTGTAGCTACCCAGGTGAAATAAAAAATGAGGGTTGGCTATCCAGTCTTCTTCCCCAGTGTAGATGAATGGTCTTTGTAACGGGACCTTAACAAAAGCTAGCAGGTGGTTCTTATTTTGAAAGAGGAAGGGAGGTTTTTTGAATGGGTGCACCTCAAATTTGAGCCATATGAGAATCACCTGGGGAGCTTTAAAAAAAAATACTGATTCCCCAGGCCTGATCTTCAGAGACCTTGATTTAATTGTTCAAGTTCGAGAAAAAGAATCAGTATTTTTTTCTTAAAAAAAAAAAAGAAAAGAAAAAAGCTCCCCAGCTAATTATCATGTGGCCCAAATTTGATTTAGAGACTTGCATCATTTCTTCACTTTACTTCTAATCATGTGGCTTGGCTTTCTGCTGGGGACCTGCCATCAAAACTCCTGCAGATAATCCAGGTCTGCCTGCCGATTTCCAGTGGCCATGTCTAAATGGCATTAGGCTGCATCATTTTTCTTGGCTAAATTTCAAAGATTCAAAGACTCAGCTAGAGAAATTTAATTTTATTATTCAACATTCTACACAGTTTGTATAAATTACCATGAACACGGGCTGACGTTTCTTTTTATGGTTAGAAACAGTTGAGCTTCTTTTTAGAAGCTTGAAATATTACAATTAAGTCAGTGAATACTTTATCATTTACTGCCACCAAAATATTTTATTTTCCAAGTTTTACTTGGTTGAAAATTGTCAGAGACATAGAAAATGTTTTGTTTCCTTGGGCAGTTGTGCTGCTTTTCTCCTGTTACTGCCGTCCACCCTCCCTAAATGGTTGTGATTATCATTCTAAATAATGAATTCCTTAATAAAAAGGACATAAAACAAGAAGGGTCATTCTTTAGTGTCTTGTGAAGATACTAAATTGCAGTAAAGTCGAAGTTGACAGCATGCATTTTTAATTTTTAAGGTTTCATCATCTTTTGAATGTGCTTAATTTAGTGCTGACAGGCATGATGGCCCTTGTCACATCACAGGTGGCTCCAAGACCTAAAATGCTGGTGTTACCAATTATGGTTGAATTTTGTTTTTTGTTTTAAGAATCTTGTTCTTACGGTCTGACTTCTTTTATGTTTGATTTTTCTATTATGGGACTTGTGCTGATTTTCTTGGCTGTTTTGTAAAACAGAGACCATCTTTGGTTTAACTTCATACCCTGATATAAGCAGAAAGACATTTATAAATTGTTTTGGATGTGGGTTTTGACTTCATATCTATAAAGTAAAACAAACTATTCTGTTTTATTATAGCTAATTCCATGTGTTTAGTAACAAAGGAATGAAAAGAAACAACTCTCAATGGCTGTAGTGTTGTCCCCTACAGCTTCTGTTGATTTAGGATTTGCTCCGGGCGAATATTGAAGGTCTAAAGAGGTTTTTCCCCCGCATTTCCTCTGAGGACTAATCTTCATTTTTTTCTTTTCATGTCACTCCTTTTGACTTTCTCCATCTTTTCCCTCTTTTGACGAAGAGAAGAATAATAGAAGCAGGCTGGGAGGAAGGGGATGAGAAGCAGCGAAGGAAAGAAAACCCACATTTCATTGTATCTCTATTCTTAGCTTTTTATATATTATTGTCTTTCTTAGAGTTGAAAGACTGTGAAACAGCAATTGATTTTACAGAAGAGAGAGTTAGGAGGTGAAGAGGGTGGTGACTGGTGGACCTAGGATTTAACTCAGATATCCCTGACTCCAGGAGATGCTGTTTATGCTGAGCCATCTGGAAGAGATGTGGGAAATCATCTAGTTCAGCTTTTCTTCTTATTTCTAAACAAGTACTTTATGGCTATGTTACTATTCATAAAAAATGTATTATATGTCAGGGACTATGCTAAACATTTTACATGTACTATCTAATATGTATACTAATTGTTAAGGCATAGAGAGATTGGGTAACTTGCTTAAAGTCATTGATTGAGTAAGTGGTATAGCCTAGCGTCACTTGGAGATTTTTTTGACTTCAGAGTCCATTGTTAAATGACATCAACTCCATGAGTCCTACATGAAGAAACTAAAATCGACAAACTTTAAGTGACATTCCCAAGATCACCAGCTCTTTGGTGACAGAACAAAGTCTAGACTCTAGATTTCCTGACTCCCGGTTCTTTGCTCATTCTACTCTTCAACAGTGGGTGATTCTTGATCAGAAATGGAAGGAGATGAAAGCCTTACCAAAATGGAGCTGGAACACTTTGTGTTGCCTGATTCTGCCACACCCCAGAGCTCAGCCACACATAGTCTCATGAACTGAATGAGAAATAATAGAGGCAGGGAGCGATCAGGGTTAGAAGTGTCTTTATGAGTTACAGCTATTAAAAATACACACACCCACATATTTTCCTTTTTTTATATTTGTGAACCCTGAATATAATAAATCAGAAAGGGGTTTCTGATAGTTCACCGTATAAATTGCTTCAAATTCTAGTTAGTTGAACTGAAGTTATTCAGTGCATGAGATTATTTTTAAAATTTCTGTATTATCAAGAGTAACATATCAAAATGTGGTGAAAATAGTTCTTTTCTCAGAAACGCTGCAAGTATCTCTAAGTTTAAGCAAGTTTCCAGTGGTGTATATAATAAATCACCTGTCTCTGTTTCAAAATTGTCAGCAACGGAATGGAAACTGTAGCACTTACCAAAGGATCAAGTACTGAAATAAAAATAATCTGCCTTTTAACAGTCACATGGTTTCCATAAATCAAAGCCATTTTCTGGAAGAAATTCGTTGTTATCTTTACTGAGTGAGCAACAACGTCTGTTGACCTTTGATTAAATGGAACCTAGGGTATGATTTGGGTATTTCTTCTTCAATTCCTTTGGCGTTTCCTGCATGCCTACAGAGCACATGGAGGGATAGTGTAAAGCTTGATGAGAGGAATAAAAATAGGAAGGCCCCCGGAGACCCTGTGCTTGCCCTCAGAGAGATTAATAGCAATGTCAAATCAAGTAGAGAATTCTTAATCTTGCATTTCTTCTTTCTTCCTTCATGTTCTCTCTTACACCCAGGCTGGACTGTATTTTGATCGTGCAGTAGTCATGAGAAATAGGCACTTTTCATGCTTGATAAAGAATGATGCAGTAACTTTGCCTGTCTCATATATCCAGAATCTGACTTGTCCTGCCACATGGAACATTCCTCTCCTACCTTTTCATGTTACACACACGAAAGTAAGTGATGAGAAAGATAAATTAAAAGACATTTAAGGGCGCCTGGGTCCCTCAGTTGGTTAAGCATCTGCCTTTGGCTTGGGTCATGATCTCAGCGTCCTTGGATCGAGCCCCACATCGGGCTTTCTGCTCAGCGGGCAGCCTGCTTCTCCTTCTCTCTCTACCTGCCTCTCTCTCTCTCTCTCTCTATCAAATAAATAAATAAAATCTTTTTTTCCCAAAAGACATTAAAAAAAAACCCTTGGGGCGCCTGGGTGGCTCAGTCCTTAAGCGTCTGCCTTCGGCTCAGGGCGTGATCCCGGCGTTATGGGATCGAGCCCCACATTGAGCCCCACATCGAGCCCCACATCGAGCCCCACATCGAGCTCCTCTGCTGGGAGCCTGCTTCTTCCTCTCCCGCTCCCCCTGCTTATGTTCCCTCTCTAGCTGCCTGTCTCTCTCTCTGTCAAACAAATAAATAAAATCTTTAAAAAAAAATAAAAATAAAAAAACCTCTCAATGTCAATGCACACAGGTTAAACACTGCATGTCTCTGAAAATCCCAGCTGAGGGCACACCTTTTAGCCTTTGCTGTGGGTGAGGTCATGGTTGGGTAGGTACCCATACCCCATACACTTGTTGTGCCTCACTGAGTGGGGGTTTGTTCATACCATTTAACTCTCCTGAGTCTCAATATCTTCACATGTAAGAGATCAAAGCTATTTGTTGGGCACAAGGGAGTCTCTTCTTTGCATAAATGCAACCTGGTTCTGCCAGCCTTGCTTGTTATTCTTCATTCTGTCCCTCTGAAGAAGAATGAGGTGGATACTGTGATTATGTATGGAATGGCTATAAAATAATGAGATGGCATTCTTCAGTCATGTTGTAGAGCTCACATCCATGGAAATTGGGTCCCCTCCCGCCACACTGTCAACCTAGACTTCTTAGACAGAAATAGTTCTGAAGTGTTTCAGAATGTGGGTGCTCACCGTGTGAGAAGCCAGTCTTATTTGTCAACCCTTGTTTTTTTTTTTTTTTGCCTTTTCCCCACCACAACCCCATTATTACATAGTGCTGTTCTAAAGGATTCTTACCTATTTTCTGAATTGAACTCTACCTTTCAAAGAGGAGGATATGCTGTTGCCAGTGCCATTTTCAGGAGGATATTGCTGGCTCTGAAGCAGAGTAAAACATATTTTGAATAATCATTATAACAAGGGTCTCTTAGGATGGCTTTTAAGTGGGCATAGCACTTAGTGCATCTAAGTTCCATAAGTTGATTTTTTTTTCATTTTGAAATTTAAACTTTTATTATTTAAAAAGACATTTTAAAAATTTGAGTATAGTTGACATTTAATGGTACGTTAGTTTCAGGTGTAGAAAGAACGTAGTGATTCAACTTCTCTCTATGTCATGCTGTGCTCACCACAAGTGTAGCTCCCATCTACCAAAATGCGATGCTGTTACAGTATCATTGAGTATACTTCCTATGTTGTGCCTTTTCTTTCTGTGACTTATTTATTCTATAGCTGTAACTTGATTTAAAAAAAACAATTCCTGTGTCATCATTTCATTATATTATAAGTGAGTGAAAGTTGCTGGAGAACTTTTGGGGCTGTGGGAAGAGGTGGACGTAGGCTGACAGGTAGATAAGGTTAACAGTTGATGGGGGGGGCAGGGAATGACTGAGTGGTTCTCAGATTACCCAGAAATCCATTCTGCTCCACACAGAGGGTGGTTTAGATTAAGAGATGGCTTGTTTTATGTAAATATAAATCATACTTCTATGAACAGGTAACTTATTGTTCCGTTGAAGAGGGAGATCTCCCTGGTATCATTTTGTTTTAGTATACACATATAGTTATAGAGATCACATTATTTTGCTCTGTTATGTAAATTAAGCTACCATTAAATATATATATTTGTGTCTTTGATAGAATAGTTACTCATTTGAAAAATGTTTATCTTATAAGTTTTATGGTTTAGATGTATGCCCTAATGCATGAATAAAGGGACTCTATCATCTTTTTATACTTAAAAAATCATCCCTTGATAAAATACTATTTAAAGTTTAGAAGAGGATCCTCTTACAAATAAACACGTGCTTTTCCAACTAAAATTCTAACTGATGAAAAAAAGAGGATATGAGCTAGTTTGCTATCATCTGAGGCATTGGTCCCAAACGACATGATTAAGTAAGTTAGGATAATCTTTTAAGTCAATGATGCTTCATGGTTCATGTTTCTTCGTTCTTGTTTGGCTAAAGGAAAACAATGGGTTGAGTTTCCAGAGAAACAACTATGGGGAGGTATGGCCACAAAGATTTAGTTATTCATGTCCCTACACATGTATTTCCTTTAAAATAAATTAAAGCTCTTCTACAAGTTTACGTTGAACAAGGAATAGGCAACAAGATTTTTTTTTGTTGTTTTTGGAGTTGCTGTCTTAGAGCTTACCCGATTGAGGGCAACTAACTTTTTTTGCCCCCTTTTCTCCCCTCTCAAATCTTTCCTTTAGAAAAAATAGCTTTTGTGTATAAAATGTAGCTACTTATAAGTACCTGCTATGTGCAAGGTGAAATCAGGCTGAGACAAACACTGAAGGTGACCACAGAGAGAAAAACAGCCCAAAAAGTACTGAATCACTTCTACCCACTTGGTGGTATTACACAGTGTAATTTTACATACAGAAGCTTCGATTAATATTTTTAGAATGGATCGGAGTCACCTTTTGCCCTCTGTAGTCAACCACCAGTCATTATAATTATGGTAGTTGTTTGGAGCATTCAGCAGCCCTTGGAGTCGGGAGGGGTGACTAAATCGTACAGTGAGATACATAGTGACACTCATACTGGCAAGAATCTTAATTCTTCCCGCCTACTTGCTGTGTTTGCTGTGACCCTCGTAATAGCGTATTCGTGTGCTTAACTTCCCTAGTGACATCACACAGGGGAAGAAAAAAAAGTGATTCTTTAACAGCTTTCTTTTCTTTCTATTAGGGTGTGTTGGAGAGCTTCCTGGGCACGGCTGTCTCTGGAGCCATCTTTTGCCTGTTTGCCGGTCAACCCCTCACTATTTTGAGCAGCACAGGACCTGTTCTAGTTTTTGAGAGGCTTCTATTTAATTTCAGCAAGTATGTATATACATATCTAATTATGAATTAGGATTGTTTAATTGTAGAACATTCATAGTCTAGATTGAGCATAGAATGATAATTAGGTCAGTCAGAGCATGGGAATTTTAAGGTGTGGAGGTTGAAAGGCCCTTGGAGATTAGGTATTCCAACACTCATTTTCCATTCGATTCAGCTGAGGCCCATAGGATGTACTATCCGCTTGCCCTCATCATCCTTCTCTGCCCTTAGAGTCTTGCTTTGTGCCTCGGGGGCTGACCCGTGTGTCGATTGCAACACCAAGGCCCTTTTGCCCACTGGCTGCTTCTTGGGTTTGGTAGTGCATCGGTAGGACAGGAAGGGAGAGAGGTCAGTGTGTGTCTACCTCCCTGCACCTCATTGTCCGTGCTTTAACACTGCAGTCTGGCAGAGGCTTGTCCTGTGAGTATAGCCCCTGTAAGATGCGTCCTCTGTCCTGGTTCTGGCCCCCTCCAGGCTCTGCTGACTCTAGTGCTTCCTCGGCCTTTTCAAGCCAGGAGCTAAAAATGGCTCCCTGATATTAGTAGTCCCCAAGTACCTTGCCGTTCTCTGTTACTGACACCTCTGTAAATAGCCCATTTCTTAAGGTTTCTTCACAATCCCATTCGAGAATGCCTTCTATTTCCTGCCATGATCCTGACCGATACACTAGAGAAATGAAATGTCCTGTTCAAGGTCACATGACTCATTACTGAAAGAGACTATCTGCTCCAATGATCCACTGCTCCTAACCCTGATCTCGGTGTTCTTAACTAAAGATACATTCTAAGAGTCAGCTGAATAAAAACATTTGTTGAGTGCCGATCATGTACCAAGGTACCAAGTATTATCCTAAGTGCGTTACAGGTACTCCCTCATTTGAGTCCTGTAGCAGTACTGAGGGAGGCACCGTACCCTGTTTTACAGATGAGAAAACAGGCAGGGAGACGGTAAGTGCACTGCTGAAGGCTCCATCATCAGTTGTTGGTAGGGCTGGCATTTGAATTCCAGCTCTACTTTCTGACTCGGGAGCCTATGCCTCTTATGGAGTCACTAGGCACTCCTAATGGACATAACAATTGTGATATCATATTTTCTTTTAGAAATTGATGGATCATTTCAAGGAGGAGAAAATCAAGTTAAGCGAATTATCCAAGTGGCCACATTAGCACACAAATAGATTCAAAATCAAATTGGGTATTCTGGCCTCTTTCTAATGAACTTGATACCTCTCAGAGAGAATTGCCTTTCCCAGCAAATCTCAATCCTTAGGTAGATTGCAGAATTTCATATGACTTGCTGGCATTCCTTGTTGGAATTTCCGTATTCTTATATTGTTATACATTTGTAAGATTTTATTATTGGAAATTTTATTACCTACATGATACCTCATGGACTTTAGTACTGATCCCGTAGCCTTTGAAACTCTGTGTGCCATCAAAAACAATCACAAGATAGAGGAGGGAATGAAGATTTAAAACTAGTGTTTTGAAAACTGGGTTGAGAACGTCAGTAAGGGTCTTATGAAAATTTAAAGTTCTAAATTTTAAATAATGTGAATTTTCTGTAGCTCACCACTACAGATCCCTCCTCCATCATAATTCTCAGAAGGACCTTGGCAAGAATTGTGTTCGTGTCAGTTTATAGAAAGTCAAACCGTTTTTATATGTTTAAGAAAACATTGTGTGAGACAAGAAAGCTTTTGTGGAAAGATGAAACAAGCATGTACTATAAACAGGAACAAACATGTGGAACCTTTGCAGAAAGATTTATTGGATGCAATGTGATCAGAGCCTTTAATATACAGAAAATGTTTGCATCCCAGTTTACTTTAGATAATTGTGGGATAGAGATTATTTCCTTTCACTAAGCAAGTTCCTTTCTCACTTTCCCTTCTGTTTCATCATAATTGGTAATGTAAACATAGTTCCAAGTGATTTATTTGAAAACAACAAGAAACATTTGAGAAACTGAGCTTTAAATTCATCACTGAGTAGCATGTGGTGCTTATGCGGCAAACCTTATTATTTTATTCAGAATGCTGTATCATTTGCTTAAATGCTATAGCAACAGTGCTAATATTTTGTCTAGATACAGACTATTGGTGTAGATCACGATTTCTCAAAGTGTATTTCCTCAATTTCTAGTCCCATTTTAGGTGTTCCATGGACAAAAAGCTTCTGTGATCCTAATAAATCTGGAAAATGTTGTATATTTGATCTCCCTCTTAGTAATTCACTTTACACTTTAGGTAAAGAAAATGCTTTAGTCTGTCTTGCCACCGCCCAAATTTTTCCCAACATATTTTACCATTTTTTTGAGAAGTAGGTAAATCCCTGTTTTGTAACTTCAGCAGACTCAAACATAAATTCCACATAATCCACAGGTTTCCTTCTGACATGGGATACAGGTTTTAATGTTTGCCCTATACACTGGAGAATCATAAGGGAATATGAAAGATGTGCTGTCACCTTTTAAAATTAATAACAGAACGAAGGCAAGAGCTTACAAGCTTTCCAAATGACGGTTGTAGTTTTGTTTTCCTAATCCTGCAGCCTCTTTTGCCCTGTTTTTATACCTTATGAACCAGTGAGAGAATTAGATACCTTCTCTTTTTCTTGAGTGAGGAATCTGAAAGAAGTTTTACCACTGTGTTCTAAGCTATGTAGAAGCCTCATAATTAAAGTTGGAGTTTAACCTGTATAATTGTCATTTGGTCATTCAATAATTTTTCCCTTCTTTCTTTGAACATTTACTTAGAGGCCTTCAAATGATTATTTTCTTCTATTATATTACGGATTTATTCATGTGGTTCAGGGAGGTTTACATTTGTTGGTGACTGAACATTGATTTCTATAGCATGCTCCGGAGGAGTTCCTCAGTTTGTACCTTGGTTTTATGCTCCTCAGAAACTGTAACTCAAAATATATAAGGATGTAAACCCATGTTCTCATTCGCATTCACAATAGTTTCTTTTGTCTCTACTATCATTTCCTGTTACTTTTTATAACTTAATTGCTATTTAAACTTGGCACTAAAGGGACTGATAAGCTTATTGGCTGTAATATTGCCACTTTATTGTGGTCATTACTGTTGATCAACTTGTTTTAAAAAGTTTCTCATCTCTCATTCCTTTTTCTTCCTGCTGCTGTAAACGTATCACTTTTATAATGAAGTGCCGTGGGTTTTAGTGATTTTATTTGGGTTATTCTTATAGAGCTACTCTGGGAGTGTTTAAGTATTTAAGCACTTTAGAGCAGCTATTTTGGTGTATTGTTTAGATCCTAAGATTTAAGTGTATACATGCATTTTTTTCCCCTTTGTACTCAAACGGAGTGTTCCCAGCCATTAGCTAGTTATTGGATTTGTTTCTCATCCTGTCCTGTAAACATCAATTCTCTAAACAACCATTAGCATTCTTAGAACAAATCAAGATTGCCCTGTCATCATGTTAGGGAAGCAAAACTAGGTAATTGTTTAAAATTTTTATTTAAAGAAAAAAGTTTGTTGGCTCAGAAGTAATAAAACTGTTTCTTAGGTCTGACTGAGACTTGATTCATTGTGTGATAATGTAAATTGTCTCAAATTCCTAGAATTTAGCTTTTTCTATAGTCTACTTATCTCACAAAGACATGCATAGGATTAAGCAGTGGGGTTCCAGATGGAAAGGGAACAATAAGCGAATGCAATAGATGTCTTCAGAAAGATTCCAGGAAATCCGAAGGAGATAACTCTCTACCCATATGTTAATCATCTCCTGCTTTGGTAATATTTCCAATTTATGTGATTTGGTGAAAAGAGGAAAGCAAAGGACAGTGATTTTAAGGCCCACCCTAAATACACATCAGATAGGGGAATGATGGTATAATTTTTTAAAGGAGCAGTCCAAGAATGCAGAGATTTGGTTTCTGGTTCAGCTCTGCCATTAAAACCTTGGCATTGGAAAAATGACTTAACTTCTATCGGCCTTGGTGTCATCATCTATGAAATGAGACATATTTAACTAATTGGTATCTGTATTAAGATTCTCCAGAGAAACAGTACCAATATGATAAAGAGATTTATTATAAGGAATTGGCTCACACAATTATAGAGACTAGCAGGTCCGAAATCTGCAGGGTGGGCCAGCAGGCTGGAGGGAGACCCAGGAGAGCCGATGTTCCAGTTCAAGTTCAAAGGGTGTTTGCTGTAGAACCAGTAAAAGGCATGTTCCAGATAAAGTCCAAAGGCAATCTGCTGGAGAAAATTTCTTGCTTGGGGTTGGCAGATACTTTGCTGTATTTGGTTGAAGAACTTGATTGGATGAATTTCACCAACATTGATGAGGTACAGGTGAGGTTCAGTGGGGTGGAGTCCAGAGCCGACGACCAAGAAAGAATTCTTTAGGCGTCTTTGGTGCAACATGGTGGTTTATTAAAGCACGGGGACAGGACCCGTGCGCAGAAAGAGCTGCTGCCCCAGGGTCGTGAGGAATGGCCTATTTTATACCCTCAGTGGGGAGGGGGCTAGGGATAGCGTAAGTCTCTAAGGAATTTTGGAAGCAAGGTTTCCAGGACCTTGAGGGGGCTAGCTGTTGTTGGGAAAAGGTCATTCATTGCTGTCTAATAAAACCTGAGTCATGAGACCCTTCAGATGTATATCGGTGGGCCATATGCTTGGGGGATGATTGCCAATATGTATCTTGGGGGGTTAGAGATAAAGGAAGTTTCCAAAGGAATTTTTATACGTTAAAGTCGACTTACAGGATCTTGGTGGAGGGGAGAGAGTCAGGCTAGGACTGCCTTTTGCCCTTAGCAAAGTATTAACATCGAGGCAGCTGAGTTCCTAGAGGAATGTCACCATGGCTGTTTCAAGGACTTGTCAATGGGCTGTAGGTAGTAAGGACTGTTTCTTTGTCCTTTAGGG
This sequence comes from Ursus maritimus, assembly GCF_017311325.1. Taxonomy (NCBI): domain Eukaryota; kingdom Metazoa; phylum Chordata; class Mammalia; order Carnivora; family Ursidae; genus Ursus; species Ursus maritimus. Next base: position 27,150,769 of record NW_024426996.1, on the reverse strand, counting down.
CAGCCAGGAGTGCCTGAGGAATGTCACATACATCCCATGGGGGGGGGGGGTTTGCAGGGTGTCAGCTTCTGCTTTGTCTTCAGCTTGTTCAGCTTGCCTTCTGTTCCCTCATCAACATTATGGAAAGTTATCTGCCTTACTCAAAGTCTACCAATTTAGATGCTAATTTCATCAAAACCACCCTTACAGAGACACCAAGAATAATGTTTGACCAAATATCTGGGTATCACGTAATCTAGTCAAGTTGACACATAAAATTAACCATTACAGTATCTAAGGAACTTTTAATTCTAATATTCTATAAAATTTTCACTCAGGATCTCCTAGCTTCCTGTGATAGCTTATAGGTCATGTCAGTAACTGTCTCAAGTCCTAAGCCATAGGCATGCCTAAATTCATCTAGCAAATTTTTGTTGGAAACCTGTATGCCAAACATTGTGTTAGGTTAGAGAATTTAAATTTTATTCTGAGAGCAGTGTGAGGCCATCAAAAGGTTTTAAATGGGGGGGGGGATCTAATTTACATTTAAAAAGATAATTTTGGCGGTGATGTGAAAAATGGTTTTGAGCAGGGCAAACATGGACATTAGTAAGGACTTATAATCAAGCAAAGAATTCCTGGTGGCCCAGACTGGGTTGGTGGTAGTGAAGGTGTTGATACCATGCCTTTAGGAAAGTATTCAAATATATCACTATCAGAAACTCATTGTTTAAAAGTAAGACTGTAGAGCTTCAAGCCTGCATACTCCTTGATTTATTTCTTTTTCTCGTAAAAGAAATATGACTACCACTATTTGCTTTTTCATCATGAATGATGAGGAAAAAATACTATAATCTTCACATAATTTTAGAAGAATCAAAAGGAAATGGTAAAATGTCAGCACTTGACCCATCTTTTCCTAAACGTGAACTAATTTGCTTATAAGAAATGGAAAGGCCTTCAAAAAATAATGGCATCCTCTGATGGAGGCACCCTATTCTAAGACTGCTGTGGGGCAGACGAAAAACGAGGTGGTCACAAGATGCTTCGCACACAACTATAGCAGGAGGATATCACGTCCGTGAAAGCCTAACAAGAAGTGGTTGCATCTGACTATAACACAGCAAGACAGCCTTTCTTGATCTGACTGCAGTGTACTCACCCTATTTATCCTTAAATACCTTGAGATTTTTCCGCAACTCCATTTGTCCTCCCCCAGCCAGAATTAGTTATTCCTCTGGGACAGTCTGTGGGAACCTTTAGATATCATGTAGTATTTTATGGTGTGATGATGTTTATCAGTTTGTCTCCCTCAGGAGATTGCAATGATGTGGGGACAGAGAACATATTTAGCTTAGTGTCTTCAGTAACCAGTAAAGCTCACAAACATTTATTAAGTGCATACTGACTACCAACGTGACACTTTCAAATTGTTTCTTTTATAAACTCTATAAAGGCAGGGACCAGATTTTTTGAATGAGAAAATTGAGTTATTTACACGCAAATGGTATGACTGCTTTTAGTATGCCTTTCTTAAACTTCTGGGATTATTTTTTTATGGTAGCATAATGATATCACTAGACCACATCCTTAACCTTAATATTTTCTGGATGAAATCAAGACTGAGCCTAATATGTAGTGGCTAAAAGTGATCTTGTATTTTTAGCACTCATTCTGCTGTCATTGGGTGGTTTTATATTAGTCTTTGTGTCCCATGGAGGAGGAGTCTAAATACTTTTCTTTCTTCTTTCCAGGGACCATAATTTTGACTACCTGGAGTTTCGCCTTTGGATTGGCCTGTGGTCAGCCTTCTTGTGTCTCATTTTGGTAGCCACAGATGCCAGCTTCTTGGTTCAGTACTTCACTCGCTTCACTGAAGAGGGTTTCTCTTCTCTGATTAGCTTCATCTTTATCTATGATGCTTTCAAGAAGATGATCAAGCTAGCTGACTACTACCCCATCAACTCCAACTTCAAAGTGGGCTACAATACTCAGTTTTCCTGTGCCTGTATGCCTCCCGACCCAGGTGAGACATCATGCTTAGTGTTTGTGCTTACCCTGTGTTTGGAGGAAGGTGTAGGCTCCATGCATGCAAGTTTTCAACATGGTATTTTCTCTGAGAAACCATCCTGCCGAATTTGAAGTCTCAATACCCAGGGTTATCTTAGCCATGTGATTCAAAAAGGACGTGAAACCAGGAGCTCTGGAACGTGAACGTAATTAGCTCAGTACTTAGAAATTAACTCAAACTGCAGTATTTGCAAAGAAATTTAGTGTACATTATTCTTGATCTTATCTGATGGTTGAGGGAACCAGGTACAAATATTAACAGATATAATGACCAGACCAACCCAGTCCTCTGAACTTCTATCCCATATTTTGCTATTTCCTTATTACTATGGGAATCTCTTCCTAAAGTAAACTCTAAATAGATTATTTTAAGCTTATAGAAGAAATAAGATACTCATTCACTTTATGTAATTTGAAGCATGAAATTCAAAAAGAAATTCAGACTGGAGTCACCTAGTAGTAAAGTAGAACCTTATAGTTCATGTGTGCTAGGCAATGTAAATAAGAAAGGAAAAGAAGAAATGAGAGAAAGTAAAGAAGGAATGTTATGCTCTCAGGGAAGATTTATATTCTAGAGTTAGAAAAGACATAAAAGTCAAAAGTAAGTTCTGGGTAAGGAATATGATTCTACACATCTTAGCACTTTAATATCTATCTTGCCGAACCAGGGTCAGAATCAGCACATATTCCCCCCAAAAAAGTGCTCAATTTGGTCTTTGGCTTTTTTTTTTTTTTTTTTGAGTAATTCATCATCATTTCATAATATGGAAGGCATTTGGGAGAAAAGATTCACTTTGGGGAAAGTTGTTTCATATTTGCTGTGGGAGAATGAGGGGTAGACATTGTGTCAGACAATTACATGGTAATAGTGTTAGTTATCCCAAGTCATGCAGTTAGCTACGGGTCATTGTCCATTAAATAAAAATAGATATACACTCCATGCTTTTGACTAAGATCTTGTAGAACCAGGAGTACAACAGTGTCCTGAGGGCTTTGTAAACCTGAGCATAGAGGTAGGGTACATACATGCATCATGAGCTTTTACTTATAAATTCTGAGGAAAAACCTCTTAATGTTTACAGTAAAACAAACGCGGATGTATTATAGACTAGAATACAAACAAAATGATTATGAATTTTAAAACTAAATAAGATACTACAAAGAATTTTAATGCTTATGGCCAGGCTGTGTCAGATTGCTCTCAGATATTTTGGTGTTGTATCTGCATTCTTCTCTGCCACTTGGTGGAGAAGTCTTGGAAGACCTGTATGCATCTTGAGTGGTGAGAGACAAGAGAACAGTATCTCCTTAAAACCGGTCAGTCAGTAACACTGATGAAAAAAGATAGGGAATTGTTGGGCTTTGCACTCATGGATTCTTTGGTCTTACTTAAGGATAGTCAGCACACATTAAAATAAAGTGCATGCTTAGAAGCAAAGCAGAGACAGGTACAAAGTGGAAATTTAAAGATTCAGGCAACATGAATGATATATAGATACAAAATGTATACTGATTACAAATATTTCCTAACTTAAAAACTGCTTGGAAAAGAGTAAGCACTCAGCGCATGATAGATACTACCATTAGGATCAAGGAAACATGCTTGAGACACAGATGTTACCATTACACAACCATGTAGAACTTGTCCAAAAAGAAAGGGGGTTACCCTTCATTGTGGATTTTTAGGGGACGTCCAGACTATGCATGTTCAAAATCTTGACTCACAGACATACTGAATTGTGGGATTTTGAACTTTCCTCTTCATTATTTCTATCTTTATGTATTTATCTATATGTAAATATTTATTTATGAAGAAGTCTGTAATCTGACTTCATAGGCAAGGCTGAGGAGTCATACAGCAAATTTTTCTAAAGGAAAAAAAATACTTTCTCAGTTGTTTTGAGGTGTGAGGTTTTCATAAAGCGAGATGAGGGCTTTGTCAGCACACCTGCTGCAAAGATCTACCTACCCGAGGCTAATGGAAACTGGGACGCGTTGTTTTAATTGGATGCTGGCAGAGAGGGTAATATGAAGCCAAGGAAGATGTATTTGAATGTGTTTAAACTGTGAAAAATATATTAAGGTTTTACATATAATTTTCCTTCCAAGCAGGATCATTGTTTTCTTGAAAAAGTCATTTTGAGGCTTGAAACATACATAGTGAGTACTAGCTGAAGTGGAGATAGATAGCTTTTCCTTTGACCCGTTTTCTCTAGCTTGTATAGAAAGTCTGTCCTAAACAGCTAGGAGTTGTCTTAGAAGGACTCTGACAATTCCTACTACCTCCAAGTGGTACCGGTAAAGCAGTGTAGCAGGGCTTTGAAATCAGAAAATCTTGTATTTGAGTCCCAGCTTGGCTAATAATACCCTGTGTGTGACTTTGGGCAAGTTCCTTTTCCTAAGGAAGCTTTGCCTCACCTTCCTCATCTGTAAAAAGGGGTTAATAACAGTACCTACCTTATAGAATTATTATATCATATAGAAAAAAAATGAGGTATTTCAAAGTACTCAGGACAGTTTCTGATATGTAATAAGTAATTAAGTGTTAACTGCCATTGTTACTACTGTTATTATTGATTAAAACTTAAAGTTGCTAAGTATGAATGATAAACCAACAAACCAGTCTTCATCATCCTCCCTTCTAAGCAAATATTGTTGGGCAGTTGGCTTATTCTGCAACAAGACCGTATTTTTAGAGTTGTCCAGATGAAAGGCACTCCTGAAGGATATGCACATAAATGTGAGGGATTATTTTCACCTATGGAAATAAAATCTGTTTCTGGTTGGGAAAAAGGCAAGTGGATATCTCCATTTTCATGACAATTCTCATGTTTTATAATACCCCTTAAGATTAGTGACTGTGTGTTTCCCTCATAACATTAATACTTTTTGATAGAAAACTATATACCACCATAAATTTGGTACTTCCTGATAACAAACTGAAAAATTATAGAGATAATACAGTTGCATGTACAGCTAGAGTAAGTATTCTTAAAACAACAAAAGCCTGTCCTTTCATCGCAACATGCACTCCTAGTAAAAGAATTCAGTCAATGTGTCAATAATATTTAAACTGGCGGATGACTTGTTTTTCAACACTGGGACAGTATGTAACAGTGAACCAGCACCTACACAGATGGAGTCATGATACTGCAAACTGCGAAATGATTTGACAGGAAGAGAAATCGGGGTCACTTAATCACTAAGAAAACTCTATTCATGGCCACAATAATATTATGAATTTTTTTGCTTTGTGAAAACAGCTCTTCCTCCTTTTTTCCTTCCTTATCTTTCTTGTTCTCACTTGCTTCCGTAAATCTTCATCACTTCCTGAGTTTCAGTTTCTTCATGCGTCTTTTTTCTCCCGCCATTTTGCCCCATGTGCTCAGGGGCCAAAGTCACGTACCTCCTTAGGTTCTCATTTACTGAAGAACTAAGAAAGCCCAGTTGCAAGTGCTGAAAGGAAAATTAGCCGTGAGATTTGACGTATCAGTCAGGATGGATACATGGTTCTTGTGCTAAAATTTCCTTTTCTTAGAAATAGAGTGGCTTTAATTGGTGTAATAGAGGTCATATTTCCCCACTGTGCCTTGACGCTTACATAGCAGAGGTGTATAAGGAAGATGATTCAGTTCAGAAGCCAACGGTAAAAACTAAAAAAATACCCAAATGAAGGACAATTCACAATATTACAATTCATCACCAACATCCCAGTTTGGGAAACTGTTAGTATGATAAAGTGTGAACAGTATGTGCTTCGGAATAAAGGAAAGTGAGTGTGAATTCAGCTCTAACTAGCAGTGTGACCCGGGCTAGGCTAATTCCCTAATTTCTTTGTTTCATAACCTGTGGGCTGGGAGACTAATTGTACCTACTCTTAGAAATTACTATGGATTGAATGAAAAAGTATATGTAACAATTTTTGGCACCTAATAGACACCAAGTAAAAATTTGTTCTTTTTCTCATTGTTTCCCGAAAGAGGCCCCAGCCAGTTTTATCTTTTAGTTGTATTCTTTTAAAGGGGTTCAATTTTCCCTGCAATTTTCCTAGAGGAAGATACTAACTAGGTTTTTCCTGGAAGCCGGCTCCCCTCAAATTAACAAATAATGTGCTGTTGTAGATAAATATTAAAACTGGAGACATATTCAGAGAAAAAAAACATTAAGGAGTCCAGTACATCATAGTTAGATCACTTAATATTATTCCACTGAATCTCAAGTCTACAAAAGTGTTGTACACTATATATAATCGTGTAGAAGAAGGCGGTAAAGTCCTAGAGGTGAGATGCTCGGGTCTTTTAAGGGGAATTGGTCTAATTCATTCAAAAACATAAATGATAGAATTTTGTAAATAGGGAGTAAGACATGAGCTCTCCTCTTTCCTTTTTCCCACCTCCTCCTCCTCCTTCTGCCCCTTTGTCCTTCCCCTTCTGCTATCAACAACAATCTATGGAGGGTCTGTTTCATTCCTTTTTAAGAATTGTCTTGGGATGAGGCACCCTACACAGATATCATACACACATATGCACCTACCACACATGTACATACCTACCTATACACAACACCATACACACACACCACCCATACCTGTACACTACACCACACGCACCTACACACCCACACACACCCCTATACACCATACTGCACCACACACACACACGCACCTACACACACACGCACCTACACACACACACACAGATTTTTATAAAACGTGTTGTTTTTAAAATAGTGTTAATTACTTTTTGAATGAACAAGGTCAGATTTTCGTTTGACCTACACTTTAGAAATACATTTCCACTTCGGTACCTCTGTTCATTTGCCTAATGTGTCAAGGTTGCTGTGACTGCACTCTCAAGGGCATATTAATATTTTAGAAAGGGTCAAAATAAATTTTCTAACCAAATGTGGTTTTGTATCTGGAGGGGAGAGAAGCCTTGCTAAAAATGATAAACAAATTAGAAGAGCAAGAAAATCGCCGCAAGGGAATAAATACTATACTTTATTGTTAACAGAAGGGATATATTTTATTGATTCATTGTTGACTGTTCCAGGGAGAACATGCTTAATAATGGATGAATGATTAAGAGGAATAAATCTTTTCTCAGGCACTGAGACATTGTTGTCTATGGTATCTCTAAGTAAAAGATGGCTGTTCCCCTGGTGTAATAAAACTATAAGACCAAGTCATGTGATTGGAAATAGCATGGCTTCCATTTCTGTACCTTTGTTTTATTCACAGCATGAGGAGGCCTCCAAATGCTCCAAAATGGTTGTTACTAGTGTAGAATTTCATTACCATTTCTTTCTATATAATTTTTCTATCATCTTAAAAAATGCTACACACCAATATGTTACAACCATTAAAAAGAACTGCTGGATTGTGTCTCCTGTGGTCCCATATTATAGTCAATATGTGTTGCATAATTAGCTCATTAAAAGAAAATTAGGAAATAAAAGATAAAATTAAGAAATGAAAGATAATCCTAATTTATGTTCCATGACCTGCATCATATTCTGTGCAATTATTTTATTTTTATGATGTATCATTCCCTCTTTGGATTGTAAAGTAGGCTTAAATCACAAACTAATGGTTAAACAGGAAGTACCAGGCCTTCTGGTATAAGACCACTCAGCCTTCGCGTTTGCAAGGAGGCTTTATCAGCACAGCACAGCTGACGTTTTATCATTCATGGTAATATGGCCTTTTGAGAAAACCATAGACATTTGAAACTTCCATCATTTTAGTGTCCTTTTATTCTCGTAATATTTTAGCAGTTTCTGTATAACACTTGCAGGAATCAGAAAAGGGGAAGCAATGAATTTGGATAATCACCAGACCTGTATAATTCTCTAGCTGTGGGCTTGTATGAAACACAGATTTGGAAAACATACCACATAGTAATGTCTGTACACATCTGAAATGTAATGATGAGTGGGTATGGAAGAGAAGTGGGTTTTTTTGTGAAAATAGTGGCTAACTACATCCATAATAGTGGATAGTAGCTCAGCTCTTTGACTTCCAGTGCGGTATCATAGGTGAACATGTGAAAAAGTGTCCATGGGTTGGAGAGTGTCATAACTTAAACTTGTCTAGGTACAGTGAAAACCTCAAGCATGAGGCTTGGTAAAAATACGTAGGAAAACAAAAAGGATAATAACAAAAAAAGTGAAGAAAACGTTTCTATTAATTTTATTTGTTTTAAGGCTCAAGGCTGAGATAGTAGCAGGTGATTTCCCTAAGAGCTCTTTCTCCCATCGTTTTCTTCATTCACCTTGTCATCCCTCCAAAAGCCATTTTGGCCTCTTATTGATCTAGACATTTAAAGCATAAACATTTGATTTTATTAAGAGGCGCTCATGTGCTGAAAGTATCCAGGACCCTTAAATAAGTCTGACGTGACCCTGCGGCAAGAAGCTTCTTCAGTTTTATTCTGTATCTATTTTCCAGTTACTCAGTTTCCTCAAATTTACTTTAAGTAGAATGGAATAAAACATTAAAGTTTCATTATCATGGAGAATACTCTTAACATTTTCTCGTTCAGAGCAGGTAAACCAATTTTGCATTATTATAATCCTGAGAAGCTATGTTGAGGGTATAGGTTCAGATTTGGCTAAGATTTATTAAGCCCCATCCAAGTGCCAGACATTTTACTATGGGATTTTAGTAAACTGTATTTCAATATATTATATTGTAATATTAAAACATATCTATATTTAATCATCACATAAAGCTTGTGAGGTAGCAGGCTTTTTTTCCCAGGGGTGAAGTTTTGCTTTCTCCAGGTCATAAGGCTAGTGGTAACCTTAGCTAGCATCTATTTCATTCCCCCCGCTACTAGATACTCTCCTAACAATTTTGCCTACATTGTCTTTTTTTTTAAAAATATTTTATTTATTTATTTGAGAGAGTCAGAGATAGCAAGAGAAGGCACGAGTGGGAAGGAAGGGGAGAAGCAGACTCCCTGCTGAGCAAGGAGCCTGATGCCGGGCTCCATCCCAGGACGCGACCTGAGCTGAAGGCAGACACTCAACCGACTGAGCCACCCAGGAGCCCCTACGTTGTCTTATTTAATCCCGCGCAGTAACCTTATGAGATAGATTGTTTCAAATCCAGTTTCACAAGTGAAGGACCTGTGCTCAATAGCAGTGAGGTGACACTATGCTCCAGAAGGTGGTGCAGCCAGAGTTCAGCCCAGTGTTCTTAGCACTCCTTACTCTAATTTGTGTCAGGGTGGGACATCACAGCAGACAGATCTGCCTCGATGGCCACTTGTTCCTCCTAGTTGACCTTGAAGCTTTTGTATATATTCCTGATGTTACAGTAGCTGCTAATGTGTAAAGCGGGGAGTCATGGGGGTAGTTCCTGGTGCCAGGTACTAGAAGATAAAGAAGGACAACCTTAAAGGTACAATGGATATTCCCTGTGCCGGAGGTATACTAACATTAACGTACGGATGTCACCCTTTTTTTCCTGCTCAGAGCTACTGCAGCTTCTTCTTTCTGTAGATCTCTCATTAAATGTAGAGGGGGGAAAAGCCAGCTTAAGATAGGAGCACTCCCAGGCACATTTTTAAATGTCCGTTACTGTGACGATGTTCATTCCCCTCTTCCACAGGATCAGCTAGAATTTGATACACAGGAAGGAGGATCCAGAAGTGAAAATCCATGGAACATAAAATGAGCAACCTGTGAAAACTCCCTGAAACCAAGTATGGGACACAAACTGTCCCAGTGACAATGGGCTAATTCTAAATTAGCCAAATTCCTAGGGCAAAGACTTTCTTTGCTTCATAAGCCATGGTGCAGAGCAAATAGTGAAGACAGAGTGCAGTGTGCTTGTGCTTTTCTATTTGACCTTTTCAGAATCCTAATTAAGGATATTTCAGATTCTAAATACGTAGATCATTCTGCACTTGGTTGCCAAAATATTTGCTTTGTATGTGTCTGGATCCAAATGGCGACCAATGGCTCTCATAGATCAAACTCCCAATTGGAATTGATCATTTTCTCTTAGGTGAGCTTAAAGAAATTTACTTTTAGTCTTACTTATGGACTCTGCCGTATTCTGCCAATATGTATTTATGGAAGTGCTTGTTTATATACTTATTTTGAAGTTCTCTTGAAGCAGCTACATACTAAAATAAATAGGAAAGGCATATACTTTTTGTGGTCCTTTTGATACTAGCCTTTTGGGATTTTTAGAGCCGGTATGCTTTAGTAGCTTGTCTCAGAGGAAAACTGAAAAGATAAAAGGAATTTAGATGAGCAGAATTGATGTGTAGCTACAACTTGAAAGTAGTTACTGAAAGTTCAGATTGGAATCCTATTTTAGTTCACTTGTGGTCTTTATTATCTGTCATTCATTTCACAAAAAAAAGAGGCTTGGATATCTTTCTCCCTCACTCCTACTCCTTGTTTTTATGCAGAAAAGTATGTTGCAAAAAGACCTTCACTCTCTTGTGACAGGAAGCTCATAAAATTGCATTAAAGACTCTTGCTCAGGAAGAGAAGCTTCCCAGACACCATCTAAATAGTGCCTGTGATTTCATATATGCTATTTTCTTTCGAAAGCTCAGACCAGTCAGACATTTCAGCTCGCAGTTGAGATTCACATCATCTAACGTCGGAGAGTATTATCCCACCTCCAGTTCTGTGGCCACAAAAATCAAATGCTGGGTAGGAAGAGAAAGAATGCCGAACAAAATTTTGATACCGATTCTACTTCTGGCTGACTACAGTCCTGGGCAAGAAACCTGGCATAGCTTGCTTCAGAGTCCCATGCAACATAAAGTGGATATAAAAGTATACCTGTTACATGCTCACAGGTGTTTTTAAATGAGCAAATGGAGTAATGTAAGAAAATGTATTTTAGGTTTTTAAAACAAAATCGTAATAAAAATCTAGGTTTTGTTAATTAAAATGTACTAACACCTTCTTCCTTTTGGGAATGGATTCATGGTTGGCTTCACTATTTGGGCCAAGCATCCTTTAGCCTATTTTGATTGTTTCCATGACCTGCAATGAAACAGAAGAAGAAAACAGTTTGCACATGTTCTTCTTTTACTGAGGAAATAGGGATGCCCTAGCAGCAGCTAGCTTTAGATTAAAAGTTTAACAATTCCTGAACCTTCAAAGATCAGAATGGATTCCAAAATTGAGAAAAACTAGCGCTCAAGCTAAATATTTTCTCCCCTTTATTTGTTTTTCTTATTTCATTTCTTTTGCCTTTATCTGCTCTCATTCATTTGAACTCATTAAATGGTCGGTCCCTATTCTAGCCTCATTTATTGACAGTAAACAAGTATTTTTTCTGCTTTCTTGAAGTAAAATAGTAATATAGTAATATATTTAAAGCGTACAAAATGATGATTTCAGATAGGCATACATTATGAAAGGATTCCCACCAAGTTAACTAATATATCCATCACTGCACATTTATTCTATTTTATATTATTTTATTTTATGAACACTTAAGTCCTCCTCTCAGCAAATTTTAATTATGCAATACAGTATTATAAGCTATAGTAACCATATTATACATTAGATCCTCAGACCTTATTCCTCTTATAACTGAAAGTTTGTACCCATTTACTAACTTCTTCCGATTTCCCCCAGCCCCCCACCCCCAACCGCTGGCAACCACTATTCTACTCTTTATTTCTGTGAGTTGTACTTATTTATTATTTAAAATTTTTTTAGATTCTACCTATAAGTGACATCATACAGTATTTGTCTTTGTCTGGCTTATTTCACTTAGCATAATGCCCTCATCCATATTTCTGCAAATGGCAGAATTTTCCTTTTTTTTAAGGTTGAATAATAAATATTTTTGAGTTCCTGTTAGTTAAGTGCCAGACCAGGTAGATTCTGGGGAAAAGCATGAATAAGACTTGACTTTTCTGTTCTTCCCTCATGGATCTTATATTCTAAATTTTAGTAATCAAATAAATCCGTTTGTTTCTCCTTAAGAGCTTATGTAGGGAGGACCTAAAACATGGCAAACTAAAAAGGTAATCTAGGGGCTTGGGGGCAGGCAGAAGGGGACCAAATAACAATTAGCAATTTGGATGTTAAATGTGACACTCAAAGACAAAAACTTAAGTGTCATTTTATAGTATCTCCACAAGTTGTGGATATTCTCGAGTAACAATTTATAACACATAAAACTTCATGTAGTAGGAAAAAGCTTTTTCTGATAAAAAATGTTTTAATTATGGAACTCTTTTTAAATACTGTTTTAATTTTAGACTCAAAATTTTAAAAAATGAAATATTTCTAAGAGGAGAGCTGGTTTAATAAATAAATTAGTTTCCTCCAAAAGTAACCTCTTAATAAATCTACAAATAATGCCAAATTATATGAAAATAATTTTTTAAAATTAGATATTTATTTCCATTATATTTATATAATTTATTATTATTTGAAAGATTTTTTTTCCCATGTTTTGCAAAGATACACTTTCTCATATGCTGTCCAAATGTCCAAAAATCCCGAATTAATTAGTGAAATTCCACTTTGCAAGATTTGACTGTACATAAAGCCAGTGATCACCTTACTCACTTACTAACATCCATTTCTTTCACTAGGCAAAATATATTGAGTGCCTTTTAGTAATGGTTAAGGTTTTTTCTTTTTCTTTTTTCGAAACCTGAAACAAATTGTAATACCATTTTCTTAAATGTTGCCATTGTTTTTATCAGATTAGAGTACAAGAGATATGTCTGAATCTTTGGTAATTTTTGATCTAGGTGAAAGTGAATACAATTACAATAAAGAAAAATTCATTGTGCTTTATGCTATCATTGAAGACATTTTTAATGCCTAGCGTAGCATTTTTAGATTTTGAATTATGCATTTAGGTCATTTTTATTTTACTTTTATGGTAAAAGATTATCTTTTTCTTACAGTTAATATCTCAATATCTAATGACACTACATTGGCCCCAGAGGATTTGCCAACTATTTCTTCTACTGACATGGTAAGTGACTTAATATTTGAAACCACTTGTGTATTGTATACTCTAATTATAATATTCATCACATGATGTCTCCTACCCTTCAGCAATCTGAGTGTGAATACAACTTTAATAATCAATGATTGTGGAGGGACAGAAAGAAACACTTTCCTTGCTCTAGTCAGCTTTTTTTTTTTCTTTTTTAACTCAAGTGAATATTTACCTCTACAACATGCTTTTTAAACCCTCTTAGGAATTTACTATATCCGTTCATTGTCACCTTGAGATATTTCACAAGGGAAAGTGAGGACAGTCGAAAAATGAGAGCATGGTATCCTCTCTGTTTCTAGGATGATTAAGAATTCTTCTGACTACCTAATGGTGTTGTGTTCTCCTCACTAAGGATGATTGTAGCAGGACATTTTCCCTCTCACTTAGAAAGGACTGTGCCTCTGTCACATGATATCCTTTCCCATGGCTTGTAACCAAGGATCTTTAAGAGACTGGAACTAAGCTTTAAAAATGAGCTGTTTTGCATGGAAGGTTACACACTGGAAGGAGACTTTTGTGTTGGAGAAAAAGGGAAAAGTGCTATTTCAGGCTTCTAATTGTGTTGCTTCTACACTGGATATGGAATCTTACCAAAGAATATCAATCTCTCCGTTATAAAGACAGAAACCATAGTACCTTGTATTGATAGAGCGCGCATCTCTCAGGAGACCAGAAGACTTCTGCAGATATTATGTAATGAGTGCCCACAACACCCTTTCAAAGATGATGTTTTATATCTTTCCTGGACAACTCTCACTTGACCCTTTTTCTCTCTTGTTTTCATATTCCGTGGCTCTCTTGACTTCTTTCCTTACTGTTAAAGTTCTCTCTGATTTTCTTCAAACTTTGCCTCTTTATTTGTGTTTGATTGTGTGTGTGTGTATATGTGTGTGTGTGTGTGTGTGTATGTGTGAGAGAGAGAGAAAGAGAGAGAGAGAGAGAGAGAAATATATGTTTTAAAGGCCACATACAGAAAAGAGATCAATTTTCAGTCTTTCAGCCAGCCAGCCTATTGTCTAAAAGAACTTGTTTAAAATACAGAGAAAAATAGATCCTTCTAGACTTGAAATAATTTTAATTAAGGTCTAATTAAAAATTTAAAAAATATATAATTAATTAAAGCCATAAGTTAATTTGCAATTAAAAATTAATAAAACACTTCCACTGACTTAAAAAGAGATTATTTCTTACTTAATTCCTTTTGTAACTAATCAAGGATAGCTTTAAAATTAATGAATTTTTAAGCCCTGTCTTCGGGCAAATTCTGGAGTGACTCTAGTAATTGATATATAATTATAAGATGTCACTATAAGATTTATGGAAAACAAATGGAAATTGTGATTGACTTCTAGTATGACTATGATATAAGACATAAAAGCACAATAATGATTACAATTTAGCTACCGTTTATAAGGCATCTACTAGAGACCAGGTGTTTTACACATATTATGATCATTAACACAAACTACCATGTATAATTATGTTCATTTTACAGATGAGAGAAACTATAGCTTTAGAAGGTAAATAACCTTTCTTGCCCTAGGTCACATAGCCATAAATTATTAAAACAAAGATTTGAACAGAAGTCTGAGTGGTATATTTCTAATACACCATGATGCCTCAGTGTTTGCAGATGGAAATGTTTACACTTTCAGTTCTTTATGTATGTTCTATACTCCAGGGCCATAGTACCCTCATGTGTGTATCAGTTACACACTTTAATTAAAATGTTAAGTTGCTATGTTCAGCGCCTCTAGAGAAGAAATCACGAAAAAATGTGTGTATGTGTATGTTTGTGCGTAATTATGAAGGACAACTGTTATTCTAGCTTTCATTTCTCCTTTTTTATCCTTATCAATGCCTTTAGGTATACGTTGTTTAGATACACACACATAAATACACAATCACACCCACACACACAATTGGTATATATACAAGATCCAGAAATGAGTATTAAAGAGGTAATATGATTTATTATCACCAGTAATAACTACCATTTGTTGAGCACCTACTAAGGGCCAGGCTCTTCACATTAATTGTCTATAATACTCAGAATAGCTTTTGAGTTATTATGTTACCTGTATTTTTAAAAAAAATTTTATTTAAATTCAATTTAGTTAACATATAGTATATTATTAGTTTCAGGGGTAGAATTTAGTGATTCATCAGTTGCATGTAACACCCAGTGCTCATCATATCCAGTGCCCTTCCTTAAAGCCCATCACCCAGTTACCCCATCCCCCTACCCACCTCCCCTCCAGCAGCCCTCGGTTTGTTTCCTATAGTTAAGAGTCTTTTATGGTTTGCCTCCTTCTCTGTTTTTATCTTATTTTATTTTTCCTTCTCTTCCCCTATATCCATCTATTTTGTTAGGTTACCTGTATCGTACGAATGAAACTGAAGCTTAGAAAGGTTAACTGTCCTTCCAAAGGCCATATCGTCAGTATGTATAAAATCAGGATTTGAACTCAGGGCTTTCTAAGTCCAAAATCTGCCTCTTTCCATTATTTGGGGAAGCAGAATAGTGTTTCATGTAGAAGGACGTCCAGATATTGAGTTCTCATGCCCAGTTTCAACTGCAGGCATCCACAACTTCCCAGGGTGTGGTAGCTGCTCAGTTTCCCATTTGTAAAATAGTGATGAAAACAGTACTTTATCTCACTGACTCTATAAAAAGTCAAAGGAGTAAATAGCTGGGACTTAGCATAGTGGCTGGCACATACTTATTTCTCATATTAATATATGTTATTCTATTTAGGTATTTTTATCATTTCATTAGGCCATGTTGCCACCATAACTCAGGTGGGTGGAGAAAATAAATTGGATGCCACTGCTCTGACAGGAGATTGGGCCCTCTCTCTTTGGCCATGCTAGCTCTGCTGCCCTCCGTCTTTCCTGGGACATACCGTCATCAAGGATTTAATTTCCTTCTTTTAGCCATAATTAGATTATGAAAGAAAGTGCTGGAAAAGTGACATGCAGCCCTGGGGCACCAACAAGGCTCCCTCTCACAAGGCTCTGAGGACACCTTGTCGGAGGAGGGAAGGCTTTTTCTCTTCAGCTTCATTAGCATGAAGACAACTTTTCTTCTTCATAGTAGTAGTGTGTTTTCAGAAAAAATGGGCATTAGAGCATTTAGACTGACAGGAACTTTAGAATAACTGTCCCTCAAGATAAAAAGGCAGGTTTTCCATTAGTTCCATTCATTGTTGGATTCATTGAGTTTTTAATACTTCTCACCTTTGTCAGTTTTCCTGTAGACTTATTGGTAGGCATATCCTTTCAACCTGCAAATAAAATTCTTTGAAAGGTCCCTCTAAAACTTTAAGACCAGCCACAGCTTCTCCACACTGTGTGGACACAGTGAGTCTTAGAATCTTCTGGCTTTCACTTAACAGCTCTCAGAGGGAGAGACCAGATTTCACAATCTAACATTAAGGCTTTTCCAAGGAGGTGATTAAATGGATTAGTTGCTTTTTGTTTTTCACATTAGATCCTTTTTTGAAAACATTATTATTAAATTTGCGGTACACTTTAAAACACACAGTTTTTACATGCTCATTGCAATGAGTTTTGACATTTTATAGGCTCATGTAATCATCACCCAAAAGAAGGTGTATAGAACATTGCCATTATCCCAGGAAGTCCTATGGGGAATGCTCTTTGTCTTGTTTTATGCCTCAGCTTCTGAGCCTTGGGAGATCTTTCTTTGCCCAACTGCTCTGCCCCAGCCTTCAGGGAACAGATGCCTTAGCTCTTAAAGGAGTGCCTGAATGCCTCAGAGGGATTTTCCTCCACTCTCCTGCCCTGCTTCCCATTTTAGGAAAGTGACTTTCTTACATTTGGTAGGGGCTTTGTGTCTAAGGGGGGATTTCTCTCAGCTGTCCTATCAAACCTCCTGCCTTTTGTATACAACCTGTGCACTGTGAGAAAGTTTGGTGGATGGATGCAGGCTCAGTGTAATGCCTAGGGCTCCTTGGAATTCTGTCACCCCAGTCTACATGCAGGCTTTAAAAACTCATTGAAGATTTGGCTTATTTCTTCATACCTCCATCTGCAGTGGGTTTATCTTCCATGTGCTGCTCTGGCATGCACATGGAGTTCTCTTCCATGAAGGCCTTGTAATTTTTTAGAATTTATTTAAGTTTCTTTATATCTTCATCTCTGGTAGATTTTTAAAAACTATGATTTTGTACCTTACCCAACATGATTGGAGAAGTTAGAAGTGACCGTTTTTTTTGTTTTGTTTTGTTTTCTGTTTTTTAAGTTTTTATTTAAATTCCAGTTAGTTAACATACAGTATAATATTGGTTTCAGATGTACAATATAGTGATTCAACACTTCCATACATCATGCTGTACTCCTCACAACAAGTGCACTCCTTAATCCCCATCTTCCTCCCCTCTGGTGACCGTCAGTTTGTTCTCTATAGTTAAAGAGTTTGTTTCTTGCTTTCCCGGTCTCTCTTTCTTACTCCCTTTGCTTATTTGTTTTGTTTCTTAATTCCACATATGAGTGAAATCATATGGTATTTGCCTTTCTCTGACTGACTTATTTCGCTTAGCATAATACATTCTAACTTCATCCATGTTGTCATATATGGCAAGATT
Source organism: Ursus maritimus (assembly GCF_017311325.1). Lineage (NCBI taxonomy): Eukaryota > Metazoa > Chordata > Mammalia > Carnivora > Ursidae > Ursus > Ursus maritimus. Next base: position 27,133,105 of record NW_024426996.1, on the reverse strand, counting down.
TCATTCTTTTTGACGGCCAAGTAATATTCCATTGTATAACTATAGCACATCTTCCTTGTCCTTCATCAGTCAATGGATACTTGGACTGTTTCCATAATTTGGGTTTTGTAAATAATGCTGCTATAAACATAGGGGTGCATGTATCCCTTTGAATTAGTATTTTTGTATTCTTTGGGTAAATACCTAGTGGTGTAATTGCTGAATTGTAGGGTAGTTTTATTTTTAACTTTTTGAGGAAACTTCATACTGTTTTCCAGAGTGGCTGCAGCAGTTTGCATTCCTACCAATAGTGTAAGAGGGTTCTCCTTTCTCTGCATCCTCACCAACACCTGTTGTTTCCTGTGTAGTTAATTTTAGCCATTCTGACAGGTCTGAGGTGGTATCTCATTGTGGTTTTGATTCATATTTCCCTGATGCTAAGTGATGTTGAGCATCTTTTCATGTGTCTGTTAGTCATCTGTATGTCTTCTTTGGAAAAATGTATATTCATGTCTGCTGCCCATTTTTAACTGGATTGTTTTTTGGGTGTTGAGTTTGATAAGATCTTTATAGATTTTGTTTTTTTTTTAATGATTTTTTATTATATTATGTTAGTCACCATACAGTACATCCCCGGTTTCTGATGTAAGGCTCGATGATTCATTAGTTGTGTATAACACCCAGTGCACCATGCAATACGTGCCCTCCTTACTACCCATCACCGGTCTATCCCATTCCCCCACCCCCCTCCCCTCTGTAGCCCTCAGTTTGTTTCTCAGAGTCCATAGTCTCTCATGTTTCATTCCCCCTTCTGATTACCCCCCCCTTTCTTTATCCCTTTCTTCTCCTACCGATCTTCCTAGTTTTTATGTGTCATAGATGAGAGAAATCATATGATAGTTGTCTTTCTCTGCTTGACTTATTTCACTTAGCATTATCTCCTCCAGTGCCGTCCATGTTGCAGCAAATGTTGAGAACTCGTTCTTTCTGATAGCTGAGTAATATTCCATTGTATATATGGACCACAACTTCTTAATCCAGTCATCTGTTGAAGGGCATCTCGGCTCCTTCCACGATTTAGCTATTGTGGACATTGCTGCTATGAACATTGGGGTGCATATGGCCCTTCTCTTCACTACGTCTGTATCTTTGGGGTAAATACCCAGTAGTGCAATGGCTGGATCATAGGGTAGCTCAATTTTTAACTTTTTAAGGGACCTCCACACTGTTTTCCAGAGTGGCTGTACCAACTTGCATTCCCACCAACAATGTAGGAGGGATCCCCTTTCTCCACATCCTCTCCAACAATTGTTGTTTCTTGCCTTGTCTATTTTTGCCATTCTAACTGGCGTAAGGTGGTATCTCAGTGTGGTTTTGATTTGAATTTCCTTGATGGCTAATGATTTTGAACATTTTTTCATGTGTCTGTTAGCCATTTGTATGTCTTCATTGGAAAAGTGTCTGTTCATATCTTCTGCCCATTTTTTGATTTGTTTATTTGTTTCTCGTGTATTGAGTTTGAGAAGTTCTTTGTAGATCTTGGATACCAGTCCTTTATCTGTAGTGTCATTTGCAAATATATTCTCCCATTCCGTGGGCTGCCTCTTAGTTTTTCTGACTGTTTCCTTGGCTGTGCAGAAACTTTTAATCTTGATGAAGTCCCATAAATTCATTTTATCTTTTGTTTCTCTTGCCTTTGGGGATGTATCATGAAAAAGGTTGCTTTGGCCGATGTCGTAGAGGTTGCTGCCTATGTTCTCCTCTAGAATTTTGATGGATTCCTGTCTCACATCGAGGTCTTTCATCCATTTGGAGTTTATTTTTGTGTATGGTGTGAGAGAGTGGTCAAGTTTCATTCTTTTGCATGTAGCTGTCCAATTTTCCCAGCACCATTTATTGAAGAGACTTTTTCCCACCGGATGTTTTTTCCTGCTTTATCAAATATTAGTTGCCCAAAGAGCCGAGGGTCCATTTCTGGGCTCTCTATTCTGTTCCATTGGTCTATGTGTCTGTTTTTGTGCCAGTACCATGCTGTCTTTGTGATCACAGCTTTGTAGTACAGCTCGAAATCCGGCATTGTGATGCCCCCAGCTTTGTTTTTCCTTTTCAACAGTTCCTTGGAGATTCGGGGCCTTTTCTGTTTCCATACAAATTTAAGGACTATTTGTTCCAGTTCTTTGAAAAATGTCCTCGGTATTTTGGTCGGGATAGCATTGAAAGTGTAGATTGCTCTGGGTAGCATGGACATTTTAACTATGTTAATTCTTCCGCTCCATGAGCATGGAATATCTTTCCATCTTTTTATGTCTTCCTCAATGTCTTTCAAGAGTGATTTATAGTTTCTAGAATATAGGTCCTTTACGTCTCTGGTTAAGTTAATTCCAAGGTAACGTATGGTTTTTGGTGAAGATCTTTATAGATTTTGAATACTAACCCTTTATCAGATTTATCATTTGCAAGTATCTTCTCCCATTCTGTCAGTTACCTTTTAATTTTGTTGTTTCCTTCACTGTGCAGAAACTTTATATCTTGATGAGGTCCCAAAAGTTTATTTTTGCTCTCTTTCCCCTGCCTCAGGAGACATATCTAGAAGGAAGTTGCTATGGCTGATGTCAAAGAGGTTACTACCTGTGTTCTCTTCTAGGATTTTGATGGTTTTCTGTCTTACATTTGGCTCATTATTTTATTATTATTTTTTAAGATTTTATTTATTTATTTGACAGAGAGACAGCCAGCTAGAGAGGGAACATAAGCAGGGGGAGTGGGAGAGGAAGAAGCAGGCTCATAGCGGAGGAGCCTGATGTGGGGCTTGATCCCAAAACGCTGGGATCACGCCCTGAGCCGAAGGCAGACGCTTAACAACTGTGCCACCCAGGCGCCCCTATATTTGGCTCTTTAATCCATTTTGAATTTATTTTTGTGTATGGTATAAGAAAATGGTCCAGTTTCATTCTATTTTCTATGTTTTAATCACAAGTAGAACAACCAATTAGTTTTGATATTTCACAACAACACATACAACTATAGACAAGTACAGCTCAAATGTATCCTTTAGTTCATAAAGTAGGATTGCAGAATACTGCAAATCTGGCCTACTCACTGCAGGAAAGAAACCCTAAATGAGTGCATTATCCACTTAACCTTGAGACTTTTATTTGTAGCATTACCTTTGTTTGTGTGTATTTTAAAAGACACACACTTTACCAGTTGATATATAAGGAGAGCAATATAGAATCTTTCATTTTTATTTATTTTATTATTTTATTTTTTTGCTTATTATGTTACCCAATGAAGCATATCATGTCTACATAGAGATGCTGTTAACCATGGAACTAAGAACTATTATAGTCTCATAAATTCTGCTTGGCAGTCAGACATGGGAGCAAAAGTGCTTTGATTTGGTGTACCTTCAGGGTGATTTTAGGAGTTAACATTCATTTTCGTGGAAATAGAATGTCACATTAATCTTCTTGTACATAACATCTTTGTGATTTTCTCTCACTGAGAAAGTCAAGTGCCATTCTGTCCTTAAATCCCCTTGAATATCACATGTTCCTACTTTTTAAAAATATTATGGAAAATTTAAAACATGCAGTAAAATACAGAGAGGTAGTACAGAGAATAGTACAAGGAACCCCCATATACACATCACCTAGCTTCAATGAACATTTTGCTCATCCTCTCTCACATACATATCACCCACTTTTGTCTTTGGGGAGGATGATATAGAATTTTAAATTTTAAAATTCATCTTCCAGTATACCTTATACTTTTAAGATTTACAAACAAATCCATTCAGTGTTAACAGAATAATTCTCTGGAAAATGAGATCCGGAAAAATACATTGATGTCTCTTTTTCATGAGATTGACCACAGTTAAGATCCTCAGCAATTTGGTCCCATTTCTCTAACACCTTTTTTTTTTTTTTTTTTTTTTTAAATTACCCATTTGCGCCATCAGTCTGGTTTGGTTCACTTGGTCCACTCACTGTTAGTTTCTCCACATGGTGAACATCCAATAAATTTTGAATAAAGGACTTATTGGATAAGTGAATGAAGCACTGTATGTACCTGAATCAGCATCTTTTCTCATCTCCCTGTCTAAAGCTTTACCTCTTGGTTTCTGCCAATGCAGCAAGAAATACACATCCAAAGCTTCTCACTGTTATTCCCTTTTCCACTCACTTTTATTACTCTGTCATTCTTTTTTAGTTTTGTTCTCCTGCCACTCTTCTTTCTACCCTTTGGAGTATGAGAGTTCTACAAGGACCTGTCTTTCTTTCAAGGCTTATCTTAAATTTTACTTTCTCTGTGCTGAATGAAACTGATTAGTCCTTTTTCTTATCTACTAATCTCTATACTGTTCATTTAGACACTTTCTTTTATTGCTTTGCATTAGTTAATATTTAAGTGGAAATTTTTTATTTCTCCCAGGAAACTTTTAAAAATTGTTTTTGTTTTATTCTTCTTTATTGCTCCCTTAACACTATCTTAGTTCCTTTATGCAATCAGGACCCAGTAAATTTTCTGTTTTCTTTTGGCCACATTTTTCTATTTTCCACATGCTGCTGTTACTCAGAATAGTCTGTATCTAATTGAAATAGCATTCACCAGAGCTAGCAAGGAAAACAAAACAAAAACCTAGGATCCCAGTTACATTTGAATTTCAGGTAAATAATGAACAATTTTTTTAGTATAAAAATGTCCTGTATAATTCTGTAGGTCATACTTACACTAAAATATAGGTCATACATACACTAAAAATATTATTCACTGTTTATCTGAAATTTAGATATAACTGGGCATCCTATATGTTATCTGACAATTTCATTTTATTTATTTATTTTTTAAAATTTAAATTCAAGTTAGTTAGCATATAGTGTAGTATTGGTTTCAGGAACAGAATTTAGTGATTCATCACTTACATATAACCCCCAGTGCTCATTTCAGCAAGTGCCCTCCTTAATGCCCATCGCTTGTTTAGCCCATCCCCCGCCCACCTCCTGTCCAGCAACCCTCAGTTTGTTCTCTATATTTAAGAGTCTCTTATGGCCTGTCTCCCTCTATTTTTATCTTATTTTATTTTTCCTTCCCTTCCCCTTTGTTCGTCTGTTTTGTTTCTTAAATTCTACATATGAGTGAAATCATGTATTTGTCTTCCTCTGACAGACTTATTTTTCTTGGCATAATATACTCTAGTTCTGTCCACATTGTTGCAAATGGCAAGATTTCATATCTTTTGATGGCTGAATAATATTCCAGTGTGTGTGTGTGTGTATGTATATATATATATATACCACCTCTTCTTTATCTGTTCATCAGCTGATGGACATTTGGGCTCTTTACATAATTTGGCTATTGTTGATAATGCTGCTATAAACATTGGGGTGCATGTGGCCCTTTGATTCAGCATTTTTGTATCCTTTGGATAAATACCTAGTAGCACAATTGCTGGGTCATAGGGTAGTTCTAGTTTTAACTTTTTGAGGAACCTCCATACTGTTTTCCAGAGTGGCTGCAGCAGTTTCCATTCCCACCAACAGAGCAAAAGTCCCCTTCCTCTGCATCCTCACCAACATTTGTTGTTTCCCGAGTCATTAATTTTAGCCATTTTAGCAGGTGTGTGGTGGTATCTCATTGTGGTTTTGATTTGTATTTCACTGATGCTGAGTGATGTTGAGCATCTTTTCACGTATCTGTTAGCCATCTGTATGTCTTTGGAGAAATGTCTGTCTTCTGCCCATTTTTAAATTGGGTGGGTTTTTGTTTTTGTTTTTGTTTTGTTTTGTTTTGTTTTGTTGGTGTTGAGTTGTATATGTTCTTTATATATTTTAGATACTAATCCTTTATCAGATATGTCATTTGCTAATATCTTCTCCCATTCCATCCATTGCCTTTTAGTTTTGTTGATTGTTTCCTTCATTGTACAGAAGCGTTTTATCTTGATGAGGTCCCAGTAGCTCATTTTTGCTTTTGTTTCCCTTGCCTCCAGAGACGTGTCTAGTAAGAAGTTGCCAGGTCAAAGAGGATACTACCTGTTTTCTCCCATAGGATTTTGATGCTTTCCTGTCTTAAAGTTAGGTCTTTCATGCATTTTGAATTTATTTTTGTGTATGGTGTAAGAAAGTGGTCCAGTATCATTCTTCTGCATGTCACTGTCCAGTTTTCTCAGCAACATTGGTTGAAGAGACTGTCTTTTTTTCCATTGGATATTCTTTCTTGCTTTGTCAAAGATGACACATACATCTGTGGGTCCATTTCTGGGTTCTCTATTCTGTTCCATTGACGTATGTGTCTGCTTTTGTGCCAGTACTGTACTGTCTTGATGATTACAGCTTTGTAATATAGCTTAAAGTCTGAGATTGTAATGCTACTGTTTTGCTTTTCATTTTTAATATTACTTGGCTATTCAGGGTCTTTTCTGGTTCCATACAAATCTTAGAATTGTTTGTTCCAGCTCTGTGAAAAATGCTGGTGTTATTTTTTATAGGGATTGTATTGAATGTGTAGGTTGTTTAGGGTAATATAGACATTTTAACAATATTTGCTTGGAAAGTTTTTCCATTTCTTTCTGTCCTCAATTTTGTTCATAAGTGTTCTGTAGTTTTCATTGTGTAGATCTTTTACCTCTTTGGTTAGGTTTATTCCTAGGTATCCTATGGTACAGTTGTAAATGGGTTTGATTCTTTGATTTCTCTTTCTGCTACTTTCTTATTGGTGTATAGAAATGCAACAGATTTCTGTACCTTGATTTTATATCCTGTGACTTTGCTGAATTCGTGTATTATTTCTAGCAATTTTTTCTTGAACTCTTTCGGGTTTTCTATGTAGAATATCAGGTCATCTGCAAAGAGTGAAAGTTTGACTTCTTCCTTGCCAATTTGGATGCCTTTTATTTCTTTTTATTGTCCCATTACTGAGGCTAGGACTTCCCAGTACTATGTTGAACAACAGTGGTGAGAGTGGACATCCCTGTCATGTTCCTGACCTTGGGGGAAAAGCTCTCAATTTTTCCCATTGAGGATGGTATTAGCTGTGGGTCTTTTGAATATGGCCTTTATGATGTTGAGGTGTGTTCCTTGTAGCCCTACTTTCTTGAGGCTTTTTATCAAGAAAGGATGCTGTATTTTGTCAAATGCTTTTTTCTACATCTTTTGAGAGGATCATACAGTTCTTATTCCTTTCTTTTATTAATGTGGTGTATCACATTGTTTGATTTGTGGATATTGAACCACCCCTGCAGCCCAGGAATAAATCCCACTTGATCATGGTGGATTAAAAATCCTTTTAATCTGCTACTGGGTTCGATTTGCTAGTATCTTGTTGATGATTTTTGCATCCATGTTCATCAGGGATATTAGTCTGTAATTCTATTTAGTGGGGTCTTTGTCTGGTTTTGGAATCAAGGTAATGCTGGCCTCATAGAGTTTGGAAATTTTCCTTGTGTTTCTATTTTTTGGAACAGAGTCAGAAGAATAGGTATTAAATCTTCTTTAAATGTTTAGTAGAATTCCCCTGGGAAGCCATTGAACCCTGGACTCTTGGTTGTTGGGAGATTTTTTATTACTGATTCAATTTCTTTGCTAGTTCTGGGTCTGTTCAAACTTTCTATTTCTTCCTGTTTCAGTTTTGGTAGTTTATATGTTTCTAGGAATTTTCCATTTCTTCCAGATTGCATAATTTGTTGGCACATAATTTTTCATAATATTCTCTTATAATTGTATTTTTGCAGGGTTGGTTGTGATCTCTTTTATTCATGATTTTATTTATTTGAGTCCTTTCTCTTTTCTTTCTTTTTTTTTTTTTTAAAGATTTTATTTATTTATTCGACAGAGATAGAGACAGGCAGCGAGAGAGGGAACACAAGCAAGGGGGAGTGGGAGAGGAAGAAGCAGGCTCCTAGCAGAGGAGCCTGATGTGGGGCTCAATCCCATAACGCCGGGATCACGCCCTGAGCTGAAGGCAGACGCTTAACCGCTGTGCCACCCAGGCGCCCCTCCTTTCTCTTTTCTTTTTGATAAGTCTGGCTGGGGGTTTATCAATTTTGTTAATTCTTTCAAAGAACCAGCTCCTAGTTTTTTTATCTATTCTACTTTTTAAAATTTTCTTTACTATTTATTTCTTCTCTAATCTTAATTATTTCCTTTTTTCTTCTGGTTTTAGGCTTTATTTGCTATTCTTTTCCAGATCCTTTAGGTGTAAGGTTAGGTTGTATACTTTAGAATTTTTTTGCTTCTTTTTTTTTTATTTTTTTATTTATTTACTTGACAGAGAGAGACAGCCAGCGAGAGAGGGAACACAAGCAGGGGAGTGGGAGAGGAAGAAGTAGGCTCCTAGCAGAGGAGCCTGATGTGGGGCTCGATCCCAGAACGCCGGGATCATGCCCTGAGCCAAAGGCAGATGCTTAATGACTGCGCCACCCAGGCGCCCCAGACTTTTTTTGCTTCTTGAAGAACTCCTGCATTTCTATATACTTCCCTCTTATGACTGCCTTTGTTGCATCCCAAAGGTTTTGAACTGTTATGTTTTCATTTTTGTTTGCTTCCATGTATTTATTTTTATTTTTTCTTTAATTTCCTGGTTAACCCATTCATTCTTTAGTAGGATGTTCTTTAACCTCCGTGTATTTATGGTTTTTCCAAATTTTTTTCTTGTGTTTGACTTTAAGTTTCAAAGCGTTGTGGTCTGATAATACACGTGGTATGAGCTCAGTCTTTTTGTACTTGTTGAGGCCTGATTTGTGCCCCAGTATGTGATCTATTCTGGAGATTATCCCATGTGCACTTGAAAAGAATGTGTATTCTCCCACTTTAGGATGAAATACTTGAATATGTCTGTTAAGTCTGTCTGGTCCAGTGTGTCATTCAAAGGCCTTGTTTCCTTGTTGATCTTCTGCTTAAATGGTCCATTGCTGTGAATGGGGTGTTAATGTCCCCTGTTATTATTGTATTATTATCAATGTGTTTAAGTTTGTTATTAATCGATTTATATATGTGGCTGCTCCCAAGTTGGAGGCATAACTATTTACAAGTTTTAGATCTTCTTGCTGGATAGATCCCTTTATTATGATATAGTGCCCTTCTTCACCTCTTATTACAGTCTTTAGTTTTAAAATCTAGTTTGTCTGATATAAGTATGGCTACTCCAGCTTTCTTTTGATGTCTATTAGCATGATAGATGGTTCTCCACTGCCTTGCTTTCAATCTGGAGGTGTCTTCAGGGAGTCTAAAATGAGTCTCTTGTTGGCAGCGTATCTGTGGGTCTTGTTTTTTTGTTTTGTTTTTGTTTTTTATCCGCTCTGATACCCTTTATCTTTTGATTGGAGCATTGAGTCCATTTACATTCAGAGTAATTGTTGATAGATATGAATTTAGTGCCATTGTATTACCTGTAAAGTCACTGTTTCTCTATATTTCTCTGTTCCTTTCTAGTCTTTATTTCTATTGGTCCCTCTTTGCCACTCAAAGGGTCCCCTTTAATATTTCTCGCACCGCTGGTTTGGTGCTTCCAAACTCCTTTGGTTTTTATTTGTCTTGACAACTCTTTGTCTTTCCTTCTATTCTGAATGACAGCCTTGCTGGATAAAGTATTCTTGGCTACATATTTTCCCCATTTATCGTGTTGAATATATCATTGCCACTCCTTTCTGGCCTGTGGATGGGTCTGCTGCCAGTCTTATGTGTCTACCCTTGTTAGGTTGAAGGCCTTTTTCCCCCTAGGTGCTTTCAGAATTCTGTCTTTATCTTTGTATTTTGCAGGTTTCACTATGATACATTGTGGTGTTGACCTGTTTTTGTTGATTTTGAGGGGAATTCTCTGTGCCTCTGGGACTTGAATGTCTGTTTCCTTCCCCAGATTAGGGAAGTTCTCAGTCATAATTTGTTCAAATAAACCTTCTGCCTCTTATTCCCACTCTTCTTCTTCTAGGACTCCTACAATACAGATATTATTGTGCTTTGTGTAATCGCTGAATTCCCCAAGTCTATATATGTGATCTAATAGTTCTCTTTCNNNCCTCTTCTTTTCAGCTTCATTATTTTCCATAATTTTATCTTCTATATCACCTATTTGATCCTCTACTTTTCATCCTCATTGTGATTATATCCAGTCGGTTTTGCTTTTTCGGTTATTGCATTTTTTTCTTTTGGCCTAACTAGTTTTTAGGTCTTTTATCTCTGCAGCCCAGGTTTCTCTGGTGTTTTCCATGCTTCTTTCAAGCCCAACTAGTATTCCTATGACTGTTGATCTAAATTCTTGTTTGGATATATTTCTTATATCTGTTTTGAATAAATCCCTGGCTGTGATTTCCTCTTGATTTGTCTTTTGGGGAGAATTCCTCCATGTTGTTATCATGTCTAAGTTTCTGTCTTTTGCATATTATGAAAGCTTGTTATGTTTCCTGCTCCTGGGAGTAATACTGTATTAAGAAGGGGTCATATACTGTCCAGGGCCTGGCTCTTCAGGAAGCATGTCTGGTGTATGCTGTATACATTCTACTGTTGTGTTTTGGCTGTTCTTTCCCACAGGTCAGTCCCCTATAGAGTTCCTCCTTGCTTGCATTGAGGAGTGTTTCGGCCTTTAACTCGCTGTGTTTTCATTTGCTTGTTAAGATAAGCCTGACTTAGGGGCGCCTGGGTGGCGCAGTCGTTGGGCGTCTGCCTTCGGCACGGGGCGTGATCCCAGCGTTATGGGATCGAGCCCCACGTCGGGCTCCTCCCCTGGGAGCCTGCTTCTTCCTCTCCCACTCCCCCTGCTTGTGTTCCCTCTCTCGCTGGCTGTCTCTGTCAAATAAATAAATAAAATCTTTAAAAAAAAAAAAAAAAGTCCCGATCTAAGAAAAGAGAAAAGGAAAAGGAACAAATAAAGCAAACAGACGAACAAAAAACTATAATCCTGATATCAAAGAAAAAAGAACAAAAAGAAAAAGAAATCCTGGTCCTATTTTCACCAGAACTGAAGCTGACATTTTGGAGCACTCTGTGATCAGTAGACTTGGTACATGTGGGGGGCGTGGGAAAGAGGCCCAATGTGCAGGCTCACAGTCAGATCTGCCCTGGTAAAGATGCCCCTGCTGGGCTCAGGAGGGCAGAGTTTGGTATAAGCAACTCCAGCCTCTGCTGGAGCTGCTGTGTTTCTCTCTGACGTCTGACTGTGCTGGTAGGCAGTGGGGGGGGGGGGGGGTGGAAGTGGCATCACCCCACCCTCTCTTCCCTGGGGAGGGGAACCTGTGGCTGCTGCTGATCAGGAGGCCCTTACAGAAAGGGGAACAGTCTCCCCTCCTGTGTTCCAGACTTTGTTCAGATCCGTGCCCTCAACCTGTCCATGCCCGGGCTGTTGGCATGGCTGGCACCACAGTTCTCCTGTGTTTTATCTCTGGCCAGTGGCTGGGATTCAAAACTCCAAATCTTAAAGGGCACAGCAAGGCATGGACCCACTTGCCTGCCCTGGAGGAGAGCCTCACAGTGCTGCACCTGACACCATTCTTTCCCAGAAAAACAGCCCCATGGTGGGCACACACAGTGGCTGGAGTCTATTGTGATGATCAGTGAAAAGCTGGGACCAGGTTATCTGCTCTCTTTGCGTGCCTCTGTCTCCTGCTGTTGAATGGATGCTCAAAGGCTCCCAGCAGGCCCTTTGTCCTTGGAGAGGCAATATACTCTCTTCCAAATGTACTCCAGGAAGGGGCATGATCAGGGCGCCTGGGTGGCTCAGTTGGTTATTAAGAGACTGCTTTCAGCTCACGTCATGATCCTAGGATCCTGGGATCGAGTTCCGCATCAGGCTCCCTGCTTAGCAGGGACTCAGCTTCTCCCTCTGCCCTTTCCCCCTGCTTATGCTCTGTCTCTCGCTCTCACTCCTGCTCTCTCTCAAATAAATAAATAAAATTAAAAAAAAAAAAAAAAGAAGGGGCATGATCTCTCCCAGGGCAACCCAGGAGATCCCCTCACCATAGCATGTTGTGCAAACCCTATGCGCTGCTCTCTCTCCTGCTCTCTCCCTCTCTCTCTGACTTTGCTCCATGAAAAGCACTCCTTACACTTCGTGGCACCACAGCTTTTCTCTCCCCCAATTCACAGCTCCAAACCTCACATCTGCCACGTTCTCTCCCTCCAATTGTGCAGATTCTTTTCTTAATCCTCAGATTAATTTCTTAGTTGTTGAAAATGATTTGATGTTGATCTGGCTGTGTTTGAGGGACCAGGCAAGCCTAGGGTCCCTGACTACTCCGCCATCTTAACTCCTTCCTTTATCTGACAACTTTAAGTTTAAAGTTTATTTTACTTCAATTTTTTCTCCAGATAAAAAGGGTAGATAAATCAGTAGATATCTTCTTTGAATATGTCAAACAGTTGAATCTTGATGAATGATTTTAGTTAACTAAAATTTCTTTGGTAGCCCGATGTATCGTAAGTTAAACCTTGCTTCTGTCTTGGTCAGTTTGTCTTTCTTATTTTTTAGTGACTCACAGTCCCTTTGGTCTGCAGGCTCCATACTTCTGTCATTTCTAGCCTTTACCCATCCCTGGTGTAAAGAGTTGCCAAAGCCGTAGTCAGACTTTCTCTCACTTAATCTTTCACCTTCCTTTCCCCATTCTCGTTTTTTTTCTAGAATGCTCTCCTTCCTCCCATTGCCATAGCCGGGTTCTTTCTCATCCACCACAAACACTGCAGAAGTCTTAATCAGCCCTAAAGAACTTGCTTGATCTTTTAGTGCTTACATGCTCTAGCCTATCCTTTTGCTACTGTATTTCTTGAAAAAAATAGTCTGGGATAGCCTTTTCCATTTTTTCATCCTAAACTTTCATCCTTTCATCCTCAACTCAGTTCTCTACTTTGAATCTCCCTCCAGTGTTTAATATTAGGAGTATTCAGTATTAGGAGTTAGTTGTGAATGTGTTAAATGTAAGAGAAAACACAAAAACAAACCATGGATTTAGCTGTCTTCATCCCTCAACATCTTTGCAACACTAGACCCTCTCAGCTCTCCTCCTGAACTTGTTTTTCAATGTTCTCATGTACCTTTCCTTTTACCCATCATTCTCATGGCATATTCATAATCTTTTGTGGTATCTTCACTTTGTTGTGGGTACTTTAGATGTTTTACACTCTTTTCCTTCCCCTAAGTTGATGTCTTCACATCTGACATCTCTTCTAGATCCAGGTCTCCAGATGCATTAGACATCTGTGCAGCAGAGCCACAGTATTCTTGCAATGGAAAGTTCTAAGCGTCATGAGAAATAGAGATAATGTGTTCTGAGAGTTCTGACAGATAGAGGGGTCTTCTGAAATTATGTTCCCTTTTGTTTTGCTCTTAAACTTTTGACATGAGTAGTAAATTATGATGTATATAATTCTGCGTAGGAAATAAAGATCAAAGCCATAGAGAAGAAAGAATCACCTATAAGGTATAAAGGACAGAAGCTGTGAGATAAAATCCTCCCGAATTAAGCCCAGGGGAGAGAATGGTGGCTTGAGTAAGGGTGGTAGCAGTGGTTATGGGTGAAATGTAGTCCAATTTGGGATGTGATTTTTTTTTTAATTTTATTTTTAAGTAAACTCTATACCCAGCTAGAGCTCGAACCTACAACCCTGAGATCAAGAGTCACATGTTCTACCAACTGAGCCAGCCAGGCACCCCTAATTTTGGATGTATTTTGAGATCATTTTTGCCATAATGTGCCATGTGAGAAAGAGAGGAATTAACAATGACTTCAAGGTTTTCTGTTTTTGAATCCAGAAGGATGAAGTTGCTATTAACAGAGATGGGCAAGATCCTAGGGGAACAGGATTTAAGAAGGGATTAGAAGTTAGTTTTGGACATATTAAATTTAAAATGCCCACGAGGATTCAAACAGGCATATAGCTTACCAAGAAGTAGTTACAAAAGAGATTTTGTTTTGTTTGGAGAACATTTGCTGATGAGTTAACAAATCATTGTTAGTCTTGTGATCATGAATTTGCTCTTAGAGTAAATGAAAACTGGAGTGTGGTTGACATACAAGGAGAATGTCGTACTATGAGGACAGAATAATCTCACGACAGCACCAGAGCAGTGCTTCTAAAGCTTCTTCGCATCACTGCTTTCTTTGAGGTTCTAATGAAATCTGTGGTTGCTTTTCCCAGATACACACTCACACACACAGTGTCTTAATGTGGTATTTCAGGGCACCCAGGGATTTCTTCCTTCAGGTCACTTAACATCTATGCTAGATATGTCCAACCCAGAACTGCCCTCTTTTAGGAGCCAGTGTTACTTGGTTGTACATTTTCTACCATGATGTACTGAGTGATAATCAGAGGGGTTTACATGTGAAGAGTACTATTCTGTACTGTGGTCGTGGTGACCTTCATGGTCCTCTTTTTCAGCCATGTAAGTGAAAAATCCTATTGGCACTTGCACAGGAAAGTGAAGTTACTTTTTTTTCTGTTTTCCAAGTAAACAGTGGTAGAGCTGAGATCGAAGCTCATGACGGTATTTTCCCAGTCTGCTGTTTTGGTATATTTTCAGTATTTACTTCAGATGAATTCTTTGGGAGTGGTATGAATCTGGGAAGGAATCATTTACATGTTTTTGCTTTTTCTATGACTTACTACAATTTGAAAATACAAATACTCAAAACCAAAACTGTTTACAGTGAATCAACCAGTATCAAAAACACTATCCATGAAATAATAATGTAAGTATGAAAGGTCATCAAACAAAAATATGTAATGTACTAGTATTTATGAAGCATGAAAATTTTATTTAAATGGATAATAGAAAGTAATATAGGAGTCTTAGACAAGAAATTAAACCAGGACAGACAAACTTTTTCTGTAAAGGACCAGAGAGTATGTATTTTAGGATTTATGGGTCAGATATCTGGTCTTTGTTGAAATTACGCAACACTGTAGTTATGGCACAAATACAGTGATGAATGTTATGTAAAGAAATGAGCATGATTGTTTTTCAATAAAACCTTATTTATGAAAACTGGGGCCAGGCTGAATTTGGCCTGCAGGATATAGTTTGTTCAGTCTTGGATTAAACTACTCATGGCAATTTTAGATAACTTATACATGATAGATATAGATAACTTTTATTTATTTTTTAAAAAGATTTTATTTATTTATTTGATAGAGGGAGAAAGAAAGCACAGGTGGGGGGTGAAGAGGGACAGAGGGAGAGGGAGAAACAGGCTGCCTTGATGCAAGGCTCGATCCCAGGACCCGAGATCATGAGCTGAGCTGAAGGCAGACGCTTAACTGACTGACCCACCCAGGTGCCCCTGATACAGATAACTTTTAATAAGACAGCATTGTTTTTAAAGCAGTGTTCCCCTCAGACTAAGCTAGGATTCCAGAGAGGTAACTCAGCACCTGCCTTGAGGTGGATCAGGGATATTGAGAGAGAGAAGCTCAATGCCTCTTAACTACGTAGCACAGAATAGCTCAGTTTTAAATATTGGGGTTTTAGGTAAAGTTTACATGAAGAGATATTTCACTGATAATTAAAATTTGAAAACTATTGGGTTACAGCAAGTGGTAACTGAAATCTGTACAGTTTCTTTTTTTATGTTTCCTTTACATAGGCAAAACAAAATGGATCTCTGAAGTAAAAAATACCATTTGTACTCAAAAGTTCCATAGATAACAAAATAAGATATATTGGGGTAAAAATTACATAAATTATATCTGTGACAATTAAATTATTAGCTAATTATCTAAAACTCTACTTTTTCATATCTACATATATACACCATTAATAGATGAACCATGTTTCGTCTTAATGTTTGTTTGTGATATGAATGCTGCCTGAAGTCCAATGAAGCTAATCTTCATTGGTATCAGCTTATATGGAATAATAACACTGAAATAACACAAACAATGTAGATGCCTCTTCAGTGATATTTAAATAGAATTATTTATTTGCTAGAGTTAAATTTTTATGGGAGTGGGAAACTTCATGTATATATATTCTGAGATGTCTATGCATGCTGCCTGAAGTATTTATATTAAAGCCCTTAGATGGTTTGGAAGCTAAATTGTCTGTATGACAATACAAAAAATCATTTGAGGCTTACAAAATAGTGATATTGGCATTTTAGGCTGATGTAAATGAGAAAACATATCTATCATTTTTATGTACATGTGTATTGTTTTTTTGCCTCATCCTGAATCTCTGTAAGAAAATCAATAAAAATTGCCTGTTGGGATTGTCTTAACACAGTTTACTTCTTTGGGTTATTAAGAAGGAATCTGCTGATACTGAAGTGCTGAAGTGATATTATGGTAAATTTTTGCTGATCTGAAAACAAAGAGATCTGTTACCTATTATGACCTCTAAACTTCAAATGTGTTCTGCTAAAAACATCCATATGCAGAAATCTGAAAAACAAGATGAGACATGATTAATCACCTCTCAGAAGAGTTTGATAAAAGAATAATTATGTAATTCAGCTGTTTATAAGTTGAAACTAACACAGAAAAATTTCAGGGAAAAATCTAGATTTTATTTTTTTTATTGATTTAGGTAAGCACTTTACCTTTTGAGCTCTATAAAAATATGAACTCTTTCTGGTCAGAAATCCTTCTTTTGCATGTGTATCTTCTTTTATGATTAGGTTACTTACATCAAGAGAATTCATTGAATAGTAAAGAATATTGATGATGTGTTTGTTGTGAGGTAGAACTCTTGCCCTAAAGGACAGGAGAAATTTATCTTTCCATATTTATTTACAAGGTATTCTCAAATAACTCTTCTGGTAGCACATGATGTACTCATTAGCCCTGGACGCAAGAGAAAATCCAAGATCACGGCACTCACAGTTTCCGTGTCTGATGAGGACCCACTTCCTGGTTCATAGACAGGCTTCTTCTCATTGTGTCTTCATATGTTAGATGAGAAGATGAGACAAGGGAGCTCTCTGGGTTCTGTTTTATAAAGACTTGAATCTCATTCATGTAGGCCCCATTCTCATGACCAAATCACTTCCCAAACACCATCACATATGATTTTCAACATATTTAGGGGAATTGTAGTCAGCACCCCATTAGTGTTGTCTGTAAGTGGCTGCAAGAGGGCATAACATTTTAGGTGAGGTAGCTCTTATGTGACTGAAGGCAGTTCTCTAGAGAAGGAGGCAGCTAAAACTCTGAGCAGCTAGGGGATGAGTACCCTGGCCTTATCCATTGTGTTAGCAAAAAGATTCTCCTGCATATTAGAAACAGAAAATAGGAACAGGAGTTAGCTGCTATCAAGAAGTACTGACAACACGGGGCGCCTGGGTAGCACAGTCGTTAAGCATCTGCCTTCGGCTCAGGGCATGATCCCGGCGTTCCGGGATCGAGTCCCACATCGGGCCCCTCCACTGGGAGCCTGCTTCTTCCTCTCCCACTCCCCTGCTGTGTTCCCTCTGTTGCAGGCTGTCTCTCTGTCACATAAATAAATAAAATCTTAAAAAAAAAAAAAAGAAGTACTGACAACACAATAGCAATTCATGAGATAGAAGAAAATTTGAAAATTGACCCATGAGCTTGAGGTCATGTAACATAGGGATAGATTAGATATCCCCCACACAACTCCGTAGCCCATTCCAGCATAATCCAATACTGGCTATTCATGAAGCTGACCTGGAGTCAACAAGAAAAAAAGCTATATTTTATCAGGATATGCAATTGAAAAAGCAGGGACCATCAGCATTTTTACAGTTTAATTCCTTAAACCACTAGTCTCTAGTTGTTTAGTAAAGAAATAGCTCTTTTGTGAAAGTGCTGGGTAAATTCATGGTTAGCCCAATAAAACTTTTAGAGAGCATTGACTGCAGGCCATCAGCTTGAATCCAAAGAAGCCATGCACTGCAAAAGTAAGTACTTTTTGAACAACAAAGGTGTTTCAGAGAGTCTTGCATTTTGGATATTAGTGTGTCTCAGTTTACTCTCAGGAAAGCTGACAGGAAAGAAGGACTTTGTGGTTTGTTTCTGTTGAACAAATGGAGGATTGTAGGACTGTAGCTCAAACTCGGTAACAGATTGCAACATTTCCATTGTATTTTCAATAATTGCTAGCCTCCTGGCCTCTTTACCTGTTATTCCATTAACACTTCATCAAGTTTCACCCTCCAGTGGTTACCCGCCAGCTGTTCGGCAGAGACTTTTAGCCTAATCCCTACATAGCCCATCAAATAGCAAATGCTGCTTTTGATGTGTTGGTGTTCTCTAGAAATTTTTTTGTGTTTTTCTTCTTTAGTACCATAATGCTACCTTTGACTGGGCGTTTTTGTCAACGAAGAAGTGTTTGAAATATGGAGGAAAGCTCGTGGGGAACAACTGTGATTTTGTTCCTGATATCACACTCATGTCTTTCATCCTCTTCTTGGGCACCTACACCTCTTCCATGGCTCTGAAAAAATTCAAAACTAGCCGTTATTTTCCAACCACGGTAAGTACCTGAGTTTTAAATAACTTTCACTGAATTAATACTGTATCAACAATAATACAATGTTACAGAATGAAAAAGTCACCTGTAACTCAGCTTTCACAATACAATTTTGTACATTTAAAATTTGATTTCCATTTGTGCGTATTATGTATTTTTAACCTAATTAAAGTCCAGCTTTGAAGAGCCTTCCAAGGATTTTGCTCACATAATTCTGTCATAAATTCTATCATAATTCTTATTGCACCGAGGGGAAAAGTGGGATGTATTCTAGTATCTAAAAATGCATGAATAAGAAAAAGATATTTTAAATCCATAGTTTTAAAGTACATAAGCAAAAACTCTTCATATTAGCAAGGAATTGTGATGTAGAATTTCTAGTTCATGAGCTGTACATGTGATAATTTAGTAGTTGAATTATGGGCTGTGGGAGTAAACTTAAACTGTGTTGTTACACCAGTATTGGTATAAGATAGGAGCGTCATCTGAGCCAAAATTTCCTTCCCATAATGACGAATGCCGTAGAACAGAAAAACAGATAATTGAGCTGGGTGGTGCAGACATCCTGTCTCCCGTTAATATGCTTGGGTGAACGTAAAGTCAAAACTGTGGTTCATGGAGAGACTACAAGATAAGACCAACATTTACTTAATGGTGTTTTGTTTTTTTACCTGAGAGTGAAACTAAGATAATCCTTTGCTTTGCAGTTCAATTCTCAGTGTTTAGGATGTCAGTATTTCTTAGGTAATCTTGATTATACCCGATTTTTATCAATGAGCTGCTCTTTGCAGCTGAAATCTCATGAGATTTCTCCCCTTGTGTTTTGTGTGGAAGGAGTGGAAAGACTTTAGAAGACATGCAGTGCAGTTGCTGAAATTCCTTTCTTTCAATTCCTACAGAATGAAACATAATATATTCACACCTAGGAAATTTTTTGACTTTTTCTTATAAAAATTGACTTTTCTTATAAAAATGAAAATAAAAGGAAGGATTGATCATTGTTTTTAGTGTGTTTGGGCTTCTATAACAAAATACAATAGACTAGGTGGCTTATTAACCACAGAAATTTATTTCTCATGGTTCTGGAGGCTGGGAAGTCCAAGATCAGGTACCAGCAGGGTTGGGTGAGGGCCCTCCTCCTGGCTTATAGCCAGTGCCTTTTCACTGCGTCCAAGCATGGAGGAAGGGTCAGGGCTCTCCGTAGGGCCTCTTTTATAAAAACACTAATCTTATTCGTGAAGGCTCCACCCTTATGACCTAAGCACCCCCTGAAGTCCCCACCTCCTAATACAATCTTTTTGGGGGGTTAGGATCTCAACATAAGAATTTGAGGGGGACACAACACTGAGACCACAGCAATAATGAGATGTCTCAAACTAGCTGGCCCAAGGAACGAAAAAATTTAACAAAGTGAAATGTAGAAAGAAGTATTCAACTTAATGTGTCTAAAACAGGCATCGCAAAATGGTGGTCAACAGGCAGAATTCAGCCTACAGCCATTCTTTGTTTAGACCATAGTTTGTAAACACAAACACACACACACACACACACACACACACACACACACGCATATACTTGAGGCCTTAGATGGAACCTGTACTTTGCAGGTAGTTATTGTCCTCATAACTCTCTATTGTCTAACACTTGGCTGCTCTGTACGTTCAGATTAACTGCCCATCCCCGAAGATATTTGAGCTTGTAACACCAGTTCACACACGGGAAAACATGCTTACTTAATCCACCTCTTCAGTGGTATGTGTTTTGTGTAGGCCAGATGCCTTGGATAAATGTCTTTGAGGACAATTTCTTCTACTCTATTGAGGTTTTTCCTTCTTAGTTATTAATTCATTAGACCTGTCTTTCTTTCTCTTTCTCTCTCTCTCTCTCTTTTTTTTTTTTTTTTTTTTTTTTGGTTCACATCTTGGGAATTATCACTCCTTTAATCTCTCCTACTTGCCAAAGTCTGAAATTATATAGACATAGCAGGTGAAAAGTAGAAAATTTGTGAAGCAATTGTAAGTTGTAATTTGCAAAATAAACTCGTTTCAACCTTAAGATGAATAGATATCATTTCAACTGCCTATGTAGGCATCACTTTTTTCTTCCAGCAAGAACTCCCAAATTGATAACAGCTCTTCAGACTTAAAGGAATTTTCCCCTTATAAGAGCCCAGGCAGGTAATTTCTCAGTGTTGATAAATGCTGCTGAGAAAGTCATGAGCATGTGAAAATAGAATAATGATAGCATTCTGATTACAATTCCTATGAAGAGGTTTCTCAGCATAGTGTAGAATTGTGTATAGCATTCATAAAATAAACAGAGAAGAGAAAATATATGTGATTTCTAAGGAGCAATGTTGAGGTGTGTAGGCTTTCAGACTGTCATCTCTCCTACTCACTTTATATTTACAGCTAAATAATAGCAATATGTACACAAATTCATACATGCATGAGTAATAAGAACATCTTTTTTGCTCTCTCATTTGCCAACATAGGTTTGGATTTAAGCTATCATTTAGGAGGGTGGTCTCTGCAGACAGAAACCGATAGGTTTATAGATTCTTATGCTTATATATTGTATTCTACAATTACAACTTGTATGCTTAAATGGAATAAATCAGACAATCCTCGATTGCTGTGACAAGAATCAAGCCAACTGTTACTACTTCCTTGCTCACGTGAGCCATTCACATGAAACCGCTGAAATCTCAAAAATGCTAGTGCTGGATGACAGTGCCCTTGTCATACAAAATATCCTCTTTTCCTTTAAGTTGCCCAGCCATTTCTCTTTTGCACTCTCATTCCTAAAAATTTGTCGGTGAGTCAATTCAGACTGTAAACTGCTAGAAAACTGTTTTACTTCTATAGGATTCCTCTCATCAATTAGCACAAGGCTGGACGCAGACTCAGTACTCCACCCTTGATGAATGCTGCATTTTGTGGACAAAGCACAGATGTGAGAACCCGGAAGCTGTAGATGCCAGTGCTGGCACTGCCATTAACTAACAGTGCGCCCTTTGAGAGCTAACTGCGGACTTTAGTTACCACACCCCTAAAAGGAGTGCTCAGCTAGCAGACAACGTATTTTTAAGCTTGAGTGTTCTGTAATTTTAAAGAGAGTTTGCTGACTCCATCTCCTCAATTAATTGAATTCTCCATTTTAAGCTAGAGCTTATAGCAATGATCCGGACTTAGAAATTTCAAAAAATTAATTATTGTCTCCATCTTTATGCCAGGTCTGCTCTAGATCTTGTGTGACAAAAGATGATACTTATCTCATTTGCCTCTCCAAGTTTTTTTTTTAATCAAATTAAACTTGTTATAGTCCCCTCAATTATCCTGCTCCAATCTCTCTCCCTTACACTTCTATTCCCCTAGTTCAGTCAGTCATTACCTTGGCCAAGACCAGGGTCAGTTATCTATTCTTTCTCTCATAGGAGGCTAGTGGCAATCCATCAGTATGAGCACTTAAGGTAAAAGAGTTTGTCTTTGTTAGCCCATCTATCAGGAATTTAATTTGCATATCAGGCACTGTCCAGAGAGCCCTAATGCCAAGGAGAATATGAATGGAATACCAGCACTCCACTGCCTGTCTGCTTTGCGCTCCCCAGTCTTTTTAGAGGGGTGCATCAGACTGTTACCCCATTCAGTTACTGGTCTATTATGTCAGCCTCAAGTATTTGGTCAAAGGCTGTTGGCATCAGAGCTTCCTGTAGGAGCATCACGCACCATCTGTGATCTTCTGTGGCAGATGGCTCAGGGCATGAGCCTGAAATGCTCTTCCAGAGTGCCATACCAACAGGTGAGCATATGCATGCAACAGAGGTACCATCCCTGCATATGCACTGGTAAAATGAAAGCAGTAGCTTAGAGCAGGATTGTGATTAGTAGTTGATTGTGGTTAGTAGTAAAACTCAAAGCTGGAGAACCTCTGAATTAGGCAAAATTTATTGATACTTTGATATATAGTCAAATATAGTGTGGCTGGCTGATGTATGTAATTGGCATGAAAATGTCTTTCTTAAGGAACTACTTAATTTCCTCTTTTCTCCCTATTAGAATAAGTAACAGTTTTGACCCTCACATGAATTGATGTAATGGTAAGATTCTTTATTTTATTTTAATTTATTTTTATTTATATATATATATATAGAGAGAGAGAGAGAGGGAGAGAAAGAGAGAAAGGAGGGGCAAAGGGAAAGAGAGAATCTCAAGCAGGCTCTATGCCTAGCCACAGTGGGGCTTGATCTCATGACCCTGAGATCATGGCCTGAACCACCCAGGTGCCCCGAGATTCTTTTTTAATATGTCTCCTGATTGTTATTGTCAGTTAAGTAAATAAATTCCAGGTAACATCAACACTTATGACACTTTCTACACTTTATTTAGATGACACTTAAGCAGGATGTTCTTTGATATCCTTTTTTTAAAAACAGTATTCTATAATTAATTAGTATATTCATTCAATATTGGAAAAAAATGTTATGACCCTAATGTGTGCTTGATACAATACTAGGTGGTAGGGATACAAAGACAGGTAATTCATGAGCCTTGCCCCTAGTAGGAACGAAGTATATATTTGTTGAATAAGTTAGATTTTGGGGTTTTTAATGAGTGTGACTCATTTCGATACTTCTGCTCCATTCGTGCTTACTGTCTTCTGCAGAATCACACTTTTGTGCTTTCCTGTGACCGAAATAAATTGATGGTGGTCTTTGAGGAACTGGCTTTATGGATAAGAAAAAAGTTAGGGCTTCAGAAATCTTAGTGCAGATATAATGAGCATTATAGTTAGGTGACACATTTAGTTTTTATCCATGTGAGACACAGTCTAGAATTCCACAATTTGCTGTATTTTTGGCCCCATGACTTTTAGTTGACATTTTGGCCTGTGACAGCTCTATTAAAGTTGGATGTGTTTAGTTGGTAAACAACTCTTTATAAGAATCAGGTGATATCCCTTTCTGTTTTCTTTTTCTCCCAGAAACTCTCTAGTGAGTGGTAAAAACTATCAAACTAAAACAAATAATGTATCCAAAAATTAGGAAGAAATAACAGGCATGTATTCTCTGTCCCATTCTAGTGTTAGTAATGCTGGGTGACATTTGGCTGCTCTTGCAGAAACATCAGACCACATCATTCCATTGAAACTCATTGAGAAAATGGCTTTGTTGTCAGTGAAGGGGAATCAGATTTTCAAATTCTTATGTTATTTTGTACCAAGGAATGTAATTTTCAAAGTCAAATTTGTTTAATCCAAAATTGATTTTCATATTTTTCTTAAGAATGACAAAGGGATATTTGATTATAAGTCCAACTCAACCTCTTAAACATTTAACGAAGATTATAAATACTTCAGTTCTTATAGATATATGACAAAAAATGCAGCCAACCCAAATTGAGCCCTAAGGAAAATAAGGTTCGGAGCACTGATCAGCCAGGTGTTTTGTGAGAGCTTTTAATGGTGGCACAGAAGCAGTCTATGGACAATAATTTTGACCCTGGTACTTTGTTGGTCCTAAACACTTTCAGCTTACTTGCCCATCCTAGAAAAGTCACCAGCATTGAAATTCATTCCTTAACACAAAATGACCTCCTACTCCATTTCCAGATTGTCTAATTTATACATATGACTTAATTATTCTTTTTAAAATTTTAATTTTTGTACCTTAATATAATTATAAAGCCACCTTTCTTTTTAAGTCCTGGAACTCCTTTTTCTTTTTTTAAGATTATTTATTTATTTTAGAGATAGTGCAAGCATGCAGTGCGAGGGAGAGGGAGAGAGAATCTCAGGCAGACTCCACGGAGTGCAGAGCCTGAGGCAGGGCTCAGTCCCACAACCCTGAGAACCCTGAGATCATGACCTGAGCCAAAATCAAGAGTCGGATGCTTAACCGACTGAGCCACCCAGGCGCCCCTGGAACTCTTTATTATAATGTTTTTTGGGGGGAATGTATCAAGAAGACCTTATTAAAGGGCCAGAAATTTTGATAATTGGGTCTTAATCATTGCAGTTTAGTGTTAGAACTTTGAATACCATCTAGTCCAATACTGCCTCTTATTTCTTACAAGGGGTCATCTGTGGGCTACTTGAATGCTTCCTAGAACAGGAACTCCTATCTCTGAAGGCATTCCTGATAGAAACACAAATTTTCCCTGCCACAGCCTCTATCCGAGGGGTCTGCCCTTGCCCTCGGAAACTACACAGAACAAGTTAGTCTTTCTTCCCTCTGACAGATTTCACATATTTGGAGATAGGTCTCCCAACAACTTCTTGAGGCTATCATCGTTTTTTATGCAGCATGTTTTCTGGAATCCTATTCCTCTGAATACCCATCTCTGGATCAGCTCCAGATTTTCACTTTTTACTTAGAATATAGTGGCCAGATTGAGACACAGTGTGTCCCATGTGATTTGATCATTTGCTTCTGGCATACACTTACTAGGTTTTTTTGTTCTGCTGCTCAGTTTTGAAGCAGGAGGCAGGAAGAGGCCCGAGTGGGCTGAAGTCTCGCAAGCGTTCCTGCTGAAAGACTTTGTAGGCCTACTCCCCTCTGTTCCATGCTTGGAAAAACAATTTTTTTTTTAAGGTAGACTTCCATCGGGAAGCTCTAAGCACCACCCAGAGGAAGTACCCAATCCAGTTCCCTTCTTTGTTCCCCGAATCTCTGACTCTAGAATTCACAGCATTAAAATCCTGGAGCCTAATCAGACTTTCCTTTTATTGAATTCTAACTGTAGTGGGTATTATTGATTCAAAGTACAGTGTATTATGATTGCTATACTGATATCAATGCTTATTTCTTTTATAGTGCTATGCTTTGACTACTAGGGGGCATCAAATTTCAAAATTCTCATGGTATTTTGTGCCTTTTCATGATTGCCGAAAGGCACATATTTGTCTGGTCTACATTTTCTTATCTACAATAAATGCTTTTTTACACTGTTTAGCAGTTTCCAAGCACCACCGTCGTGAGAGGAATTGACATCATGAATTAGTATATTTTGAGAACCCACAGGGTGCCTGCCGCCGTACTTGTGTCTGTCACAGCTCCATCCATCGAGAGCCGCTCCGCAGGCTCACCGCCTTCCCCCTGTTAACTTAGGAGCAGCTGCAGCCCTCACAGAGTGAAAACCAAATGTCCTCTGGGGCTTCAGAGACACCAAATTCATTTTTTTCTCCTGTAAATTAACTAGCTTCTCCCCGCTGGTGTCTCCATGATTATGACTCTCTTAATAATTAATAAGTACCATCCTTCATGAAGAGTATGTTTACAGTAGATTTATTAGATTGTTTTTGCCCCAGAACAAGAGAACAGTGTATGGTTATTTGAATTTCTCTTCCCATTCATGTAGTTTCTTCTTTGCTTTGATGGTTTAAATATGTCAGCTTGTTTTTTTAGTGTTTCTTAGATTAGTTGAGATATTTTAAAATTCTGTAGAGGTCAGAAATATTTGTTCTCTTCATTTTTATAATTAAGAAATGGTAGGGGCGCCTGGGTGGCACAGAGGTTAAGTGTCTGCCTTCGGCTCGGGGCGTGATCCCGGCGTTCTGGGATCGAGTCCCACATCAGGCTCCTCTGCTAGGAGCCTGCTTCTTCCTCTCCCACTCCCCCTGCTTGTGTTCCCTCTCTCGCTGGCTGTCTCTATCTCTGTCAAATAAATAAATAAAATCTTAAAAAAAAAAAAAAGAAAAGAAATGGTTAACAAAAATAAAAGAGCTCAAAACCAGTCTGATATAAAAGGATCTTAGTTGAAACACACTTTTCTTTGCCTTATTCATGAATGGAGGTAGGAATTAGCTTACATTTTAGCACATCTGTGTACCATTAAAAAATAGCCCTTTTTTTAAATAGCAAGCCCTTGATATATATGGGTTGTCTTAAGTTGTGTTTCACTTAGATTGTCGTAGTTTATATTCCTAGGATATTGAAGTTTGAACTTGGAGGGACTTAGTGTTTGGCTGGAAGGACATCCACAAGTTATGTCAGTCCCAGCTCGATTTGAAACCTCCTGAATCCACAGTATTAGGTATGAAATCTTATGGAAACAAGTTTCTCATGAAAACTTTGGCACTTCTAATCATTACCAGTTAGAGCTAGAAGGCAGTTAGGAACTATGGGTTTCTAATTTGATTTCTTCATTTATATGTTGGGACATAAAAGGGGTTGTCTTGGAGTTTTTGAAAGAGCTCAAGTTTGATGAAAATGGAAAGTAAAATAAACAGAAAACATGAAGGGAAATTCATGTGTTTTTTTTTTTTTTTCTCTAAATGTGTTTGGAAATGTGAAAAGGACCTCAAGAGAGTGATTCTTATCTCCTTAAAGTCAAAGCTCTTGTTCACAGGTCCTAGAGTGTATCTACTAAAAGCTGTATTTACTCAGCACTTGACATTTTTAGGGCACTTTATAGTTCTACTGTCAGCTTTCCCTCGTTCAAATTAAAGTTTAATTTTAGTATAGGGTAAGTCCTGAACAGTCTACTAAAATAGCACCCCTACCTGGCTTCTCCAATTAGAGGATTTGGAGTTGAATACAAAAATAGTCTGGGAAAAATCAATTTCCTTACTATGAAGTTTAAACCGGATCCAGTATCTTAGAAATGCATATCTGATAATAAACACTCTCCAGGAGTGATTTCTGCTATAACTGAACTGTACTTGTACAATTTTAGGGAAAGGAAGGGGAAATAGAAGTGAATATTTTATATGAACATATCACCCTGGCTGTGATTTTTAATGAGGTTAAGCAATATTATTAATAAAGTAGTTTTTTTCCCCCCACAAATTTTAAGAAATGTGTCCTGAATCTTATTAATATTTGTCCTCTTAGCTACTTTTATACTTATGGTATAATAGTACCACATTTGACAAGAATACCATTGCTGAAGGTTTCTTCCAAATATATACTATTTCATCCACACATATTTATTATATTTCTTCCCCATGTATATACTATATGTATCAGTTTGGGAAATCAATAGCTAAACTAGAATAGATAATCTATATTAGTTTCTTATGGCTGCTATGTCAAATTATTATAAATATGATGGCTTAAAACAACACAGATTTACTGTCTTAAGATCTGGAGGTCAGAAGACTGAAATGGGTCTCAATGCGTTAATGTGAAGGTGTTGACAGGGCTGTGTCCTTTCTGGAGGCTCTGGGAGAGAATGCATTCCCTTGCCTTTTTCAGCTTGTGGAGGCTGCCCACTTTCCTTGGCTCATGACTTCCTCCATCCTCAAAGCCAGCAATGGCTAGTTGAAGTCTTTCTCACAGTGCATCACTCTGACACTGACACTTCTGCTTCCCCCTTTCATTTATGAGAACCCTGGTGACTACATTGGACCTACCAAAATCATCTTGGATTGTTTCCCCAATCTCAAGGTCATCTAATTAACAACCGTAATTCTGTGTGTGACCTAATTCCCTGTAGCCGTGCGACATGACATATTCACAGGTTCCAGGAAGTAGGATGTTTACATCCTTAAGGGGGCATTATTTTGCCTACTATGATTTCTGACCTAAATTTTAACATGATTATTCTGGGTTACCTTGACAATGTACTGAAGGGGGGCAAGTATAGAATCAGGAAGATGAGATAAGAAGCAGGAAACCACAGGAGATAAAATGGTGCCTTAGACAGGGAGCAATGGAGGTGGTGAGAAGTGACGGCATCCTGAGTATGTTTTGAAGGTAATTTGCTGACCTATTAGATGTAGGATATGACAGAAAGAGAAGAGTTATGTCAGTCGTTCAGAGTTTTTGGCCTAAGCAATAGGAAAAAATAAACTATCATTAATTAAGAGGGAGAGAACTACTGAAAGAGCAGGTTTAGGGGTCAGTGTTTAGTTTATGGAAGGCTAAGAATGCCTCTTCTCCTAACTAAAGAAGCAACGTGTCCCAGGTGTCTGTCTGGTAGGGATTCTAGTCATGCATGTCTGTTCCCCAGCAGGGCCAGAGGTACTGCCCGCTGGGGCTTTCTACCACGGAATCGAAGATTGGATTCATTTGCTACCCTCTACTTCTCTTCTGTTTATAAGAAAAAGGAGGAGCACTGTCTTTTTAATAACCATTCCCCCCCCTTTAGAACAACTTCTAGCGTGTCTAAGTTGTCAACAAATTGGATTTGCTGGATAAGGACTGGGAGAGGGTGATAAAAAAAAGAGATAACTTCTTTTTTGCCTTTGCAAAAAGACCTCTGGTCTTCCAATGATTTATGACCTACTGGACTGGAGAGATTATTGTAACATCTTAATATATTCCTGAACCTGTTTCATATGACCATCTTTGCCAGATCATCCTGAACTGCCTATGTCAACACTTACTTGCACAAAACTTAAGAAGTGGGAGTTTCCTCCAGTACTGAGCCCTGGGAAACATCCTTTTTCTGCAGGGATTCCAGATACTTCCAACCAAAATTAGTTGAGTGGCAGTTCCATATTATTACTGGGCTTTTATATCTTGTTTCTTGGAATTGATGATACCTTCTAAGACCTCCTGATGGTAGATTATTTAGTTGTTCCAGTGGTTTCTGCAGCCAAAGAGGCCTCATGGAACTTGAAATAACAATAGTTAACATATATTAGGAGAGTTTATTATGTTCCAGATGTTATGTTAAGCACTTTCATGGCTTATCTTATTTAATTCTTATAACAAACCGATGAGGTTGTAGGGATTATTTTGGCTACGTTTTGCACATGGAGTCATTGAAGCTAAGAAAGAATAGATATTTACGGATAGGAAATAAATGTGCTGGAGTTCCAACCCAGGTCACTGGAATATAGAAACTGTGCTCCTAACTGCTGCACTATATTTTTCTCCCCAGATTGATCCCTGCCATCTTTTCGTGCTTGACATTATTGTATGATTGGTGTTAACTTACTCCTAACAGCCCATAGCTGGCTTTCTGCTTCTTTTGTGTGGACTTCTCAAGAGAGCTAAGCCTAGCAGAACCCAGCCCTTCAAAAGTGAAAGGAACTCCTGGCCAACAGGGCCATCTTTGATCTTGCTGCTAGTTAGGACCCAAGGCTCCTGGCACCGGGCGGCAGTCAAGAAGAGAGCACGATGATGGCCTTCAGCATACCCACCTTGCCAAGTTCCTCAGTTCCATTCCTACTGAACCCCTGCCTGCAGTAGTCCCCCCTACTGCAGAACTATGCAGCCACTCAGCCCCTCCCTGATCTCTCTTCATCTAGCAGTACCAGAACACTGACTGGTTACCTTGAGGAAACCTCATAACTGCTGAATCCACCCTGATTTGTTTAGAAGCAGGCTTCCTTGGGTATGTGACCCTCACGAAGACATGGATTGTGTCTGTGTTGTTCGCTGTGGTATCCCTAGCACCAATCAAAGTATAAGGAGCCCAGTAAATTCTGGTGGAATGATCAGATTATGCACCACCATGTTATATACTTACGGGGAAACAGGCGTCCGTGCCCTATCACTGCTCCGAGGCCATTGTCAGTGCCACTAGATGCTGCAGAGAAGCCGCCAACAGTCCTGCGCTCCCCTACTGACTCCGAAATGGCCATTCTTCACCCACTCTGTGGGAAAGGTTTGGCTTTAATGCTACATTCCATAAACCCCGGCCCTTGTCCTGACCAGAGGCAGATACTTAGGAAGCTTCAAGTTTGTCAACTAATGGCAACCACACTTAAGTGGTGGTGAAGAGAAGCTCCACATACAGGAGACTTTAAGCACTAGCCTACAGTGAAAATATTTTTGACAAAGGTAGTGATGTCATCAAACTTCTCTCTTCCGTCACTTCATGTTTCTCTGAGGTCTTGAGTCCACTCAGTCACCTAGAACTTAGAACCCCTCTCCTGCTAGATTTGCAGTGTTTTCAGGTTACTTTATGGAATTATCTTGCCCTATACACACAATGCTATTTCCGAATAATAGACAGAATTCTATATTTTTGTGTAGATTTTTACAATATGCCTTCAGATTTCATCCTTACCAAGTATCCTTTGTGCTGCATACAGGAAAAGTATTTGTACAGTATTTCAGGAATATATTATTTGTGATTCCCTTCCCCTGCCTACACACACACACACTGATCTGTTCTGTGGAATTAGATTATTTCTGGTCAGATGAGAAAGTGATACAAAAACAATTTGAAAAATAAACTCTCTGCAGTGTGACACCTCCTTTAATTTGCTGGTGACGCTGTTACTGTAAACCGCTAGCCAGTACAGAATACTTTGTTCATTTCCAACACAGGCAAATATATTAATCCAGTGCTAAACAGTCCCTGGTTTCTTTTTTATTTTTTTTTCAGGCAAGAAAGCTGATCAGCGACTTTGCCATTATCTTGTCCATTCTCATCTTTTGTGTAATAGATGCCCTGGTAGGTGTGGATACTCCAAAACTAATTGTGCCAAGCGAGTTCAAGGTAGGTGAACTTCTGGTTTTGGTCATTCCTGGGACCCTATGGCTTTCTTTCCCCTGTCATAGTTTGTCGTATGTTTTTGAGTTAGTTTTGTATGATTATCTGTTTCTTTATTTCAGAAGTGGTCTTTTGCTAGGTACATATATACACTTTGTCTATTTCTTCACTAAAATCAAATGCCTGATTAGTATCAAATGCAAGGTTCACATTATACTGATTTGTATTGAAATATACAAACTCTGCTTTATATTTTTAGAGTATTTAAGATAAGCCAAAGTATTTCCATACAACTTATCACCTTGATCCATATAATAATTCTAGGATGTAATGTATCTATCATCATCTTGATTTTATGAAGCTGATGTTGGAGCTCATAAAGATTAAGGAAAATGCCCAAGATTATATTACTAATTCAGTGCTTTTTTTCTGCTGCCAAATTACCTGCCATACACATGTTTGTATGTAATGTGCATTTTAATTATTACAAAGAAAATATAGGAATTACTCATTTTATAAATCTGTTGGGATGCGCAGGCCTAATAGGTAAAATTTACATTTCAGTCATTCTTACATATCCCTCCCTAATTTTTTTTATGTCCTTCACTTGTTCTGTAGAACACTCCTAGTCTCTCTCTCTCCATCACTGAGACTATACTTGCTAAGAGAAAATTAAACTAACTGCAGTTTTAGCTTAATAACTACTTAATGAGGAAGAAGTATCTATGGTATAGCAAACATATTGTTGCATTATCTCTGCCATCTCATACTCATTAGCAAAGATAAGTTTTCAATCATTCAATGATTAGTTCATTTAAGTTAATATTTATTGAATGTTTGCTATGAGCGAGGCACTTTATAGGGGATTTGAAATGCACTGATGAACAAGAGAAAGTTCCTTCCCTTCCAAGTTCTCAACCTGAAAAAGGTAGTAAAATGCAAATAGATTCAGTGATCTAGTTATGAGCAAAGGAAGACAGAAGACAGAAATATCTTCAGAGAAGTAACCTTCTTCATAGTAAATGTAGAGAAAATAATTCATAAGATCCTGTTTTGGTTTACTTGCATTATTTAGCATTAGGAAAAGGAAAGGAAATTTTTTTTTTCTGTAGTACAGATGTATGATCTGACAGAGGATGGACGGAGAACAGGAAAATAATAATATTTTTCATTTGTGGTAATATTTCTGAGGATTTAGCCAGTTATTCTGGCTCATTTTTCATATGTATAAGAAAGACCAGAGTAGTTAAGCAAGTTCAATGATAGCATATAAAAATATTTGAAGCTTTTTCTATATCATGTGAAACAATTACAATTTGGCAGTAGTAGAAACAACTTCAGTATAATTGCCAAAATTCATGGACAAAATTCATTGTCATTTTATAGTTTCTTGCCTGTGTCTTTACTATTATATTTGGGTTTTTCTTATGGCTGCCTCTTAATGTAAGTCACTGTCTTCCACCTTGAGTTCTTATCTTAGATCATCCTAAATGCACAAAATGGCATTTACCTGTTTCCCCTCAGCCTATATTCTTACTCTTCCCATTTAAAATACTGCCTTAAAACAACCACCTTTAGGAAGTTTTTGGTGACTAATCTTTGTTTAACCTGTAAGTAAGACTAGTTCTGTTTTTGAATATGTTGGCTCTCCAGAAATTGTATCTCTCCCATTGATTTTTCATCAGATAGTATGTATTAATATTGCTTTGAAAATGTTCTCTCTCTTCTTTAAGCCAACAAGTCCAAACCGAGGTTGGTTTGTTCCACCATTTGGAGGAAACCCCTGGTGGGTGTACCTTGCAGCTGCTATCCCTGCTTTGTTGGTCACCATTCTGATTTTCATGGACCAGCAAATCACAGCTGTGATCGTGAACAGGAAAGAACATAAACTCAAGGTAAATGTCCAGAACAGTGGTTATCATTGCCTTCTACTTTCTTCATAGTACTTGAAAATACTAATTTATTCAAAACCGAGACAGTTTTATTGAAAGTTAGATTATAGCTAATATTTCCGACTTGGCAGAGTCACAGATCACTTTGTGTTGACACATGTCCTCAATATAATACTTTAGGAAGACCTCATTTAAATCTGAAAAAGTTGAAATCATATTTCCTTCACCACCCAAGAGGGCAATATAAATGGCTTACTACTCAGCCACTGTCATCCTGCCTCTGATTTTAATGTGGTAACTGTCCTTAATGAAGACAATGACAGCTACTTTTTCTGAGACTATCGAGATAAAAGCGTGTTTGTTTGTTTTAAATCTGTTGACTTGGTGAGTTACAGTAATAGATTTTCTGTTGTTGAACCACCCTTGCAACCTGGTAGAATATAGTTTCTTTTATACATAGTTTTTATATATTTATATATAATTATTACACAATAATATTTATATAATATATATAATATATAATTATAATTTTACATAATTATAAATGATTATGACATATAATTAATATATATATAAATATTTGTATATATAATAAATTTATATATATAAATTAATATATAATATACAATGTACAGTATATTGTAATGTATATTTATATATTTTGGAATTTTGCATCTCTGCTAAAGAATGACATTGGCCTACAGATTTTCTTTCTTACAGTGTCCCTGTCTGATTTTGGTGTCAGGAATATATTATCCTTATAAAATGAGCTAGGGAGTGTTTCTCCTCCTATTCCACTTCTATCTCATTCTCTGAAATAGAATATAATATTCTCTTCATTATGTGTAACATGCCAATTATCTTTTCTTTGAATGATCAAACATGCTTGTAAAACTATCTGGGCTGAGTAGTTTTTGGGTGGAACTTGTAAAACAGATGATCAAAATGTTCTAATGGTTATAAAACATTCATAATTTCTGTTTTTCTATTTTAGAAACTTATACTTTTCTATACTTTTTTCCATTTCCCCAGTATTTTCAAATTTATTGATATGTTGTTTATAGTATTATCTTTTGTTATTTTTCTAATCTGAACTTGTCACTTTTCCCTTTAAATTCCTAATGTTATTGATTTGTGCTTTTTATTTTCCTTGATCAATCTAGCCCCAGAGGTCTGTTAATTTTACTAGTCTTTTTTACAAAGAAGCACTTTTTTACTACATTGGATTTTTGTACTATCTGATAGCTTTCTGTTAATATTTCTTTATTTGTTTTGAAGCCATGTTAAGTACATCCACATTTGTATCTCATTTATATTTTTAGTGAATTGAATGTTTTATGTGACTCTTTGTTTCTAGTAATGCTTTTTGCCTTAAAACTTATTTTATTTTGTTCTAAGAAAGCTAGGGTAACTTATCTGATATGTATTTTTCTTACACCTTCAGTATACCTTGTGTCTTATGTCTCCTTGTAAATAACACATGGGATCCATTTTTACAGTCTTTTCTCTTAACTAAAATATTTAATCCACTTAAATGAATAGGGACGACTGATAGATTTGGATTTATTTTTACTACATTATTTTTGCTTTCTACCTGCCTAACTTTCCCTGTGTTCTTTTTTTTTTATTCTCCTTTCTTGCCCTCTTTTAGGTTGATACAGTTTTATTTTTTTATTGTCTTCATTCTAACTTATTTTCTGTTAGTTTGGAAGTTATACACTTTATCTTTTCTCTTAGTGATTAGGTTGTATATTTTAATATGCATATTTAAGTTCTGAAGTTAACATGTTTATCCTTATGCTGAAAAAATACTAATAGCTAAAGAATGCTTTAATGTTGATATTCCTTCCTGAGTCATATGCTGTTATTACCCAGATTTGATTGCTATCTGGATTTTAAAATACAATTAGACATGGTCATTGTTTTTAGAATTATATACAAGTTTACCATTTTCTTTGCTCATTTTCTTTTTTCTGCATTTTAGACCTTCCATTTTCAAATACTTCTCTTTAAACTGAATTATTTCCCTTAAACAGTTCTTATTTACTAGACTTTTGAAATTTTTTCTGTAGGGGTCTTCGGGTGGTAACCTCTCTCAAATGTTTTGTTTCACCCTCATTCTTGAAAGATAGTTTCTTTCAAGAGAAGATAGGTTGAAAGCTCTTTTTTTCCAGCATGTAGAAGCTATTTTCCGTTATTTCTGACTTTCATAAAAGTGAACTGTCAGTATAATTTTCATTCCTTTGTAAGTAATCATTCTTGTCTTTTGGATGCTTTTATCATTCTTCTCTTTTGTCTTTATTCTGGAGTTTCACTATAACTTGTATCAGCATAGATTTCTTTTTATTATATGTTGGATAATTGGGTTTCCAGTCTCACTAATTATTAAATTATTGAATCTCCCTGTCTTTTGTAAATTGTGGAATATTGTATGTCTGACTCCTTCAATCTCTAATACATTCTTCTGGAATTCCAAGTAGAAATTTTATTGTATATCCCCATCTTGTGCTCCAATTCTATTAATCTGCTTTTGGTTTTGGGGTTTTTGTTTTTGTTTTACATTTCCTGTCTTTTAGTCTCTGTGTTATATTTTGGGTAATTTCTTCAGATCTTTCTCTTCATTAAACTCTTTCTTCTGTTGGTTCTATTCTATCATAAACCAGCCACTGAATTTTTCCTTTCAAGAATTATATTTTTTTATATTTACAAGTTCTGTTTTGTTCTTTTCCAATTCTTCCTGTTCAGTTTTGATAGTCCTGAACTTCTTTATTCTTTTTCCTTTTTCAAAATGATTTATTTACTTACTTATTTGAAAGAGAAAGAGACAGAGAGAGTGAGCAGAGGGAGAGGGAGACAAGCAGACTCCCCGCTGAGTGGGGAGCCTGACATGGAGCTCGATCCCAGGACCCCGAGATTATGACCTGAGCCGAAATCAAGATTCAGATGCTTAACCAACTGAGCCACCCAGGCTCCCCTTTATTTTTTTCCATACACTTTTTTTTATAATAATATTTTTTTATTATATTATGTTAGTCACCATACAGTACATCCCTAGTTTTTGATGTAAAGTTCCATGATTCTTTACTTGCGTATAACACCATACGCTCTTTTATCTATTATCTTATACATTTGCTGTCTTTGCAGGTTTGATTTCGAACTTTGTTTTCTTGGCTGACTCTTATTTCTGGTGTCTGTCGTCCTCATGCCTTTTTTTTTTTTTTTTTTTTTAAAGAAAAAGTTATGTGCTAATCTTCTTATGCCAATGCTTCAAAGCCTTCCAGAGAAGATTTTTATTTGCTTTTGGGAGATATAGGAGAGTCCAACCAGCCCAGGAACACTTTACTTTTATTTATTCCTATAAAAATATTTTATTATGGAAAGTTTTAAACATATATAAAAGTCAGCAGATGGCATAGCTGCAGATATTTATCACCCAACTCTTAACAATTATTGACTCCTGTCTAGTCTTGTGTCCTTTAAATCCCCATCATCTTATCCCCTTCTTATAATACTTTGAAGTAAGCATTTCATATTATCCATAAACTTTAGAGTATGTACTTCTAAAGATAAGATCTGGGTTTTTATAATTTATTTTAGAGAGAGAGAGTGCACAAGAGAGCATGGGGGAAGGGGCAGAGAGAGGGGAGGGAGAGAGAATCCTCAAACAGACTCCCGGATGAGGGCAAAGCCCAACACAGGGCTTGATCCCAGGACCCTGAGATCATACACTCAGCTGAAATCAAGAGTCATCTACTCAACCAGCTGAGCCACCCCGGTGCCCCAAGATAAGATCTATTTTAAAAACATGACCACAATACCACTATCGGTCTAAAATAAGTTAATAAAATTCTTTAATATCATCAACTTTCCAGTCAATATTTAAATTTACTGATGTGTCATAAATGTAATAAACTTTAAAAATATAGTTTATTTGATTAAATCAGGATCCAATTAAATTTCAAATATTATTATCTTAAATCCTTTATAAACTTCTGGTCTGTAGGTTTTCTCCTCCCTATCCCCCACCATCAATCTGTTCGGTTTCCCTAGTAATTTATTTGTTGAAGACAACCAGGTTGTTTTTCAGTTTATCTTTGGCTGTATAAGAAGCCACCTGAAAACTTAGTGAAAACAACAATTTGTTATGTTTCTTTGGGTTTACAGGGTTCAGCGGGTACTCCTTGCTTGAGGGCTCTCCTGCAGTTGCAGTTAGTGTCATCTGAAACGTTGGCTGGGCTGATTGTCCAGGATGGCTTCTCCACTCACTCCCGTGTCTCACATCCTAGTACCTTGATATTCCTTGGTGTGTCTGTTTGTCCAACTTCTCTTTCACCACATGGCATCTCATCCTTCAGAACCTTTTGATGTGGGTTAGGCTTCTTGCAGTATGGCAATCTTGAGGTATTTAGACTTGGCACATGGAAACTAGCTTCCCAGAATTCAGAGTGAAAGACGCAAGGCCATTTCATGGTTACACCTGAAGCTGGCCCAGCTCTATTCTTTATTTTGCTGTCATTGATTGGTCAAAATAGTTCCAGGCTCAGCCTCCATTGAATGGGGTGGGGTAGGGCTCCATTGTTTGATGGACGAATGGCAATTTTACACTTGTAGAAAAATATGCAGGATAGGAGATATTTTTCCAGTCATTTTTGGAAAATAAAATCTGCCACATTTAGGGACATCTGGGTGGCTTAGTCGGTTAAATGTCCAGTTCTTGATTTGGGCTCAGGTCATGATCTCGGGGTCTGGGGATCCAGCCCTGTGTCTGGCTCTGCGCTCAGTGGAGAGTCTGCTTGAGGGTTCTCTCTCTCCCTCTCCTTCTGTGCCTCCCTCTGCTCACACTCTTTCTCCACCTCTCCTTTAAAAAAAAAAAATCTGCCACATTTGCACTGTAGAATTTGCCATAGTCTAGATCATGGTGCTTGTTTCCCTGTGGTGTCATTTAGCATGCTCTTTTGCCTTCTGTATTTTCTTTAAATTGGTCATTGGATCCAGAAGCTTGATGAAGTATAGTATTCTCATTTTATATCTATATCTTTTTATTTTTCAGTGTAGTGTGGCAAAACATGCATAGGTCAGGACCATTTTACGTTACATTTTTGACTTCAGGATTTCTAGGCCATAGAGATAATGTGAATTCCAGCTTCAAACTTAAGTGTAGGTATACAGTTAGAAATATCTTTCAAGACTCTTTTTTTTCATGGCTTTATGTCTAGAGGCAAGGCCTAGAGAGGCATGCAGCCCCACTGTCTTTCTCTATAGGGTGTCTTATTTCCTAGTTGACCAACTGAGTATGCTGTGTTTAGAGTATCCTAATTTCATTTCAAGGGATATCTTTCATTTATATTCTTTCCCCGTATCCCTAGAGTTAGTCCCCTGTCCCTAGAGTTCAGATGGTAATTCTAAATCCAGGCCCTAAAGTCTCTCAGGGTGGGCCTAAGCCCCAGGGCTTACTAACCCTGTAGATTCACTCTTTCTTGTTGCCATTGTTTTTTTGTCTCCAGTTGTTTCTTTAACTTTTTTGAAGATAAACCATGATTTCTAAGAGATATTTTTTTGTATTTTATTGAGCATTTTCAGATGCTCTATACTGGGAGAGTTTTCAGTGTTGATTTAGTTTTAAAGACTGGAAATGGATGATAACTAATATATTTTATTCTGAAAAGAGTTAGGAAGCACATTTTTAATTTTGTTATATAGTTGACCAGATTGTTATGTGTCTTTGGAGGTAAATGCCTATTCAGTTTTGCTCGTTAAGTTTTCTTATTAATAAAATTCAGAATTCCAAGTTTAGCATATTTAGAATTGATAAGACATAGAATTTTTTTTAAAGGTTTTATTTTATTTTATTTTATTTTTTTTTTTTTAAAGATTTTTATTTATTTATTTGACAGAGATAGAGACAGCCAGCGAGAGAGGGAACACAAGCAGGGGGAGTGGGAGAGGAAGAAGCAGGCTCCTAGCAGAGGAGCCTGATGTGGGGCTCGATCCCATAACACCGGGATCACGCCCTGAGCCGAAGGCAGGCGCTTAACCGCTGTGCCACCCAGGCGCCCCTAAAGGTTTTATTTTTAAGCAATCTCTACATCCAACGTGAGGCTCCAACTCAGAACCCTGAGATCAAGACTTGCATGCTCCACTGACTGAGCCAGCCAGGCATTCCTGATAAAATATAGAATTTTTAAAATTTTCCTATTCCCTATAGAAAACGTTGGAAAATCAAGATATATTAGGATTTACCTCTTAAAATAGGAATTGAGTATATAAAAAATAAGTTTTCATCACTTTTAGGAATTGCTTATTTGAAATCATTTCTTTGAATGACAGTAGTTACAGAATAAGTGCCAGTCTTTTGACACAAATCTAATGATACCAGAGGAGATACACCGTGGATGAAAGACTTTTCACTCTGGATATGGTTTTATTCACATTTTGTTGGGAAAGGTGGCTATGGAATGTGAACATTGGAGATCCTGTCTAAAATTAAAGGGGCCTGACTGCTATGAAATTGATTCAGAAGAAACCTGAAACAGTGAGAGAGGGAGGCATTGTAATATTAAAAGGAGCATGTTTTTGGGTGGCATTTGCTTTGGCTCAGTGTCAAGGCCCTGGCTGGCTGGCTGCTCTGTTGGGATGGGATCCACCTTTCCACTCTGCTGAACAGCTCCGTATCGATGCAGGAGCGCCAAGCCACTTGGCTTTTCTTGGCCATCATTTTGGTTAGTTATGTTCCACATTATCCCTGCAGAGCACTCAAAAGCAAACGGGGTTCAGCAAGGTCATGACTTCTCCAAGGTTATTTCCTGAGTCATTGCAGAGGCAGGAAAAAAGTCTGAGCTTCAGATTGCAAAGCAAGGATACTTCTCACGAGGAAAACAATTTTAAGCAGGTGGGAGGGAGAAATAATTTAGGATAAGTTTCTAGACACAGAGATAAGTTGGTATGTCAATAAATTTTCTGATATCCTTTGTGGTAAAACCTTTAATTTGAGGTCATTTTCTTGGGTAACTTCAAAATTTGCCCTGTTTTATTTTTCCTTTCTATTCCTGTTATCATAACCTTAAATCCAGTCCTTTTATTTCATGTCTAGACTATTCTAACTGTTTAGCCATGAGTTAATAATCAGGTTCCCTTGCTTCATTTCAAAAGCAGTAATTTTTTTAAGTGTTGTTCTTATATGTCAGCCTTATATTTCTAAACCTTTACCCCTTGGTCCTCTAAACATTTGCCCCTTGAAGAAAGTCCATTTGCCTTAGCCTGGGAATTAAATCTCTTTGTGATATATTCTCAACCCAAATTTAGAATGAGACTCTCCACATACTATCCAGTGCTCGGATCAAATGGATTATTGGTTTCTCCTCAAATCTGGCAGCATCTCCTGCCAGTTACTCCAACTGTCCTCTCCATTCCTTGATGATTACCACTTACCACAATCCTTCCCATCTTTTAAGAGCCTCCAGATATAAACTCGTCAGTGTAACCTTCAGTCCTAAATGTTATTTTCTTGTTCTTATTTTTGCTCTTACTATATGTGCATTACTCTATAGTACTGGTCACATGATATATTGCATGGAGGTTAGGTTGTATAATGACCTTACCTCCTTTTCTGGGCCAAACGTTTCCAAGGCAAGGATATGTTCTAGTCCTCTCTCCAGCTCTGTTTTGTGGCCGATCACAATGGTTTCCATTTGGTAGGCTCAGTAAGTACATATTGAAGAATTTGGTTATTTTGGGCCACATCGTTCTTGGTGTTGTTGCACTGTGTGAGACGGGTGATAGCTGAAAAACTTGCCAACCCATCTCCAGTTCTCATAGTGAGTGCTCCTATTATTCAAAGCCCTGTTTAGATGTCATCACAGCAGGAAGTTTTTGTGGGTTCACTCTAGACATTGTTAAACATTTTATCCTCTGTACTTTGGGTGTCTCTTTCAAACCTCTTTGAATCTCTGTTTAGAGTGCATTGTAATTTGTGTACAAATCTGAGTCCCCTCATCTGATTGTGAGCTCCTTGTGGAGAGGAACTATGTCATGGTTCTTGGTGTCCCCATAAACCAGCTTATTGTCTGGATCACGGGGGGCTCCTAGAATGAATGTTTATTCTGTGTCTGTGCATGTGGGTGTACTTCTCTCGACCCTTTGTTATCATCTATTTACCAGATGTAAACTTTAGACTGTTAGACTAGTCTTTCTCTCCCATAGATTTTGATTTCTGTGGATTTATTCTATTTGACTTCTGTTCTGTAGTAGCGAAGCATATACAATATCAAAAGGAAGCATAATTTCACTTCCTGTCCTGTTATTTAAAACAATTTCTCGTTTCAGAAAGTAGAACATCCTTTGCATTTATATTCATGGAGACAAGACTTTTTTTTAAACTTTAAAGGACATACATAACCTTTTGGGCATTTTTTGGAGCCCTTGCTAGGTATGGAACACTTGTGTTAGATGTTGAAGATCAGAATTGTTCTAAGTTATGGTCTTTGTCCTGAAGGAGGTTAGTGGATTTTCCCTGTTCCCCCTTAACTCCAACCACCAAGGCTGGGATTGACTTGCTTTCTCTGTGCCTTGTATATTGCACATATAATAAATTATTTGCTTCCATATCTGGCTTCAACTAATAATCTATAGACGCCATAGGGGCACATGTTCTATCTTACTTATTATTTTATTTAACACAAGGCCTAACATAGTATAGGGTATTCAGTGGGTGTTTATTAAATAACAGTGTTCCAAGCAAAGATATGAGCAAATGCAAAGGCCCCAGGGTGGGAAAATATGTTGGTATGTTGAAGAACAGATAACAGACCAGCGTGACTGGAACATAGGGAAACTAGTGATGCATGATGAGGTCAAAGGGAGTAGGGCCAGATCATGTAGAACAAAATTTCTCAACTGCAATTCTTCATTGGTTCTGGCTGTCCTGTGTATTCTAGGCTATTTAGCAGCATCTCTGGTCTCTACCCCCTCGATTCCAGTTGCACCCTTTCCCCTAAGTTGTGACAAACAAAAATGTTTCTAGACATTGACAAATGTTCCCTGGGGAGCAAAATAGTTCCAGGAGGAAATACTGATATGGAACCTTTTAGAAGCTTTTATTGTGTTTTATTTTAGGTGGAAAGAGGAAGCCACTGGAGGGTTTTGAACAGGGAAGTGCCATATAATAACTGAGATCTTAAAACTATCACTCTGTAAGGAGGGTGGGCTGTAAGGGACAGGACTGAAGCAGGGACTTCTTTGGTGAGGACAGCATTGAGGGCCAAGGGTTGCTAAGTGATGTCAAGGAAGCAGGAGAATTTGAGCTGGACCTTGGAGAGATAATGGATTTAAACAAATGTCAAGAGTTAGAAACAGGGTACCACTTTGAAGAATAGTGCAGAATGTGCAAGGCCCGTTTAAGGAATGATGAAGCTTCAGGAATCTTTGAGGGCCCCTATCATAGTATCAGATGGGGAGCATCTCAGCATGGTAAGCCAGGTGCTTGTGATGACCAGTTCTGTGCTGTTTGACTTGCTCATCTGCTGCTGACCTTCCCTGCTCCCTCAACATTCCATCCTGGGTGGATAGCACCAGCACTGCATTTAAACACTTTCTCTAGCAGCATTAAGGATGGATGGGAGAGGTGCCAGAGTGGGGGTGGTGGAGGGGAGTGGTTAGGAGGCCCCTGAATAATCCAAGTAGGAGATTATGAAAATCTGCAAAAGGCAGTGGCAATGGGGAGGAGGAGTAAGGAACAATTCACATAATATTTTTGTATTTCTTACAGTACTATTTCCATTAAAAGTTCCAATATTTGAGTACTGTTTTTATTCCATTCAAATCTAGTTATTCAGATACATTTAGCTAAAAGACACATCTTAGAGTTTGCTTGTTTTCATATGTATAAGTTCTGTTTTGTTTTTTTGCAGGAATAGCTTCTCTAACATAACCATTTGGCTTCTGGGTCTTTATGGCAATAGTTGGGGCACTATGAATTTTTTAGCATAGCTTTTATCATTCCGGTCAACAAATATGTCTCCAGTGTTTACTGTATGTAGGACGCTGTACTAGATAGACAGGTAAGCCTCAAGCATTGAAATTTGGCAAAGTAAATTTATTGCCTTTCCCTCTTTGGACTCAGTCTTCTTCGTTTTTTTTTTAATAATAATTTTTTATTATGTCATGTTAGTCACCATACAGTATATCCTTAGTTTTTGATTTAATGTTCCATGATTCATTATTTGAGTGTAACACCCAGTGCACCATGCAATACGTGCCCTCCTTAATACCCATCACCGGCCTATCCCATTCCCCCACCCCTCTCCCCTCTGAAGCCCTCAGTTTGTTTCCCAGAGTCCATAGTCTCTCATGGTTCATTCCTCCTTCTGTTTACCCCCCCTTCCTTCTTCCCTTCATTCTCCTACCGATCTTCCTATTTCTTATGTTCCATAAATGAGTGAAACCATATGATAATTGTCTTTCTCTGCTTGACTTATTTCACTTAGCATAATCTCCTCCAGTCTCGTCCGTGTTGCTGCAAATGTTGTGTAATTGTTCTTTCTGATGGCTGTGGCCTCAGTCTTCTTAAAATCTCTCCCATCTATCCATTGTCCTTCTCCCATCCTATTACTTTAGTTTGAACTGTGTCATCTCTGGCCTGAACTATGACAATGCTGTCATGTCCGTCCTCTCTGCCTCCAGTCTTGCTCACTTCTGCTATGTCCTCTACAAACCGAAAGAGCCATCCTTCTAAATAGAAATCTGATCATATCACTTGCCTGCTTAAGTCTTTAATGGTTTCCCTTTGCTCTTACGATAAAAATTCCAAAGTGTTTAGCAAAACATTAAAGTTCTTCGGTAGCCTTATTTCCTACCTCTCCCATCTCTTCCTATGCACCAACTCTATTTCATTTTCTCCAAACGGCGGCTTATTTGCCTGGTTTTTTCCACCTGCTTCCCCATACCTTGCCCTCCAGCTGGTTATGGCTCATGTTTTAGGACTCAGCTTAAATACCACCTCCTATGAACACCATCTTTGACTTTGGGTTTAATATCCCTTCTGCATGGTACCCCAAGCTCACCCCAAGTATAGAACACTCTGATATTGCAAATGCCTCTTGATTTGTCCAGCTCTAGCACTACATTTTAAGCCACTTGAGGGCAAAGATTGTATATTATCTGTAATTTTTCTTCTAGGATCTAGCAGAGTGCCATTGAACAAATGAATTAACATTCATTCATTTACCCAACAAACATTTATCTAGAGTGTTCACTGTATGATGGGCACTGTGCCAGGTTCTGCAGTTTCAATGGTGGTGGACAAAAACACAGATGGTCCCTGTCCTCATAGAGCTTCTGGTCCATGAGGGTGAGAGGTATCATTCAAATGACCATGCAAAATGTAACATTGCAAATGTGGCTAGTGCTATGAAGGAGAGGTGATGATGCTTTAAAAATCTATAAGGGAGGGTTTGGCCTACTTCAGGAACTATAAGGAGTTCCCTGAGGTAATGGCACTTATACAGAGATTCAAGCATTAATAGGAATTAGCTAGATGAGACTGGGTGGGAAGAGTATTCCATTTGAGCACAGGAATCACTAGGTATGTGCAGGCTTTGCAAGAGGAATTAACCTGACAAGAATGAATGCCTGCCTGATAGAACCCAGTGTGGCAGCAGTGAGAGAGGGAGAGTTGAAGATGGAGAGGGAACCACACAGAGACAGACCTGGCAGGGCCTTCAGTTCATGTTGATAA
The DNA here is from genome assembly GCF_017311325.1 of Ursus maritimus. Lineage (NCBI taxonomy): Eukaryota > Metazoa > Chordata > Mammalia > Carnivora > Ursidae > Ursus > Ursus maritimus. Next base: position 27,088,694 of record NW_024426996.1, on the reverse strand, counting down.
TTTCCCCTTCCTCTTAAGAGGGGCAAGAAGTCTCAACACGGTTGAGGGAAAGGAAGACTTTTTGAAGAGAATGATGTCAGGGCACACAGTAATTATGTATCTATAATTATTTTCTCCGGTGCTTTTATTTATTTTGGTGGTTTTGCATAGTTTCCTTTGTATTCTACTTTCTAAAATCCTCATTTCACCCTCTTTGGTATTATGTGGCCCCTTTTTGTTAGTCTCCAGGATATCTTGTTCAAACTTGTTTTTGTTGAAATAGAGCAAGAAAGCATGCATTTGGCTCATGGTAGCCTACATGACATTTTCTACAACAACTTTTCTTTTGACCCGTTAACTAAGCAATGTGTACATCCTTAGGTTATTACAGTTTCCTTGATGCCAAGATTTGGAGATACTGTCCATTAATTACCATGTTGGTTCCTCTAATATGGTCTTGAGTGATTTAGTCTAAATAGGGCTTGAAACTATGTGATATTTCCAGCTGTTGTTCACCTTCCTTCCCCTCCCCCACCAGTTGATTCACATTTCTACCAATTAACAATCAAGTTTTAATTTTTTTGTATGGCTGGTTAAGAGTTTATAGTTGCCATTCAGAAGAATGTATATATGCTATTTGTGATTTATTTTTTGGTACATATTGAGAATTGACTATGCTTCATGAACTCTACTTAGGTATTCAGGATAGACAGAAAAAGAGACATAGTCAAGGTGTTCCTGTTTCTTGTAGTCTAATGCCAAAGACAGATAAATACACACATAACTTCAAAACAGTGTGATGAGTGCTGTGGTAAAAGAAAGCAAAAAGTGACAGGGAAACATAGAAGAGGAAATCTAACCTAACTGTACTTACGCACCTGGGCTGAGGCAGGAAAACTACCAGAAAAGATGAAGGCTGATTTAAGTCTTAAGGATGAGTAGGACTGATTCAGGGTAAGAAGAAGGGAGAGTAGAGGTTATTCCAGGGGAAGGGTGCTATATGGGCAAAGACACAAAGGCATTAGTATGTAAGACGTATTGAAGGAATTGCACATGACTGAAAGTGACCATGGTAGAGGATCCAGGCAGGGGAGAGGTGAAAGATGAGGCTGCAGATGTGAACAGAGGCCAGAGCATGAATGGCCTATAGTGAGGTCATAAGACACATCCATAGGCAGGAGTGAACAAATCCTGTGGATTCCACCTTAGAGTATAGTCAGAATCCAAACACTTGTTGCCATCTTGACTGCTACCACTCTGGCTCAAACCGTCACAATTTCTTGCGTGGATTATGGTAGCAACCTCCTAACTGTTCTTACTGTCCTTGACTTTCTTCAGCTGTTCCCAACACAGCAGCCATAGCGTTTAGAACATAAGCAGTTCATGCCGCTCCTCCATTTAAAAACCTCCGGTGGCTTCCCGTCATACTCAGCGTACAAGCCCAAATTTTCTTAGCTCTACTTAGTACTTAGTACTATTAAAGATACTGTGTAGTTTACAGTTTACTTACTTGTGTTGTTTGTTGTCTCGGTAGAAGGGAAGCACCTCGAATATGGGAGTTTTTGTCTGTTTTCTTCACAGATATGCCATTAACACCCAGAACTGTGCCTGTTAATCAGTTGGTAGTAGTATTTGTTCAAGGAATGGAATGACTGAGACGCAGATATATCATGATACTTACCTCATTAGTTATTGTTGAACAAGTTTATTTCAGCTCATCCCCACCCTTTGCTCTCCTTTCGCCTACCGTATCCCACTCCTAATTCAAACCCTATGGTTTCAAACCATTTGTACTGAAATGAACTGCTTTTATGAATATATATTAACCTTTGTCTCCCAAGGAGACTTTTGTTCATAGTCAAACCTGGACTAAGTCAATGTGTGCTCTTCTTTCTTGTGTCAGCTGCCCTTGCCTGAGATGAGTTCTCTGAGAACGTGATTAGACCCATGTTTGCGAGCCAGGGGTGAAATCTTGGCATTTCAGTGAGAGGAGAGCAGTGTTCTACCTAACTGTAATAAGACCTGAATGATAACAGTCACCAGGTTTTAGTGTAAATTACATTCTCATTTTTTAAAGCCAGCATCTCCATTCCCTCAGATTGGTCATACTCTGGCTCTTGGTGCTGCTGCCTCCATGCTGTGAAAATCGACTGCTCTATTTTCTCAGGCTCCATAGGGGTATTAAGCATTTGATTTCTTCATAAATAGAGCGGAGAAATATAACCACAGAATAACACTGTGGACACGTTTAACAATATTTATTTAGTGAGTAAAAGACCGAGACCTTTTGTTACATAGTCTGCTCTTCCAGTCAGTAAATGTTATTGTGATCAGTGGACAGTGTTTGAAATCAGCTTATTCTGATTAAGGGTGTATTAATTACCTTAATGATCATGTTTAATAGGTTATTAAACAATTATTTTCATACACTATGAAAGGTGAGAAATCGTCCTCGGCATACCTTCTCAAGGTTGCTTTCAGATCTCCGCTCTCCATATGCTCAGTACTCTCTAGGTGAACAGCTTATTGCTAAACAGTCAAACAGAGAAGGATCAGTGCCTGCTTTTAAGGTGTTTATTGTGCTTATGTTAACAACAACCAATGCCACCACTGCTACCATCACCATTTTTTTGAGCTGCTGCTACGCAACAACCACTACCTTTTAAGTTCCTATAAGATGCTTTACCTCTGTTATTTCACCAAATGGTCGCAATAACTACTCAAGGTAGATCTCTATCTCCATTTTTCTGATTACAAAATTGGATACAGAGAGGATAACTAACAATAAGCAAATGATAAGTAAGCTGTGAACTTCAGTCGAGCTAGAGGGGGTGTCACATGGCAGCTCTGTGTTTAATTGCTAGGGGGGATAATATGAGGGAGATAAAGTCTTCTTCCTTGAAAAACTTACCTTGAAGTAGATATTTTTAGCAAACCAAGTGAGTTGGGGATTTTGGGTCATCTTAATTCCCATCTGGAAATAAGACAAGATAGAAAGGTGAGTATTTTTTTTTTCCGTATGATTTTGCTACCTCTTTCTACAGAAAGGAGCTGGATATCACCTGGATCTCTTTTGGGTGGCCATCCTCATGGTGGTGTGCTCTTTCATGGCTCTTCCGTGGTATGTGGCTGCGACCGTCATCTCCATTGCTCACATTGACAGTTTGAAGATGGAGACGGAGACTTCTGCCCCTGGAGAACAACCAAAGTTTCTAGGAGTGAGGTATGTTTAAGTCAGAGGAAAATGGCTCTACAAAACACATCATGCCCCATCTATATGTCATTCATAGGAAATGGGCAGAATAGGAGGAGAAAAGGCTGGTGATGATTAATTTATTCCTTACTTGCTGTTCCAGAAAGGACTAAGTTTTCATTAGAAAGAGAGTCTTTAGGAGCGCCTGGGTGGCTCAGTCGTTAAGCATCTGCCTTTGGCTCAGGACGTGATCCCAGCGTTCTGGTATCGAACCCCTCATCAGGCTCCCCGCTCAGCGGGAAGCCTGCCTCTCCCACTCCTCTCTCTGTGTCAAAAAAATAAATAAAATCTTAAAAAAAAAAGTCCAATAATTTTTCGAGTTCACTTCTTATGTTACATAAATTTCCTTTGATTAATGAAGGCTAAATGACGCAACGTAAAAGCACAAATAGGTCATTCATTTTCTTCACCATGTAGCTCACTTCAGTGCTGTGATACTTACTCTTTCACAAGCATGTGTAAAGGCGAAACCCTTTAACCTTTCAGCTCTGTTGAGACTCCCCAAAACTCTTGGGTCTGCTTATGATTTTTCAGATTCTATGAAGGGAAGGAATTCTTATTTTCCAGTTCATTTTCTGTCCCCATAAACACTGAGAAACCTTGACCTCCAGCTGTTAAATTTGGGTAGCCAGGAAGGGCTTGCATAAGACCTTTATACTGTGTTGAATACTTTTTGCAGCAAGCCCTGCTCCTAAGTGCTTGGGTGAATTGCTTGCAGGACAGAGCCATTGTTTCCCACGCCACAACAGTGGGTGATTCTTTCTTGGGGGCTGGGGGAGGGGATGTTGGATGGGAATCCTATTTGTTAAAAAGTACTCTTGTTGTTTAGATTTGGAAATTAACTGATGGGATTTATTGCACTTATGAAATTTCTCTGAGCTGTTTGTTAATTAGAATGCAGGACAATGTAATATCTGTCTCCTGTGAAGGAAGGTGTAATTACACAACAGTACAAGTCATTTAAAAAATAAGGGCTTTGAAGAGGCCAGGAATTGATGGACCAAGAGCAAGTGACTTTTTTTTTTTTTTAATTGTAAAAGGAGCAAAGGATTTAGCAGAATCACTTTTCTCTTGGCGAATTCAAATTGCTTTATACAATAGTTCTAAGAGAATTTTATAGTTATGTTGAGCTTACGTGCTGTCCTCAAGGTATTAATTTATATAAGATATCAAGACCTTTGCTGTTTTAGTCAAACATTAATTTGGTCAATGTATAGTCTTTTTGGAAGGTGCAAAGACAAGGGCATATTTATGAAAACAAGAGGTAAAATTGGTAATCATTTGATTTGGTTTCAGGGAACAAAGAGTCACTGGAACCCTCGTGTTTATTCTGACTGGTCTGTCAGTCTTTATGGCTCCCATCTTGAAGGTAAATATGTGAAATACTTGCCTCTTCCTCCTTCTCAGTACACCTACAGATAATTGGATACGTGAAGAGTAGAATTCCTTATCTGCAAGATTCTCATCAGTTCTGGAACACACTGAAGCAGGGGTCAGGTAGAACAAGGACTTTAAAAACTTTTATTTTGATGTCCTTCTCACTCCTTCAGTCCTTCTATTACTAATTATTGTTGTTGTAGTTATTTGGTTGAGCCATATTAAATTACCAGTATTCAAGCTTTTTGACCTATACAGACGGCAATTCCATACAGTCTAGTCTAACTGATCTCCTCTCCTTCCTGCATATCTTACTCTCCTTGTATTCTTTCTTCCCACTACTTTCTAATTCCTTGTCCCTCAATCCTGCTTCCACTCCCCCCATACACATGCACACACTAGACTCCTGGATAACACGAATGATCACTTTGTAACTTTTCTTCTATTCTTAATTATTGCTGACTGTGTTTCTTTTTTCTTTGAATCAGAAGGCCTAATCTCCACAGAAGGAGAATAGAGTAAAATTACCGATTTATGACTGGAAAACTTTAGAAATGAACTGAAGACAAAAAAATGACATGCTAGATTATTTAGAAAATTAGGAGTCAAATATATAGGTTTGATCGATGGGGTGACTATCTGCCAAAATAGATGAATGGGAACTGTTTGGGAAAACCTATTTAGAAGATGAGATAGGGTTAAAAGAACAGGTTTGGCTGTCATGAAGCTTCCATTTCTTTTTTTGTGACACCAGCATTTTATTCTGTTCTTCTATTATATGAACAATACTGGCCAATTATTGATAATTTGTATCTGATGCTTTGCACCACAGTACAAAGCATGAAACTTACCTATAGACCTAGAAGCGATAAACAACCGCTGTTAATATCCTTTCAAATTTGTCTCTGAAAATTTGTTTATTTTTAAACAACTTTCATTTTTCAGATTTTTCAGATACTTATTTAACTATACAAGTGATGGAGCAGTACATTCTTGTAAAGAATTCAAACAATAAGGAAGTATAGAGAGGGAAAGGCAAAAGACCTCTGTTTCTCTCAAGTTGGCACATTTATAAGTCGGTTGCCATTCAGATGAATTTGAGGAAAGTGGAACTATAATTTCTTAGCCTATAGCTAAGACTGGTTTTGCCCTTAGGGTATTTAGATGAATACATACGTTATGCACGGAATGCTTGGTAAACAGTTAAAAGACTGAAATATTCATCTCTTGTTCCTGGTTTCCACAATGTCAGTTAACTGACTTAATGAATTTCTGCCTGGAATCATGAAGGAATATATATTTCATGTAACACATGGGAAAGTAAAATTTAGAGTAACCTCAAAAGTTGTTTCTGGTCACATACAAAGAACCTCAAGAGAGTACAGGTCCTAACATTTTGCAGGGACAGAGGGAAATCTGTGATCCCTTTTGCCAGTGCAAAGCAAGTTGTGGGGTAGGTTTGAAGTTGTGAGTTTCACAGCATCAAATCCGGTACCAAAAGGCTTTATGTTCCTTTGTTGCCCCGTAGACACCAGCACATCAACTGGTGAAAAAGTCTAATGACAGCTTTCTACCACATAGGCCAAAGAACCTCATCTGCGCACATCCATTTTTAGAAAGGTCATTGCAGGCAATTATGACCTCATGTTGTGGGAGGATCTATAGGAACGAATTTGCCCCTGGGTTCCCTAAGGGTGGGCTCACATGACACAACTGCAGAGTTTTTTTTTTATGGGGCCTCTCAGGGCTTAGCAACTAGGATGGGATAAATAGAAACCTTTCCATCAGTTCAAATGAGCCTATTAGCCCATCAGTCCCCACCCATTTTTTTTTTATTTTTATATTATGTCTTTTCATTGATACAGTATAAAATCCTAACTCAAAAAATTCAGATGTGTTTAAAAGCTCTTTTTTTTTTTTTTGGTTACAGCAAATTGGCTTTAATCTTAGAGAATCTGTCAGCTGAGTAATCACGTATGATCCCAAAGGGACACAGAGAACAGATACTGTATAAATTGCTATTTTTAGGAAAAGATGCAAGACTCACATTTTCAACAACGCCTCTTCCTAACTATTTTTTAACCCTGCACCCAAATGTGGCTGCAGAGGAATTAAAGCTGAAAGCCCTTTTGTTCTTTATTTTACAGTGATTCTTTTTGCCCTGACACGCAAAGCACCTTAGTGTCTGCAGGAACAGATTAGAATACAGAGAAGAGAGAAAGAGAGATGTAAAGGACCAGTGAGCTTCAGCTTGTTTTCCGTTTGACCTTCCTTAAGCTCGCCCTTGTTCAGCTGCTAATGTTCATAATTATGGCCATTTCCCGCTGGCAACTTTGAGTTAATGCAAAGAGTCATTGTAAGAATCCATGAAAAAGGTAGTCCAGCAAATATTTTTATTGGGCAAGGCTTATGCCCAAAATGTGGGAAATGAAATTGTTTTGTTACTATGGTTTCCAACATATTGTGGGAAACCTAGATTTTAAAACAACAAGAATAAAGTAAGTCCAGCATTGACGATTGTAATTCCAGACTTCGGTGAGTAGAACTGTTCTTTACTTCAGGAATCATATCAGCTCATTTCAGATCATGTGCCCTTCTTACCATTGAAATTGGGTAGCTTATAAGCATTCACCACAGAATTCTTGGTGGCTCATGTGAAAAGTCAATATAGGAAGAAGATGTTGAGGGCACAGTTTAACTAAAACCTAAGTAATGACTATGTAGGAGTCAGGATTAACAGTTAACCTCCGAATTCACACAGAAAGAGGTATCAGGGGTTCCTTGGGAGGAGGGAACCTTTTTCCTCCACCATTTGACTGTTTTAAAGGAACAGGTGACAACTTTAGAGAATGGTTTTACTTAAGAGTCTGCCTTTGAAAGGCAGATCAAATGCACGGGATCAAGAGAAATATGTGCCTTTCACTTTTTAAAATGACATGCCTCAACACCTTCCCTCCCCAACTCCCCGCATCCCACAGGTTCAGTGGCCTCAGAGGATGCCCGAGTAATTTTCTCACTGCATTAAGCAGGGTGGGTAGTTGTTCCCTGGGCCTCCTTATGCAGGCTTACTTTGAACAGGAAGTTTGTGACCTCTGTTTTGATCTCTTTGCCGAAGTCTGTCTTTTTACATGGAAAAAATGTAAGGAATCATAGTGTATTAGCTTTAAGTTCATGAGGATACCCCGTGACCTGAGCCAGCTGTACTCACACACGTCTCAAATCCCACCACTGATTCAGTACAGAACTGTGGGGAAGCAGGAAGAGCTGGCTTCCCAGGCTGCTTAAACAGTTTAGATGTGTGTGTCTGGAGCTGAAACACTGCCTGTTAAGCTCGTGTTCAGTATGGGGAGACTAGGGCAGCCCACAGAGCAGCAAAAAGATGAAAGACCATCCCTAGAGCTTACTTTTTCAATTCTTTTGGCAAGCTTAAAGAAATAAAGATCAAGTAAAGTTCACTGCTACTTCTATTGCCTTTGCTTGAATTCGTTCTTCTTTAACGTGAGGTGTAGCCAAAATTTGTCTTTCAGATTTGTTTAGGGTTCTAAAATGTGGAGGCTAGCATCTAATTTGTATCTGGCAGGCATTTGTCGAGCTCCTCCCATGTGCCGCACGCTCTGCTCGGTATCAGAGAAATGAAGAGAGACGGTAGTGAGGAGGAGGATGATGGTGGTAATAGCAGCTCCCAATTATTGGGAGCTTGGCATTGGACCAAGAGCTCTGCACAGATTGTTTTTATTTAGTTCTCCAATAAAACCTATGAAAAACGTATGGATAATTGTATCCATCTTACAGATAAAATATATATATATATATAAATAACTTGCCAAGTCACAAAGTTCTTGAATGGTTGAGCCAAGATTTGAACTCAGGCAGTTCTAGCTCCAAAAGCCTGATCTCATAACCATCATGGTTTATTGCCTTTTAAAATAAAACAGTATTGCCCTCAAAGAACTCCTTTACTTTCATTTCCCATGAGATGATCTTCCCCAGCTTCTTTGATCCAAGTTCCAGTTCTCTTACGTAGAGAGAAATGTGGCATTTTCACAAACTCTTCATCGTAAGTCACTCCATGGTTTCATCAATGACGAGGGACCGGATTGCAAGCCGGCAGCTTCCTTATGGTCCCAGATTTTTAAGGCTTAAGGGCAGTAGGCTGTTATTTTAATAACACGTTCCTGAAGACAGTTGTTATAGTTGAAAGGACAATGTTGTAGGGCTTATAGAAAAGCGAGGTTGCGAGTCTGACCTTTGCAGCCATCTTTCTGGCCTGTACCCCTGCCACCCCACCCGCCACCCCCAACCCAGAGGGACCTGAGGGAGCTGTGCTGGGTGGTTGCAGGTTTCTCGACTTGCCAGTGAAGGTCCTGATGCTAATAATGACATCAGTGCCACATTTATCATTTCTTGAGTATTATGGGCCAGTCCCTGAACTAGATCTTATACATTATGTAATCTTTATCATAACCGCTACATAGATGAGAATACTGAGGATACAGGTTGACAATTCTCTCTGACTTCCACCACAGGTAGAGTCAGAATTGGAACCCAGGTCTAACTTCTGTGCTTCCATGCTCTTAATCAGTACCTCATTCTGAGTTTTCTACATACATGCATACACACAATGACTATCATTCTGCCGGGAGGCCTCACTCCTGTACTGAATTCTGCACTGTGGACAACTACCATCTACCTTTCTTATTAAATTTACCCTTTCACATTTTTTTCTTATGGGAATATTCTAAATATCAGAAAATCAGAAAATCAAAGGGAGGGCTAAGTAAAAAAGAGTGGAACTACATTCACCAGAATTTGAAAAATTTGTTGATATAATCGGACTATGCTAAATCTTCATTGACTTCAGTTTTATTTTTCTGTCTGGTTGTAGGATCAAGCATTTAACTTTTTCATTTTTAATGTTTATTAAAAGCATTATAATATTTATTTATAATTGGGCTTTTTGGTTTTCTGACTCTGTTTAATTATATAATTTTATTTGCATAATTTTATCATTTGGCAATTCTTGAGGTGCCTATGAACCTAGTATACCTTGTGTTTTTGTGTTTTAATTTCTCCTGTCTTGTTTTATAAAAATGCCTACCTGCTGCTGCAATGTATATTATGCTAGTTTAACTTAAAAATGGGATCGCATCTTTTTAAAACATTCTTCTTTTTCTTCCTTTAGGGAATTTCTATTGTGATGAATGATTCTATTGTGATGAATTTTTAAGTATTGACCTTTTGATATGACTCATGAACCAAATCCAATAAAAAATGTCCTCTATCCCAGTAATTCTGTCACATTTCATTAAGATTTCCAAACTGAAAGATTTTTAGTGAGACACACTGCACTATTTTAAAGAAAATGGTGCATTTCTTAAGACGTTTGTATCACAGTGAAGTTGACCCAGAATTTGAATCAATAGACTTCCTTCTATGTGCTCTTTCCTTTTCACCAAAGAATATATTTTTTTTAAAATATCACCACCTATAAAGCTATTTTCCTACCTGTACCCCATTCTGAGTTAATGGTACCTTCTGATTTTATTTTGTGGTAGATTTGGTGAAATCTGGCATAAATTCAGAGAGAACAGACCTCAGCACTATGGTAGAACTTTCCTTCACTCTGGTGCTAGAACTACGTTAGAGAAAATATTTAGCTAAACTTAGGGGAGGGGTGGAGATAGGGCTTAGTATCACCTTTGTGATTACTTTCTTTCAAGCCAGAAAAAAACACTTTACTCAGATTAAAAAGTAACTACTGCAGAATTTCCAACTATATGCCCAACTGTAAGAGAACTATACGTCTCTTTTCCCCCTCCACCTTTCTTTCCTTCCCAAGGAATTACAAATGAAATGAATATATGAAAGGAATCATCATATATTAAAGAAAAAGGGAGTGCCCTTGCCTGCAAAAGATATTTTTAAAAATTTGAAAATGAGTGAAAGCTGCGAAATGGTTTCTTTGTTAATTATTTTTTGGTCAGTTTGTACAGGGGAATGGAAATATGTACATTCTAAAGGAAATAAAGGCACGTGTCCAAACTCAAGTGGCTTGAATGTGATGTGCTCACCTCTTTGTGGTGACCGTGGGGTATTACAGCACACATGGCTTCCCCAACACTCATACTGTCCCCCTGACCCCCTCAACAGTCAATGTCGTTTATTTTTTTCTGAACTCAAGATCAAATTAGCTATGTTACAATAACTAGTTTTTTCTAGAAGGCGCATGTGATGTTTTATGTAAATAAATATATGTATTACATATAAATTTAACAATTCCAATAGCTAGCCAATAACAATTGGAGATAGTCATGACGTATTTTGAATTTACTACTTTTCCAGTAGTGGCCGAAGGGTCTCAGATACAGACCATTTTAGGTCATTCCAAGGGGAGACTGAGAGAAATTGTGTTTCATTTAATACATGTCATAGTTCTTTAAAAATTACTCTGAAGTCATACTGTTTCCTGCCTACAAAGTCTCCTTTATGTAGATCTGGTAAGATTGAACTTAATTGATTGTGGTTTTTGAAAACCGAAATTACTTGAACTTCTTTTCAAAATGCAAGCTTGAGAACCTTTTGTTGTTCAAACAGAAGACTTCCCAGAAACAGAACCAACCTTGAGTTGCTTAGTTTCTACAGTACTAAGGACAGTTCAAAGGTCTAGGAATAGATACAACTTAAGGAATATGGCATTGGAACTTCCCATTGTTAAAACACTTTGTATTACTGTAAAAGACTCTTGCTAATTAATGAATGAAAATGTATTAATTCACTTTTTTAAAGATGTGTATTACTACATGTGTGTAATTAATTGCTTCCGTATGCTCGATGCTCCTTTCAAGTACTGTTCTCATTAGTTAGTCCTCTTAATATTCCTGAGAGGAAGAAAGGGGACAGCCGTTTGATGTTTGCTTAATTGAAAGAGGCATTTACACACCAAGCTGATAGATCATTTGGCAAAAATTAGTAAGGAAAAAATCAACAGACTGTTGGAAAGGAGATTGGTCTCAGGAGTGAAGCAACTGTCTACCTCTCTTTCTACCTCACAGTTCATGCAAACATCTGGTTTACATAATCATTCCTTTTAAGGGGAAAGGGAAACAAATTTTTTTTTCCCATTAAAAAAAATTATTTTTGAGGTCATGCATTGCTCATTGTTAAAAAAAAAAAATGCCAACGGGTATCAAATGAAAGTTGAAAGTCTCCCTCCACTTACTTTTAGAGTCTAGAAGTTTATCAATGATGAGTAAAGCGCACTAATTAGAGGTCACTATATTATGTCCTATCTTTTAGTTTCAGATTTGGCTTTTATTTAAACTATCCTTCTTCAGTACTGTTTTTATTATTGCTTTTTTTTTTTAACCTTTCTCCATTTTTTTCTTTATAGTTTATTCCCATGCCTGTGCTCTATGGCGTGTTCCTATATATGGGGGTAGCATCCCTTAATGGTGTGCAGGTAAGTTTTCCATAGCAATCTAAGTATAGCTGTGGTTTTTTTCTAGTAGTAAGAGTAGTCCAGTAACAGATCTTTGACGAAAAGTGCTACATATTAACTGCTGAGTTTTAGAAATGTATGTATTTACAGAAAACAAACTGGCGGTTGCCAGAGGGGAGGTAGGTGGGGGGATGGGTGAAATCCAGAAAGGGGATTAAGAGTGTACTCACCATGATGAGCACTGAATAGCGTATAGAATTGTTGAATCATTATACTGTACACTGAAAAGAATATAGCAGTATATGTTAGATAGATAGACAGATGATAGATAAAATGCATTTGTTTTCTACTTTCTCTGCCATACACCTCCTTATTTTCTGACTTACTTAACAAAATTAATTTGTGCTAACAAATGTTACCATAGACACCCATTTTGAAATAAGCTGTTAAAGGCCATTTAACTAGGGAAGTGAGAGAGCGGTGATCCATCTTCCTCCCTCCTCCCTTCCCTCCTTCCTTCTTTCCTTCCTTCCTTCATCTCAAGAAAGAAATTGACCCCTTTTGGTGTGCTTCTCAAGATACTGTTTGTCCATCTGCCTTTAAACTATACTAAGAACAGGCTGCTATTTGATTTGCTTTTCACATGGCTGAGATCAATGATCAAAAGTTTTGCACCAATAAAAGAATAAAGTCAATGTGGTTTAGTGCTACTTTTGTCCAAAACTTCAGCTATTCACAATTTGGGTAAAACTGGCCCCCTTTAAAAAAAAAATCATTAGGGAAAACTTTGTAAGGGACTTTGTCTTTCAACTGAGGTTTAATTTAATTGGCACCAGGAGACTGGAAGTACTTCTGCTGCTTTCTGGCACCTTGTTAATTGTAGCCTTATTTAGCACTTACTAATGTTTTAATGGGAAAAGACTGCATGTTCTGTGAACATCATAAGAATTTATTTAAACCCCTTCATAATAGTCCTTGCTTTCATTTATTGAATTTAGATTAATTTGGTTTTAGAGTCAGATAGAGCTGGGCAGGTGGCCAGACCCCCAAAAGCAGAAAAGGCTGTTTTATTTTTCCCTTGTTTAGGTCCCCTCTGGGTAGAGTTCTTCACCATTGGGGTATTTGTCACAAAATACAAGATGGTGCTTCATAGATTGGACTAGATGAATGTGAATGGGGGTTTATTTGTGCCTATGAAACTTTGGGCAAGTACAAATATATAAAAAATACTTTATTTTTACCTGGCTTTGTAAATATTCTTTTTTCCCCTAAATGGAAAAATATGAAACTAATATGGCTCCCAAACTAATAGTTCTTTTTTTTTTTTTTTACCTTAATAGGTCAGTCTAGATCAGAAGTTTGATTTTTATGTGTTCTAGGTGTTAAACCGATGGTTAGAGCTTAGTACGTGTTTGTTAAATTAAACAGAAGGCAAAAAATCAACAGTTTTACAGTGATGGGGAAAAAATCCTTTGCTAAAGGCACAGCCAGTGGATTTCTTAAATTCTACAGTGCTGTTGTCCCTCTTGCCTTTTCTCCTGACTCTCCCTCTTTTAGAGCTTTTGGCAAGATTTGATTTAGCAAGAAATTTTGTAACCCAGTCTTTATAAACAGCAAGGCCTCCTCCAGTCAAAAATAGGCCTAGACAGAGAAAGAAACTTTGTTACATAGGAAATAGCTTCTGAGAAGCTTGTCTGTGTTAGTCTAGTTTATTTGCACACTTCTCCCTTCCCTCTAGAATGCAAGCAGAGATGTTATGTCAGAGTCTTATTACATAATAATTCAATTCAAAGCTCTTTACTGAGTATCTTTCATTTGAGAGATCCTCTGGTAGGTACCTAAAAATCATCCTTCTCACCCACATCCGTGGAAACTCTTCAGTTAATCTGAGGCACAGTATCTGGCACAGAGGTGCTCAGCGGTCAGTGTAGGACCTGTTTCTGCAACACTGATAGCCTCTCCTGGATTCGAATGTCCAGTGGTTGACACTCTGAAGCTCACTATCATCATCATATGGCTTTTCTTTGAAAAGAAATGATAATGAATTGCTGAATGTTATTAGTTAAGTTATGCCATAGATAAATAATACGGAATTTATGACAATACCACTGCATTCCCATTTTCAAGTTGGAAACTCCCTTTGTATCTTTGAAACATCCCTGAAATGTCTAAGATGCATAGTAACCCCTTCTCTTCTTTCAGGTAAAGTGACTAAGACAGAGTAAGATACACGAGTTAGATGTCTTCCTTCATTACGAAAATAGTCATAAGATTCTCTCTCTGGAGACTCAGTAAAAATAGGAAGTAAGAGATGAGCATCTAGAATTTATATCTGGCTTCGTGACTTTATTATTTGGTGGCCACTTTGTCTCCTACATTTGCATAACATTCCTGCAAAGTAGCAATATTGGAAGACTCCTATTAAGTCTTACTGTGCTGGACTAAATTTCTGTGTTCCCTGACCAAGGTCCTCTGAAAAGGACACTGCTTGCCTAAATTATAGAATATATAAATCGTGAGTTGTTAGTTAGGCATTGTGGAAATGACTTTGTGTACCAGCTCTTGGAGTAATACAGTTGTACTCTTGTCTCCTTTCCTCCCCAGTTCATGGATCGTCTGAAGCTGCTGCTGATGCCCCTGAAACACCAGCCAGACTTTATCTACCTGCGCCATGTGCCCCTGCGCAGGGTGCACCTGTTCACGTTCCTACAGGTGCTGTGTCTAGCCCTGCTCTGGATCCTCAAGTCAACCGTGGCTGCTATCATTTTTCCAGTCATGGTAGGGATTCCTTTCATTGAACCTCCCCATGAAGTCATAGCAGTGTCATTTGTTATTGTCACATAGGAGACACATGTGTCTTTTCTTTGTGGTTCTCATTTTTCCAGCTTTGGCCAAATAATTTTGATTTGATCAGTTGTAATTTAAGGTTCCTATGTCTGTGGTCATCTACACTGGACTTTAGTGGCAAACTCAGCCGAGTTCAGATACCAACCCTGGTTTCTGCTGGTCAGGGAACCTCCATGAGCTGCCATGAACTTGTCAGTAAAATGAGCATGGCTTTAGAATTGTCATTCTGAGCGACTATGATAAATATGAAATATATAGCACAATGCCTGACATATAGTAGACACCAGTGCACATTAGTTATTTTTAAAATATTGTACAATAGAATCAATCTAAATAACAAAGTATAGCACATTACTGTCCAAATAATAAGAAAACAAGTTTGGCAACTTCTGAAGGTCCCAGTGAATTAGAAGAAATGGAGTGAAGAGTGAATTTTTTGAAGTTCTTTTTTTTTTTTTTTTTAAAGATTTTATTTATTTATTTGACAGAGACAGCCAGCGAAAGAGGGAACACAGGCAGGGGGAGTGGGAGAGGAAGAAGCAGGCTCATAGCAGAGGAGCCTGATGTGGGGCTCGATCCCAAAGCACCGGGATCACGCCCTGAGCCGAAGGCAGACGCTTAATGACTGCGCCACTCAGGCGCCCCATGAAGTTCTTGCTAAGTTTAAGGATAAGTCTGGGCTCTCAATCCTTGCCATGATATGATGAGAAGCAAGGTAAAATAACTTAACATTGCACTTGGAATTACAAGTGAAAGAAGGAAAAAGGAAATACTAGCTCTGCATTTGGCTTTATTGTTGAATTTTGTACTTTACCATAATTTTCCATTTCTTGCAAGAAAATACACATGCATATACTTGAAACAAGTCACCAAGCCAGCCTCAGGTCTGATCTGTCTCTCCCACAGCTTTGAAAACAGAATTCTCTTACACAGACATATTGTATTTTTTAATAAAAATCATCTTACTCTCAGCCAGAGTTATTATTTTATCTTATTTGTATTTGTTTTTTGTAATTTTTTTTTCTCCAAGGAAGCAGGAAAAAAAATGCTATAAAATACTAGTGATATTTGTAGAGTCATATATTTTTTCCCTGATGGTCCCTTATATCCCCCTTTTTTCTCCTTAAACTCTATTAATTTACTGGGAAACACATTATTTTCTAAAGAGTGTGAGAAATGACTCCCATTTGCCTATTCATATAGTCTACCTATTAGTTTTGCTAAAGACAGGAAAAACAAGGTTAGACCCGGGTAGATTTGGAATATGTCCAGTAAATCACTTACTGTTTGTGCTAAGTAGTAATAAAAATGCATTCCCTTTATAAAGTATTTTTTTTATCCTTCTAGAGCTTTTATTTGATCACAAAACAATAATGTAATAATATCAGTTGGGCAGATGTTGTTAATTTCCCTAGGAGATGAAGAAACAGACATATAGAGCCCATGATATGGATAAACACAACTGTTTAATCTGAGACAGTGTCATGACTTTCATATCCTAGTGCATACTAATTTTACTCTTGAGCAAAGACATCTTTCATGGGCCTTTAGAAGTTGCTGTTCAAGGGCAACTCATAGAATCAAAGATATATATTTTAAGAATACTGATTTTAGAGGCAGACTGCTGGGGCCCTTTGTTGTATTTTTTCCTTACCTGGCTTTGTGATCTTGGATGACATACTTATGTCTCTAAGCCTGTTTCCTCAGTTGTAAGATGGAAATCATAATATCTACTTTTTGAGTTTGTGGTGGGAATAAATGAGAAAATCCTGCCTCAGAGTTTAGCACAGCCTCTGACACACTGTAAGCTTTCTGGTCATAGTAGTGGTTGAAGCTGCTGCGTAGATTAAATGGTCTGAGCATACTCAAGTACTGTCTCATTATTAGCACTTCGAAGATGTAGTGTGCTGTACGTTGTACAGATTTTCTTGATTTTCAAAAACCTGTGTAATGCTTTAGTTTTGAATAATTAGAAATCATATGCAGGCTGTTTTTCCCTTTAAACTTTCAGTCATTTTATTAAAAATTTGACATGGAAAAAATGGTTTTAAAAATAATCCTCTTGCGTTGACATTCTAAGTGAATGTGATCGTACATTTCAGTGAAGAAAGTTTTACTTAAGACTTTTATGACCTAACTTTCCCCATAAAGAAAATGTTTATGGTCCAGTTAATATAAATCCATACAAGCAAGATGAGTTCTCTCATATTCTAGCCTTATGCAATGTGGGTTTCTACTGCCTTTGATAGGGTAGTATCAGTGCTCACCATGACTTCATCTGATGTGGTTTCTTTCATACTTTCTGTATTATCCTTTCAGATCTTGGCACTTGTAGCTGTCAGAAAAGGCATGGACTACCTCTTCTCCCAACATGACCTCAGCTTCCTTGACGATGTCATTCCAGAAAAGGACAAGAAAAAGAAGGAAGATGAGAAGAAAAAGAAAAAGAAGAAAGGAAGTCTGGACAGTGACAATGATGATGTAAGGAACTTTCCAAAATTACAAAACAAAGCTAAAGAAATAAATGTGAAAAAAAAAAAATATATATATATATATTCCTTTATGTGAGATATATGGCTTCAGTCTTCACTTTCCTTTGCCCTTTATTTCCTTTCCTTAGTTTTTTATATTTTCTGAAGTCTTTCTATAACCATTAATATACTAATAACAATAAAATGACTTCCTTGGGGCGCCTGGGTAGCGCAGTCGTTAAGCGCCTGCCTTCAGCTCAGGGCGTGATCCCGGCCTGTGTCTCTCGCTGGCTGTCTCTCTGTCACATAAATAAATAAAATCTTTAAAAAAATAAAATAAAATAAAATAAAATAAAATAAAATAAAATGACTTCCAAAAAAAAAGCCCACCACATCTAAAGAACTCCAGTCTCCCATCTCATAGATGAAAAGGAAATTTGCTTCATAATGCTATAAAATGTATGTGGTTCGCTATTGATAATCCAGGATTTAAATATGAGCTAATAACTCAGTTTTATGTAATTTCAAGCCTGATGTGGACAAATACTTAATGACCTCACCAACTATGATCTATGTATCCATTTGAGTAGGCTCTCAACCAAAGTTCTCTTCTATTGTACTTATCCTCACATTGAACTTTGACATGATTTAAGACGAGCTCTCTGTAACCCTTCAATGAAAAGGGAAGGGAATTGGAGCTTGGGATCTTTTTACGGAATTGTAGTAGGCAGGTTTGTAGTCCAGATGATACTCCTGCAATTGGGTGATTAAGTTGAGAAATAAGATTATTGCCCTTTTTTTTTTTTTTCTTTAGGAGACCATTTCACAGGTGCTCCCGTAGGGGTCTGTAATCAGTACTAGGAGAGCAGCTGGGATTATTTAACACACACACACACACACACACACACACATAATTTATCCCAGTAGCCTTTTGAAAGGACTGCCAAAATGACGTTTTCTGTGTGAAGATTTGTTCTGGATTTTACACAGTGCAGTATCCCCATTCTAATTGCATCCCTGGTATACAGTTCTAAAGTGGGGGTAGAGTTAAGTTTTGATGTCTACACTGTACTTGATCATTTGATTGATCATGCATACTTGTCCTTACTTGCCATAACAGCTGTTTATAGTACATGTTTTTGTTCCGATTTTACAGGAGAAAATTTAGACTGAGAAATGTGAAGTCAGTTTTGTAACCGTACACAGCCATAGTGGCACAGCCAAAACTTCAATCCAGGCCTGTCTGGTTGTTTCCAGCTGGTCAGGCTGTCTGATTGTATTCTTTGTGGAGAATTTAGAAATAGTACAGTGAAGGAAGGCAACAGACAAAATTGGATTTCAGATAAATTGATCCAATAAAAAAAGGCCAAATATATGAGGCACATTTAGCTAAAGAGAAAAAGAGTCAGAGGGAGCTTTTGTGACTGTCATCATGCATCTTCAGTGAGAACAGGTGTATAGATTTTCTGTTTCCAGTGATGACGGAAAAAGAGATTGTGTTTAAATTGCAGTACAGATTAGGGTGCAGTGTTAAAAAGAATGATATGTTTACACCCTGAATAGAAATCAAAATTTGAAGTTAATTTCTAGACCACTCAAGACAAAAAAGAAAAAAGGAATGCCTAAAATACTGACATAATTAAAGTGATACTTTTCAATTTTCAAAACAAGTATGCCAGTTGGTGTACATGGACACCAAACTTAAAATTTGTTACATGTTACTAATATATGAACTAATATTATAGAATCCTCATCTCTAATAGTTTTTAAGAAAAAAATGGTAAAATACCAACTTTTGAGATATTTTAAATTTGTGTTCTCTGGTGTCAAAAGTTGGATCAAATGAGCTCCTGAGAAGTTCTTCTTTGTTTCAGTTTTCAATAAATCATATTTTATTTAAATAATTCTATTTTATTAATGATATTTACCATTTCCAGCTCTGTATTTCCAACAGATTTCTTGAAGATAATGTGTGATACTTTTTTCTTTTCCTTTCTCTTCTTCCCCCAGCCCCACCAAAAAACAACAAGCTTATGGTATTTGTCTTACTGAACTCACGAGGACAATTTAGAGTACCTATGTGTAATAAGTTGTCTGTGTTGAACTCATTATTTGGGGGCTCTCCTGGTGTTCTCCTGGTAATCAGGGGTGCTGGTGTCCATGGATAAAGACAGCCACGCAGGCGCATGGTGGTTACAGAATTTTTATGAGCAGAAGTATTAAAAATGTGGCTTGCCAATATTTTGAGCTACTCAGTCATTTTTGGATCTGGCTGGTAGGCTATGATTAAGGGTTGGCTTCGAACCTGTTCATCTATAAATGCTATTATTTGGGGAAACGTTTGAAATACTGTGATTAAAACTTGTCCTTCTTGACATTCTCGTAAAGGTACATGCATGTGGCATCTTTCTTTCTTTCTTTCTTTCTTTCTTTCTTTCTTTCTTTCTTTCTTTCTTTCTTTCGTCTATTTAAGTACAATATCTTAGTCCTTTATAATTATATTGTGGCTTATTACCCTCTTTAGACTCACCTTAAAGGAATATTCAATGTATATAGTAGTCTGTATGTTAAGGTTTATTTTTTCTTTATTTTCTTTGACTTCTTGTTCTCCCCCCCCCCCCCCATCTTTCTGCTAAAGGCCATCTCTTTGGTACCTACAGTTAAGGGATGGATTTGACTTTTTTGGTCCAAACACAGGCTTGTATTCAATATAGTGAATTCTTAAAAAAAGGAAGGTGGTAATCCTTTGAAAATCTGTTATAGTTTTGGCTTTGGTGATATGTTTTTTCATGAATAGCTGCCTGATTTTATCATTTTATTCTGATTATGATTCTTCTCTGCTTACCTGACAATCATAGGTACCTTCCTTTTGATGTTTATTTTCTCATGTTTTGCTAAGCTTTCACATATCATTGGTATAAACAAATTGAAATGAACCTTTAACTCTAAAATAGTTTTGATGGATTATTAGAGTAGGAGGGAGAGGTTTATTTTCCACTGTACATTGAGGGCTCCCTGATAGTGACTGTTAGTCTTCTACCTGTCTTGGAAGGAAAGTCTTGGACGTGGAATCAGAAAGTATAAACGAAACAAGAATTTCTAGACCATGCTCTAATTGAGGGAGTTTCCTAAATTTAATCTTACATGTCGAGATTATTTACTTTACCCAACAACAAACTCATAAATATTTGCTCCCTGGGAATCCAGCTTATGGAAAGCTTTACAATTGTTTTAATTCGTAGTGATCTCTCTTTGTTGCGGTCCTAGTTTTAATTAACTTTATCCCATTAACTCAGGTGAGAGGAAAACAAGTGTGAGAAAAATTGTGTAGAATTTGAAAAGGTAGCAAGTAAAAATGATTATATCAAAGTCTTTTCTCCTTAGACAATGTAAATGCTAATATGATAGGTTTGATCAATACTGGGAGGTAGGGAGGGCTGTATAGTAAAAACTTTCTAAAAACTGTTATAAATTTCTTTCACAGTCTGACTGCCCATACTCAGAAAAAGTTCCAAGTATTAAAATTCCAATGGACATCATGGAACAGCAACCTTTCCTAAGTGATAGCAAACCTTCCGACAGTGAGTAGAACTAACCTCTTGCATGTCTGCTCGAATATGATTTGCACTTGCAGAGAAAAAATTTTAGCATTATCATTTACATTACCTTTCCCTCTGTTTTCTGTTTTTCTTTGTGAAGAGTTACACTTAATTACTATAAAACTTCATTTTTCCATTCCTTGAGCTTCACTCTTCTTCCTTTTATCCACTACCTTTTAAGTTTTTGTTTGGTAGTCTTTTCTCTGATCCAAGTTATCACCAGTTTCTTTCAATTGCTAAACTCGTAACCATGTTTTTAATTGATTTTTCATTTTTTCTACTTGTATTTAGAATTGCAGCTTATAGTACTACATCACTGTCTGTTACTGTTTGTCTTCCTTAGGCTTTAGCCAATGACCAAATGAGCTCAAGAGAGAAATTGCATCATGAGTCTGTAAATGATCAGTGAATCAATTGTTCATACCAAGCATTTGGAATAATTGTTATTTTCAATTAAATTAGCAATCATAAAATATTAATACAACTTTTTAGGTATTACTTATAAGATATATGCAGTTTCTTCCTAATTTCCTTATTCCTTTTCTGCTATTTCAAAAACACCTTTTTAACTGGACTGGTCTTTTGGGGTAATAGTTTGATGGCTAAGGTGTAATGGTTTCTGACGTATCATCTTTTCTTCTGTAATTGAGGTAACAGGCCACTTGAAAAGGGGGAAAACCTGTATAGTAACATAAGTGAATATCTCAAGCTTTTCCAATAGCAAGTAGCAATTGCTTCCAAAGTACTTTCACTTTGGGCTCTCATTTGAAGAAAATATCTTCTTTTCAATCCAGATGCACTTCAAAGTCTACTAATCTGTTATGGGGAAAAAAGACAGTTGAGACACTTTTATTTCTGTTTGACAGTGCCACTTCAATTTCAGTAAGAGGTTACCGAGAGAAGTTTGAAATGAACGACTATTTATGAAAAATAGGTATATTAGTTGTCCGTTGCTGTGGAACAAATTTAACAGCTCAAAACAACAAACATGTGTTTTCTTATATAATTCCCGACATTCAGGAATGTAGGCGTAGAGGATTTAGGTGGCTCTGTGTCTGGGTCTCCCGTGAGATTGCAGACAAGCTTTTAGCTGGGGCCAAGCTTGAAGACAACAGGAACTGAGATCTGCTTCTAAGCTCACATGGAAGGCAGTTGGCAGGAAGTTTCAGTTCCTTGGCCTGTGGACACCTCTGTGGGGCTGCCCATAATATAGTTTTCCCCGGTGCCAGTGAGAACAGAGAGAGAAACCAAGACAGAAACTGCAGTCTTTTTATAACTGAATCTCAGAAGTGACATGCCATCACTTCTGCCATGTTCTGTTGGTCCCACACAGACCAACCCTGGTACCAAATGGGAAGCAATTACACAAGGACATGAATATCAGGAAGTGCAGGGAACATTGGGGGTCATCTTGGAGGCTAGCTGCCACAGTGGGTTTAGAGAGCAGTCTCAGCTTTGGTGTCCAGTCTGTAACCTATCACTTGTAACTGAGGCTAATTTCTTTTCAGTACCATCAGCAGGATTTAGTCAATATTTCTTTTCTGAATTCAAGCTCCTCAAACCATATCCTGGCTTCATTTTTCATTTTATTAATGCTAGAGCATTAATAGCAAAATGAAACTGAAAGGGACATGGCACATATGTCTTCTGTTGGCATCCTGACCTGGTGTAGCCTTTCTAAGTACAGTTTAAATGTTGCTTCAAAAATAAAAAATAAAAAGTACCACGAGCTAGAATTTGAGGCTTGTGGAAAGAGTTTATGGCAAATTGATTATTTAGTGCTAGTTGTTATTCATGCTCTCAAAAACCCATTAGAAAGATACATGGAAAATTGATATGATATTAGAAATTTACTTAAACAAAATATCTTTGATCATTCTAACTGAAATCTTTTCTAATGACATATTAATCTTTTATAATCCATGAAAGAACAAAATTGATGGTAGAGGTACAGGGTAATTAAGTTCCTCACAATTTTTTTCTCCCCCATGAATAACAGCAGGACAAAACCGTGGATGCTGAAGATGAAAGGAAATCCAAGGGCAAGACTTAAGACATAAAGTAGATGCTCTAAAATTGATTGGCCTCCTGCCACTTCACGGAAGAAAACAGTGGTCCATCCCAGAATACCTAGGGGAAATGGAACTAACAGATTTTTAACTTGGTCACATAACTTTAGTTTCTTAGCTCAATACGATGTCTCTTGAAATTGTCTAGGGGCACCTGGATGGCTCAGGTGGTTGAGCATCTGACTCTTGATTTCAGCTCAGGTCATGATTTCAGGGTCATGAATCAAGCCCAGCTCCGCGCTCAGTATGGTGTCTGCTTGTCTCTCTCCCTCTGCTCCTCCCCTTGCTCATGCATACTCTCTCTCCTTCTCTCTCAAATTAATAAATAAAATCTTTTTAAAAATTGTCTAAATTTGCCTCTCTTTCCCATTGTAGTGCATCAATTTTTATGAAGATTTTTATTTTTACTCTAATTTTATACATTTATACGTACTGTTCACGACTTAAAGAAATTTTTCTTTTCCAGGAGAAAGATCACCAACATTCCTTGAACGCCACACATCATGCTGATAAAATTCCTTTCCTTCAGTCACTCGGTATGCCAAGGTAAAGGACAACTCCATGTTTTATGTTGTTCTGTGGGATGATTGCCCCACAGAAATGTAGTCCATGGTGGATTATTGGCAGAACACCTTGTTTTCCTTCCTATCTGCAACCTATCTTAAATCAATTACTCAATCCCAAAACCTTGCTCCAGCTTTTATGTAGAAAATACTCTAAGAGACCTACTATACTTAGAAGTAATGGCAATATTCAGTATCATTAAGGTAAAGCCCAGGATCAGTGTTTGCTTTTATCGTTTCCATATCATCTCTGATTTAAGGGATAACTGCAGTTTTCTGGCAGCTGTCCAGTAGTTTTCTTCCCTAATCTTAACACGGCTCTAGACATTTCAGATCCTCCTTGATTTTCCAAAAAACAAAATCTCAGAACATTTTCTTTATGTAGGTCTATTTGTCCTTTGATTTCAGACAGTAGCAACCACCTGGCAGTCCTCCTTCTTGATTTTTGTGTTTTTTGTTTTTCTTTTTATCTAGGTGTGAAAATTTATGAAATTTTCTGCTTGAATCTCTTGACTCTTTTCTACCTTCATCCCATTTAAAAATGTTTGTATTTAATACAGAGAGAGTAGATAAGTATTTAAAGAGAACAGAGGACACATTCAGCTTCTGCACCATACACATACATTTAACAGGTGATAAAGGGAATCTGATTTACTTACTATTTCTTTTCTCTTCTTTTTTCCCTTTTTTCTCTAGTCCTCCTAGAACTCCAGTAAAAGTTGTGCCTCGAATTAGGATAGAACTTGAGCCTGAAGACAATGATTATTTCTGGAGGAGCAAGGGAACAGAAACTACATTGTAACCTGTTTGTCTTTCTTAAAATGGACAGTTTTTGTTGTTAACGTTCTTGGGTTTTGTCTAGTTGTTTATTTTTTAATTTTTGTTTTGTTTCAGTTTTTGGTCATTGGCCAAATGATATAGCACTCACTCTGCTTCTCTCTTGCATAGGTAAAATCAAGACAGTTGTGCACCGTTCCTTAAAAACATCTGAAGAATCCCCTTTTCATATTTTCAGATGTGTCCTCTGACAACCAAATTCCTTTGTCACTCAAGAGACGCACAGACCCTGTCCTTTTCTTTTATTAAGCAGAGGGCAAAAGTATTAAGGATTTTGTAACACCTTTGATTAAAATATTGAAGGAACTTACAACTTTAGCTTTGGAGCTGTGCTTACTGGCTTGTGTGTCTGTCTGGTAGAAGAAACCCTGACCTCCAGGCAGAGTCCCTCCTTGCTTTATAGAGCTCTCCAGGACTGGAAAAAAGTGCTGCTATGCTAACTTGCTCTTGCTTGTAAGCCCTAATCTTAGAGTTATCAAAAGAAGAAAAACTAAAGGTACTTTACTCCCTGTAGAGAAACTATTGCCATCATTGTAGCAAGTGCTGGAATATCCCTTTTTCCTATGCAACTTTTTTTAACCCTTTAATGAACTTATCTGTTGAGTACATTGAAGAATATTTTCTTCGTAGATTTTGTTGTTTAAATTATGGGGCCTAACCTGCAACTTATTTTTTGTCAATTTTTTAAACTTTTTTTTAATTACTGTAAAGAAAATGAATTTTTTCCTGCAGCAGGAAACATAGTTTTGAGTAGTTCTACCTCTTATTTGTAGCTGCCAGGCTTTCTGTAAAAATTGTATTGTATATAATGTGATTTTTACACACACATACACACACACAAATACACAATCTCTAAGGTAAGCCAGAGGGCTAGATCAGATTAAAAACACCATGTTTCTAAGCATCCATTTTTCCCGTTCTTTAAAAGAAACTTACTGTTCTATGAAGAGATTGGGGGAGAAGGGAGAAGCTCCTATGTAATGGGAATAACTGATGTTTTGATAATAGTGATATCCGGGCATAGATGCTAATTGTATTACCACGTCGATGTCCTATGCAGTATTGTTAGACATTGTTTTCATTTTGAAATATTTGTGTGTTTGTGTATGTACTCTGTGTGTGGCTGGTGCACATATGTGCGAAGTTGGAAAAAGACAGAGTGAAGGTAGGCAATGGGCAAAGTTATCCAGCCCTTTGTGTCAGTTTTCATAAAACCCAAAACCACATACGAAAAATCCATCAGAGGTCTAAGAGACTTACTATTATGCAAATGAGGGTAAATATATTTTATTGCCAGATTTCGTCATTGATCCAAGAGCTCATATTTACAATACAAAGTCCATAGGAATATTAATAGACAATTTACTTATCTATACAGTGTTTATGGGAATGCAGCTAGATCTGCAGAGATGTGTGTGTGTGTGTGTGTATACATATATATACACACACACATACATATATACACATACACACATACATTTTAACAAGGCTCACACATGTTTTTAGGATGAAAGGCAATTATTCTTTATGACTGGGACATTTAGAATATATATATATGTATGTGTGTACATGTATTTCAAAGTACCATATTGAAAATTAGGCCTTTATTAACCAAATTTAGCATGTAATTGAAATGTAATATTTTTAATAGACTGCATTATGTATTGTGAATCTGCATTAAAAATAACATTTTAAATATTGAATTCATAATTTTGGATTCATACAACCATATTTGTGATCTATCTAAAATCAATATATATAACTAAAACAGGTTGTTGGAGGAGTACCAGAACCAAGATGAAACCATGTATTTTGGTTTCATAATATGCACATAGTGACTATCACTCATTCTTATATTAATTAAATTATAATTCTGCCCTCTTAAAATTTTGATTATAAAAATTATATTACCCTGAATTAGCTGTTACTTTTATAGTATGTGATAATCTTAAAACTTTAAATTTTATACAAATTAGACATAAGTGACCTGCAATATTTTCATTAAAATGGAAGCAGCAAATTACGTGTTATTTGTTAAAACCTTACATGCCAAGTTCTGGCATCACATTTGTATTTAGAGCTATCCTTAAAATTATTCTATTATCTAGTTTTCATCATTACTCTAATATAAAACTATAAGAAGCTTTTCCTTTTCCGTTACTAAGGGAAGCATCAATAAAATGTCTAAGAGCCACGCGTAGTAAGTTTAGCCTAACCTATGATCTTGTTAAATTAAAGACACTTTTGTTCACTTTTATAAAGGCCCTGGATGTAATTCTTTATTTTTCTGATCATGAATCAAGTATTTGAGGATTTGTGCCTCTCTCCATCTCTTTCAAAGAACTCCTGGAGCAACTTAACTCAATATTTCGGCCTTTGAGTAGATCTAAAGGCTGTCGGCACCTCCACTTATGATCCATATTCTGGACCAAAGGTTGAAACCCATGATATGAATGCAGAACACTATCTTCCGTTTGCTAAAAGTCACAGTTAATATCAAACCCTTTCAATATTTTGGAACCTAGGGAAGCTTTTAAAAAATCATTACCTTCAAAGGAACAGGAGTAGTTACCAAACAAGCAAATGGAACCTGCAGTCCATACAGAGCTACCAAATCACCTGTATTTTAACTGAATTTACTCATTTTCTGAGAACTAATTAGATTTTGGGATGGTTTTGTTTCTATGTAAACTGGACACACAGAATACAGTCAATGGAGAATTTTTTTTTTTTTTACCAAGTATCTTTCCCTGATGTGGATACAGAGACATGAAATATTCAAGTTGTTAGGAGTGCAAGACTAAGGATATACTCAGAAGATGTCAAGCAGAAGTCCTGTGATTGTACAAACTTACTGTTGAAGAGATCACTGGGCCAAGAGTTGGCCTTATCAAAGGAGCATAAAGGCCTCTGGTTTTGCATTTGAAAGAAAAATCTCTTGGAGACACTGTTTTCCTTGATAAAGATCACTCTTTTCTACTGTGTGAGACAGTGACTTGGAATCTGAATTATTTTCTGTGCCACCGGCAGTAGTGTTCCTGCCTCTTCTTCCAGTCAAGCAGTGGAGTGGGGGTGGGAGATAGAGGCTTCAAGATGTACAAAAACAAAAAACAAAACCCTCTCTGATCAACCCCCACCTCAAAAAATGGGGGTGGGGAGAAGTGATTATCTGCTCTCAGTAATTCGGTTTGTGTATATGTTATGCACACGCACCAACACACACAGAGTTAATCTTTTATCAGCTATATATTGCTGTTTAATACAGAGAACGATTGTCTTCCGAGTTTTTGGTTCTTTTTTTTTTTTTTAACTGTGTTAAAGTACTTGAAATGTATTGACTGCTGACTATCCTTTAAAAACAAAACAAAACCATTTGAGTTGTATTACAGAGGTTGACATTGTTCAGGGATGGGACAAAGCTTTCTTCAATTCTTTTCATACCACTTAATGATTTTGGTGCAGGAACTTGAGATTTTCTTATTTATTCCATGATATTTCGCATCCACTCTTCACAGCATGAGCATAAAGCCCAGTGGCATCAAGTGGCTGAATACAATCAGATGATACTTTATAGCACTTGACTGTCTGAAGGGCCTTGGGAGTTTTCAGATGGTGATTTCATTGAGCTTCATTGTAGCCTGAGATAAAAAAAGTTGTATGACATTTGCTAACCAGTCAAGTTGTGTTTTGACCAGAAATTTGGATATGACCTATTTCTTAGCTCATTTCTCTGTGCTCTATCGGTACATACAAAAATCCTGAATTCTGTTTCCCAGGCAGATAATTGCAACTCAGGGCTAAAGTCATCCAGTGAAACTTTTAGAGCCAGAAGTTAACTTTGTCCCAGTCCTACAATGTGAAAAGAGTGAATAGTTGCCTCTTTTTAGCCATTTTCATGGCTGGTACATATCTGTACACCTTACTTTTCAGAATCAATACGCACTTTCAGATATTCTTATTTTTATTCTCTTAAGTCTTTATTAACTTTGGAGAAATGATGCATCTTTTTATTTTAAATGAAGTAGATCAACATGGTGGAACAAAATGATAAAGAACAGAAAACATTTCAATATATTACTAATGATTTTTTTCCAATATAAAACCTAAAATTCCTATAACATAGTATTTTACAGTTTTATGAAGCTTTCTATTGTGACTTTTATGGAATTAAGAGATGAAGAAGATGAGATATTTTAGCATTTATATTTTTCAAAATTAAATGTATACTTAAAATAAAGTAACTTTATGCATTTATGAGTGTCAAGTGCTTCTGTTCAACTCTTCAAATAATTATTAAGTGCCTGTTATTTTATTCATTGGGTGTTACAGAGAATACAAAGATTTGAGTAAGTTAGAGTCTCTGACCTCAGGTGGCTTTTTAAAACTTGAGGTAGGAGAATAAAATAAGTGTCCAAATTATGTAAAATAAGAGATTGGAAGAATTATCTATTCAAGTATTAATGAAGTAAAATCATGCAAGGGTTCAAAGCAAAAAAAAAAAAAAAGTCCAACTAAGAGCAATGGAGCAATGGAAAGATCAACTAATGAATGGATAAAGCAGAGGTGGTATATCTACACGATGGAATATTATTCAGCCATCAAAAAATGAGATCTTGCCATTTGCAATGACATGGATGGAGCTAGAGAGTATTATGCTAAGTGAAATAAGTCAATCAGAGGAAGACAAATACCATATGATCTCAC
The DNA here is from genome assembly GCF_017311325.1 of Ursus maritimus. NCBI lineage: Eukaryota > Metazoa > Chordata > Mammalia > Carnivora > Ursidae > Ursus > Ursus maritimus. Next base: position 27,059,557 of record NW_024426996.1, on the reverse strand, counting down.
TCACATGTGGAATTTAAGAAAGAAAACAAATGAACAAATGGAAAGAGGGAAAAGAAAAAAAGTAGAGAGGGAAACAAGCCATAAGAAATTCTTAATGGTGTCGAACAAACTGAGGATTGATGGAGGAAGGTGGGTAGGAGGTGGGCTAGATGAGTGATGGGTATTTAAGGAGGACACTTGTGATGAGCACTGGGTAAGCGACGAACCACTCATCTCCACTCCGGAAACCAATATTGCACTGTATGTTAACTAAGATTTAACTTAAAAAAAAATGAATGGATAAAGAAGATGTGGTGTGTATATATATAATGACATATTACCCAGCCATCAAAAAGAATGAAATCTTGCCATTTGCAATGACGTGGATGGAGCTAGAGTATTATGCTAAGTGAAATAGAGAAAGACAAATGCCTTATGATTTCACTCATGTGGAATTTAAGAAACAGATGAAACATGGGAGGGGAGGAAAAAGAGAGAGGGAAACAAACCATAAGAGACTCTTAATGATAGAGAGCAAACTGAGGGATGACGGAGGAAGGTGGGTTAGGGATGAGCTAGATGGGTGATGCGTAGTAAGAAGAACACTTGTGATGAGCACTGGGTATCGTATGTAAGTGATAAATCACTGAATTCTACTCCTGAAACCAATGTTACACTGTATGTTAACTAACTAGAATTTAAATAAAATTTTTTTAAAAAAGCAATGGAATGGTTTCATTGTAAAAGTGTTGTTATTCTTCTTTTATGAAGTTAGTGAAATATAAAACACCATTTTCTTAAATCCGGGATGATGCAGATAGTCAATTCTCAAAGCAAAAAAAAAAAAAAAAACTGCTAAGGGGTGCCTGGGTGGCATGGCCAGTGAAGCGTCCAACTCTTGGTTTCGGCTCAGGTCATGATCTTGGGGTCCTGGGATCAAGCACCATGTTGGGCTCTGTGCTCAGTGTGGAGTCTGCTTGAGATTCTTTCTCCTTCTCCCTCTGCCCCTCCCCCCACTAATGCTCTCTCTTTTTCCCTCTCTGTCCAAAATAAATAAATCTTTTTAAAAACTGCTAAACATAAGCAATTATTAAAAAATAATTATGCAAATGAATAAAATCTTGGAATGGTACTCCTCAGAAGAACATGACACATGCTTCTTCCTGCTGGGCCTATTCAGGCTTCCATGCAATATTTACAATTCTCCAGGAAACTTCAGTTCAACCCCAAGTTATAGTCAGAGAGTGTTGGTTGGTTGCAGGGGGTGGAGAGCAAATGGAAAGGATGAGAAAGAATCATTGGTAGCAGTTAAAAATACATTGAAAAAATGAGACAGAGACATTAACCATAACAATCTTTCAATCTGGAAATTTACTATAGAGGCAATAGCTCTGATAGTGGTAGCGGTGACGAAAATGGGGTTTGGATTTTATCACTGAGCTGGATGAAGCAGCAGAAGCCATACTCTGAACTGACAATATGGGAGAATTTGATTAATTCTTCAATGTACCCAGAGAGAATTCTAAATATTGTCATGTATAATAATAACTGAGTCAGAAACTGGGATCAAATTGTATTTAGTATGTTATGAAAAAAGGCACTCCAGCAGCTCTTCATTATGCTACTTACTTCACCTGCCTGACCTACCTGAGAATAGCGAAATAAAGGGCAGAGGACTCTGAACTACCAACTAGGTGTCTCGAGGTCTAGGCACCACAGCTTCAACACCATCGTTTTGGAAGAACTCAAATCCTCCTGCAGAATCTAGTTACACTTATTTTATTCAAAATGCTTGAATGTGTTAAGCTTGGTCATCTGTGGTCTTCTCAGAACACAGGACATGAGAAATAACAGAGAAAATTACTGATAGGAAACTGAGTTAGCAAAAATTAATAGCTTCATCCTGGTAGGAAGAGAGAAGATCCTTTTAAAACTATAAAATATACTTAAGAATTTAAGAATCAGGCTATTTAGAGGGCCCCTAGGTGGCTCAGTTCAGTTAAGTGTCCACCTCTTGGTCTCAGCTCAGGTCTTGATCTTGGAGTTGTGAGTTCAAGCCTGGTGTTGGACTTTTTTTTTTTTTTTTTTTTCCCCAAGTAGGCTCTGTACCCAGCTTAAAAAAAAAAAAAAAATTAGTACAGAGGCAAGGACACCACAACAAGTCTTAAAGACAAATGTATTGATTTTATATTGAAATTATTAAATTTTATATGTCTTGCCTATTGAAAATATATACTCCTTATTCTGCCTCCAGGATCTTTTTTTTTTTTTTTAATGTAAAACTGACTTCTGTACAAATTGGTGAACCAAGATTTCTCCTTTTCAAGACTCCATTAAAATGATTGTAAAAGAATAAAAAAAAATATGGAAGGTGGCACAAGTGGACTAGAGACACCCACAGATTCTAATGATGAAAGCAAATGCATGTTTGGCTGATGAAGCAGATTGCAGGAAGCTGCAGCTTAGAACATGTGCAGAGGAGGATGCCGTTAATGCCATGGTTGGCCAAGAGAATCTCAGTAAGTCTCAGACTCAGACATTGCAGGTAGGGTCAGGGATGGGAATGGGAGGTGGGGCTAGCTGAGAATGGGTATTAACAGGATTTGTATATATGTATATAGCATCTCCTCTCCTACCTCTGCTTGTCAATCAGCCTAATGCCCAGCTCTTATCCTTAGATTAAAAAAAAAAATCAGAGTTCTTTTCTTAAGATAATTGAACAAATTGCCTTTGGAAAAAGTGGGAACACATCTTAAAAAAAAAAAAAACCTAAAAAACCTCATCATCTGACATTGATGAATAATTACCTTTCTGTACACTGAGGCAAGGCCTGAGAGTCAACAAGACTCACCTATAGGCAAAAAGTTCCCTGTCCAATATATTTTTTCTCATTCTAAAATGTGGAGATACATATGGACAGTAAGAATCACAAAACATGTGAAGAAATCCTTCAAACTTTACTGAGAAAGACAAAGATTAATAGAAAAGATTAATCCTATGAAAACAAGTATTTCAAAGACTGGAAGTGAACTTTAAAAAAATCATTGTAATTTGCTTTATACTATTTAAAAAACACTACCTGTACAAAATTTGAACAGGATAATTTAAAAGAAAGGATAAACGAGAATACTTGGAAATTTAAAGTACCATTCCAAATTTTTTTTAACAAATTACAGAATAGTTGAAAGACAAAAGTTTATAAAATATCCCAAAATAGAGAATCAAAAAGAAAAATGTGTTATAAAAGGCAAAAGGTATCAATCTATAAAATTTTCTCAGAAATGAAGGTAGATATACATCTTCAGATGTAAATCTGAATGGGCAGAACAACAAATAATTATATACACATAACATTGTGGAATTTCAGGTAACCAAGAATAAAAATTTCAGAAACACAAGAATAAGAATATCTTAAAATTTTCCATAAGAAGAGGCCTCCTACAGAGAAATCCAAACCAAAACAACTGTCTTTTCAACAGCAAAATTGGATACTAGAAGATATAGTGCAATGTTGTAAAATTTCTGGAGGAAAATGATTTTAAACCTAAAATTCTAGATGCAAATAACCTGTTAATAAAGTGTAAGGCAGAATAAAATATTTAGAAACCATGAAATTCCAGTTTATCTTCCCACTCACCTGTTCTTAGGATATTACTCAAGAATATACCTCACTATGAGTGATTCAAGTGAGAAAGAAAGTCACAAAAAACAATCAACTCAACCTTGTTAAATAGTAAAGTCCCAGAATAATATGTGTGCATCAGGCATACAGAGCAACCAATCAAAACTAAAGCAGAAGGATGGAAGGCTTTGGGAAAGGCCATAGAAAAAGTACTCCATGGAATGGCTCAAATGACTGGAAATTCAAAAAACTAGAGTATAAGATGAAGGCATCGAAAAAAAGGGCAATTAGAAAATTCTGGAAAAATGAAAGTTGTACAAGAAAGTCATGGACCAAATATTAAGAAATCAGTCCAAATTGGAATAGAAGGTAGTAGACGTCAAGGAAAAAAATGCACTGGTTTCCAAGAAGGAGTAAGAATCTGGAAGATATTGGGGATATGGTAAAGAAAACATGTTATTTTCTCAAAGAGAAAAAAACAAAAGCAATCAGAAACTCTAGAGAAAAATTTTTTAAATACTATATAAGCAGTAAATACTCCAAATATGTAGTAGACTCATGTTTTGAGCTATTGATGGAGTATAAGGAAAGAGAATTGACTTGAACTTGACATTCTCCTTTGAGTGACTCAGGTGTAATTATACTGGATTTGTAATTACATCCCACTACTTGGGTCTATTAGAATATTAACATAGCCATAATGTTAACATAGAATTATAACATAGTCATAATAATGGAAATATATTTTTTTATTTCAACATTCAAAAAATGTTACTGAACCAGGTGCCAATGAGATTACCCATGACCATGTAAAAGGCAGCTGACAGAAGTTTGGGCAATAGGGATGAGAAAGAAAAGATGGAGAGAAGTGCAAGGATGTTGTGTCCATCAGCAATGTGTTTGGACAAACTAAACTTTTAATTTGGGCTTAAATAGTCTGGGGTTAGGTAGCTTCTGGATATTGTTCATTGTGTAGATGCTTTCAGAGCTGGCATCTCCGTAATTCTCTTGGTTGTTTCATTCATGTTCAAAGAGAGCTGTTGCATTTTCGGAAACATCAGAACAGGAAGAAGCAGGGAGATAGACAAAGGGTTTTCTCTTGGCTGGGCTTTGTATTTGGGAAAGGAAGCTCTGACCTGCAGGCTTCTCCTGTGTCTTGTTGGGTAGATCTGAATCACCCACCCACCATGTTTACATCAATCACTGTCTAAAGGGAATTTGATCAGCATCTTCTGGGGCTTAGTGTTGGGGTCTATCCTTCCTGAGCTGAACGTATCTCAGTTTAGCACCTGAACAAATAAATTGGAAGTGGTGTGATGTGGTGGGAAGAATGGTGGATTAAGGGGGAAATAGCACCATAGTATGTTCTGTTTTGAAAACAAGCATCATCCAGTACTGGGAATGCTCTTGTCTTCTTTTACCCTATATAACCTGACCTTGTATGTCAGACTGACCTGGCAAAATTTAGCTCAGCTGGGATGATTTCAAACATTGAGATTCAGTGATAGAATTGTCAGGGTGCATCGGGTTAGCATTAACAGTTATGGAACTTCAATTATTGATTAGGTTTCTCAACTGGCAGACAACAGCTGACTTGGGGTAGAACTAGAAGTAACTATGAATTAGTGGATTAGTGACTAGATAGGCTGTTTTTAAAGGATCAGCTTTTTGAAGGGCGAGACTGTGAGAGATGCTATGATTAGAAAGTGCTGAGTCTATTTTTGATGCCATGATATACATATTCTCCTACTAAATATGTAATGTAATACAAGAAGTATCTTTTTATACAGTGCTTCTAGAATACTGTGTGAGCTGACATCTACAATATGAACACGAGTTAGGTTTAACATTCAATATCTTGTTTATTATCTAAGATGGGAAGCTTGAGTATTCCATTAACAAACTGTAAGACGATGCTGTTGGGTTATTTATGCATCTTTGTGAAGGGCGACACTGGTAGGTTACATTTTCTTTGAGTGCAGTGCTCAAGAAATCCAATAGATGTGTCAAAGACTTGGAACAGCTGAGCGTGTGGGTGACTTATATGGAAGGATGCAGTGGTTAGGTATCAAGGCTTTGGAGTCTTGCAAAACCTTCCGAGTTTCAGTTTCTCATCTGTACACAGAGATAATAACAATATAGTATTTATCTCCTAAAGTGGTTGTAACAAGAAGCACATGTAAGATATTTAGTATAGCTCCTGTCAAGAATCATATCCCTTCTATTCATATTTCAGTAATTCAAAGTATATAATAATTTGAATAAAGCCTGAGATGAATTGTATATGCATGATTGCTAAAAAGCTGCTTCCAAGCAAATTAATACTTTTCTTAAGATTTGCATAGAGAATTTCTAAGCTACTAGAGAATTAACTGCTTTCAAACATTTAAAGCACTTGTAGAGTGACTGTCCCCATAGAAACAATTAATAGACTAATTATAAAGCTCCCCCATCTATTCATTAAAGTATATTCCCTGAAAACCTCCACTGGACCATTATTTATTTAACAATCACTTATATAGTCTCACTGTGTGGTCAGCAATGTTCCCGATGCTTTACAAATATTAATCTGTCCTCTTAACAACCCAATAAGAGAGGTACCATTAGTTTTCCATGTTATAGTCAAAGAAACCAAGGGATAGAGAAGTTAAGTAACTTGATCTTTTTTTCTTTTTTTTTAAGATTTTAATTTATTTGACAGAGAGAGAGACAGCCGGCGGAGAGGGAACAAAAGCGGGGGAGTGGGAGAGGAAGAAGCAGGCTCCCAGTGGAGGAGCCCAGTGCGGGGCTCAATCCCAGAACACTAGGATCACACCCTGGGCTGAAGACAGATGCTTAACAACTGAGCCACCCAGGCGCCCCAGTAACTTGCTCTTAATTGCTGTCATGCTGCAGGGCACTTCTGAGCACTTCTTCAGGACCCAGGCTCTCATTCTAGGTGTGTTGGCTGCTGACAGTCACAGGTGAGTCCTTCCTCAGAAATTTCTTTTGGTCACAGGAAGCTGCTTTACCCAAGGTTATTCCCCTCCCTCGAGAGCAACCCACATCCAATCCCCCTTAGCTCAATTGAGGACATCTCTGAAAGCCATTCCAGCTACTGAGCAACCATGGGGATCAGCTGCAGCCTTGTTGCAACTATGTCATACTCCAACTATGTCTCCACTCAATCGTGTTCTCCTCACTCCGTGTGAGTGTTCATCCTGAGCGCACCCTCCAATAAGTCTCCTGCATGGAAATCTCTGCCTCCGAGCCCATTTCCCAGGAGCCCAACCTAAGACAATCATATATCTAGTAAGTGGTAGACCTGACTGTAACAGTCTAGCTCCAGGATCTCTCCCCTTAACCACTAAGCTATGCTAATACATAGTAACAATTTGCTTTAATAATATGCTTTGTAAAGTAAGTTTTCACTTAAGAAATATTCCATAAGACTGATTTTTTAGTAATCCATCTTACTTCCCTATTCACCCAGGCAGGCAATGTTGTTGATGCTGTTCCTTTTCTGGATAAATATTCTGAGATCTTTTAGCTCTATTATACCCTAGGTCCCACTACAATGACAAGCCAATGGACTCAACAAATGGCTGTCTGACTAAGATGACAAATAGATACCTTTAGTGGTAGTTTAGAAGCCAATAAATGGGAACAAGCTCTACAGTTGAGGCTTCTCAAATCCTCTTAGGTGCTCAAGATATTTGAGTTTCTGTGACACCATGAGAGTAAATTCAGTTTTCAGGTTCAAAACAAGCACAATGTGCTGGTGGTTCTTCTAATCTCTTACAGTAAGTTTTCCATCTGTTGGGCAGTTCGTTAGGAATACTTCTTGATCCCGAGCCAAAGTGGAAACCTGTTGAGCTAAGCTTCCACAGGTCTCTTCCCAAACACAGTGATGTCATGAGAACCCAAGAAAGCAAGCCTCACTCCCCCAACACTACATTTTAGTACTTATTGTTGTAGCACAATAGAGTGACTCATGTTCTCAACCAACAGCCGAAGCATCTGTCGGGTGGGGTGGGTGCGACAGGGCTCAAGTATATCTTTTAAAAGTTCAATATGTTCAGGAAAGCTCCAAAAGAGGAAGAAGAGCCCTAACAGTTAGCTCAGGAAAAATTACATTGAGAAGCAAGGCTTCAAAAACTCATAGGCTTATAACAACAAAGGTTTATTTCTGCCTTCTGCAGAAAGTCCATTACAGGTTGGCTGCAGCTCGGCTGCCTGTCAATTTGCTTCACAATCCAGGGTGACGGAATACCCCCATAGGTGGATATAGCTGAATTCATGGCAGAGGGAAAATAGAGCACAAGAGAACCACGGATAACTTCTGCTCATATTTCACTGTTTCAAGCAAGTCACATGACCAAGACTGAGGTCAACAGGGAGGGATACATAATCCTTCCTCAAGGATTCCTTCCTCAAAGAAAAATGAAGAATAGTATAAAACATAATTTAACATGGTCCCAAATTTTATTCAGAAATTCTGCTCCCCTCCCACTGTACACAAAATACACTCATTTCCCTCCCAGAAGAGAAAAACCCAAAGTTCAGAAATAGCATCAAGATGAAAGTAAACCACTTGGGGATTGTCTTTACTACATCAGGTCTGAGTGTGGTTTCTCTTCATTGAGGCTATAGGCACATATTTCTTCATTTCCATAACATCTTTTTATGGCTGAAGCATACAGTACAATAAATTTAAGTACTCAGCTCAATGAAAACTTACCTTTGTATATACCTGTGTAACAACTATTTAGATCAAGATACAAAATATTTTCAGAATTCCAAGAGGTACTCTCTTGTGATTTTCTTAGTTAATACCTATCCCATCTCCTGTAAGTAACCACAGTTCTGACTTCTATCACCTTTGATCACCTTAGTTTTGTCTATTCTTAAATTTCATGTAAAGAGAATCATATAATACATACTCTCTTCTGTTTAACTTCTTTGGCTGAACATAATATCTGTGAAAGCCATCCATCATTGTAGTGTGTATCAGTAATTTGTTTTTTTAGTGCTGTGTAGTTTTCTAGTTTATAGGTTATTTCCAGTTTGAAGCTATTATGGATAAAGCTTCTATGACCATCCTTATATGTGGTTGTGTGTGCTCTAGACTCTAAGTTATAGACCAAGGAATGGAATTGCTAAGAAATTTCCCCCAAGTCTGTGGCTCGCCTTTTCATTTTATTAATGGTGTTTTTTGAAGAGTGAAAGTTTTAAACTTTGATGCCAATTTGTTGATTTTTTTTCTTTTAGATTTTGTGCTTTTTGTGTTATATATAAGAAATCTACCAAACCCAAGGTCACTAAGATTTTAGAAGTTTTACAATTTTAGCTCTTACTTTTAGTTCTATGGTCTATTTCAAGATAAATTGTGTATAATATGAGGTAACAGTCAAGGTTCATTATTTTGCATATGGGTATCCAATTGTTCCAGCACCATTTGGCAAATAACTATTCTTCCTCCATGAAATTGCTTTGCATCTTTGCTAGAAATCAATTGACAATATGTGTGGGCATATTTCTAGACTCTCCATTCTGTTCCACTGATCAATTCATCATTCTTGACACAAATAGTATACTATCTTGATAACTTTAGCTTTATAATAAGTCTTAAAATCTGGTAGGTTAAGTCTTCCAACTCTATTTCAAAACTGTTTGGGCTATTCTTAATCTTTTGAATTTCATATATATATATTTTTAAAGATTTTATTTATTTATTTATTCATGAGAGACAGAGAGAGAAGGAAGCAGAGGCAGAGAGAGAAGCTGGCTGCCTGCTGAGCTAGGAGCCCAGTGTGGGCCTCGATCCTAGGACCCCGAGATCATGACCCGAGCTGAAGGCAGACGCTTAACTGACTGAGCCATGCAGGCACCTGAGCTTCATGTATATTTTAACAAGCATGTCAATTTCTAAAAAGAAAAAAAAATTTTTTGCTGAGTTTTTAAAAATCACGCTGTGCTGAATCTGTAGATCTGATGGGAATTTGATTCCTCATTATGCATCCAAGAGAAATTTCTGCTCATGTGGACCAGGACACATGTACTGGGAGGCCCATATTAGTATTGTTTATAATAATCCCAAACAAAACAAACATCCATTAATATTAAAATAGATAAATATATGCTATACAGAAAAGGAAATGAACAAACTACGATTATATTCATCAGTGTATCAGGGTGCCCCAGAGAAATAGGACCAATAGGATGTAGAGAGAAAAAGGAAGTGGGATTTATTATAGGAATTGGCTCACGTGATTATGGAGGCTGACAAGTTCCAAGATCTGCAGGGTGAGTGGACAAACTGGAGACTCAGTAATGTCAATGATGTAGTTCCAGTCCAAGTTTTCTGCCTGAGAACCAAGAGAGCTGATGGTATATTTCCATGGTTAATAAATACTGTTCTCCCCTAAAATGAGACAGGGCTCACTGGGAAATGGTTGATTCTAGGATTGGTTCATGGATAACACAATGTCATCTTGTAGCATCTTGTGCCAAAAAAGCAAGGAAATGCTAAAAGAATGTAAATATGGGCATCTGTCAAAAGGACACAGGAGATGACCAGAAAGAGCTCCCGATGGCCAAAGCTGGGACAATTTGAGCAACAAAGTAAATACTGTAGTATTGGATAATAACCCGAAGTAAAATATATTTGTCCCAACTGAAATAAATAAATGATTAAGTAAGTAAATGGAGGAGAAGGAAAAATATTCCTTACAAAATTATTCAAATGGTATGTGTAGATACTCTTCCCTTGAGTGTGGAGTAGACTTATTGACTCTTTGGCAAAGAAGAGAATAAAAAAAGAGAAAAATAATAACTTTGCTATACTCGGTGGACATGACCTTAACCACGTGGTGGAGGTCAGTATCAATGGTGCTGTGTCAGATTGATACCATGTACCTCTGATTTGATGCAATGAGGACAATTCACCTCTGTGATGTTCTTCCCCCAAACCCATAATTCCAATTCAATCATGAAAAAAAACACCAGAAAAATCTGAGCTGAAGGAGTTTTACAAAACACACGGTCAATTCTCTTTAAAATTGTCAGTCATGGAAAATAAGGAAAAACTGATAAACTGTCACAGAGTAGAGCAAGCTAATGAGATGTGACAACTAAATGCCATGGTGTATCCTGAATTGGATCCTAGAAGAGAAAAAGGATATTTGTGGCAAAAATGGTAAAATAGGACTAATGGTTGTTGTTTACTTAATAGTATTATGCCAATGTTAATTTCTCAGTTCTGATAACTGTACCATGGTCATGTAAGATGTTACTATTAGGGGAGACTGTATTATCTTTGTAACTTTTTCGTATTTATGTGGGTTTGTTTTTGTTTTTTGGGGTTTTTTTTTTTTGTAAATCTAAAATCATTCCAAAAGAAAAAGTTTATTTAAAGAAGATCCATGTAAGGGAGTTCCCAGAGGGTACTACGTTCTGCTGGTTCTGCAGGGTTCATAATCCTGGCAAAGTCCTCCTTATGCTTCACGACTCAGCAGGATGATAATCGCTTAAGGGATGTGTCCTCTAACTTTTCCAGGCTCAGGGATTCCATTGCACCTTGTACTCCCCTCCTTTAATAGCACATCTCACACTGTCTCCCCCAGGCTCTCGGCGATCTCAAGGGCAAGGACCAGGAGCTATTCCTCATCACATTGTGTTCAGTATCTGGCAAAATGCCTCTGGAAGGCATGCCTGCATTTAATACGTACATGTGTGTTTGAGCCAAGTTGGTTATGGAGTAAGCGCAACCATTTCAATGAGAGAAAGTGAAGAAAAGCCACCAATTATGATTTCCTTAAAAACCAAGTTCCCACTGGAATATTCCTTTCTGTTTACTGTTTGCTCCAAAGCACCCTATATTTCTTTGGAAGTGGAATATAGCCCAAAACCGTTGTATCAAATTGTAGGCAACTATAGCAACCGGAGCTAGACTGTGATGAAAAGCAAAGGTTTGATTAGCCTGTTCCAGTGACATTTTCCCAAGTAGTAAACTAGACACCATGAGAACAATTATTAGGGGAATTCTCCCTTTAAAAGTAAACCCCAATCAGATGATGGTTAATGGGCCAGAGATGTAGGAAATATTTGACATTGGTAGTCTCTCGGTGGTGTTTTTCTTTTATCTTTGCTGGCTTCTTTTCCATTAAATGATCAGAAAATTACCGTGACTTTATTCCCATAGGCTGAAAATTAGCCTGCTAAGCTTGAGCCCAAATCAGATTCTGATGACTAAGAATTAATCTATTTTAGCAGAAGCATGTCTAACGGAAATCAGTATAGCTCTTCTCTGTCACAGCAGAGCAGTAGCTGCTGTCACCTGTGACTGATACGCAGTAGCCAAACGTGGCAATCACTCAGGTCAGAACCCCTTTGTTCTTTGGCCAGTATTGATCAGCTGTTGTTTTTCCAGAGTACCTCTGTTCACATGCACAGCTTTCACAAAGTTAACAAAACCTTCACTTGGAAGGTTAAAAAAAGAAGTGTTTTAAGAGAGTATTTGAATCCCTTTGGCATAACCACCTGCAGCAGTGATTTTCCAACCCTGACTTTGTGGTTCTGGCTGACTCCAATTATTTGGAGAGATGGCAGAAAGTTGTCATTATTTTTAAATTCAAAGTTTAAAAACTTTTAAATTCATTTGTATTTTAATACATCATGGGAAAAATTGCAAATGATAAAACAGTATGATAAAAAAAAACAAACAACAACAACAACCCTGTAACCCAAGGGGCGCCTGTGTGGCTCAGTTGGTTGAGTGTCTGACTCTTGATTTCAGCTCAGGTCATGATCCCATGGTCTTGAGATCAAGCCCCACATTGGGCGATGAGCTCAGCAGGGAGTCTGCTTGGGATTCTGTCTCTCCCTCTGCCCCTCCCCCCACTCGTGCTTGCGCTCGCTCTCTCAAAAAAAAAAAAAATCTTAAAGAAACCCCGTAGCTCTAAAGAAGCTACACAATGGGAATTTATTTATTCACAGTATATTCAGATTCAGTTATTAAGTATAGACTCTTGCTAGATAGTGTGCCATATGCTTAATAAAATTGATGGATAAAATGGCTGCTGTCCTTACTCTCATAGAGCTTCCAGTCTGGAGGGAAAGAAATAAAAAGGATCCCCCTGTTAGATTTGCACTTGCTTTCATTACTGCACTTATCTACCAATGAATATTGTTTCCCTTGCTTCAGTCAGAGACTCACTTTTCAATGTAAGTCAAGGGTGAATTCACATCTTAGAGTTGGTCAAATAGAAGTCGACCTATGTGATATGACTTGTGGGTTCTGATGCTTTAAAATTTCTCTTCAATCCAGGTATGACATTGTCTAACTTTCCAGGATTAACAATCTTCTTTAAAACACAAATACTCCTGGGAATATTATAAACTGTTTCTTTAATAGTGTCTCCCTCCACTCCTCTGCATGCCCCTTCCCCTCACCCAACAGTCTGTGCCCTGGAATCATTCTTTCTGCCTCCAAATCTTTCCCTTCTAGTTGACCTTTTAACCAAAGCCCATATCAAATGCTACCTCCTCATCTATGAAGTTTTCCCTGGCATCATTTTTGATATTAACCTTATTGTTTATATCATATATTTGATACCTAATATGCCTTGTCTTAATAGCGATTAGGCAATTGATTTAGTGTTTATTTTAGAACAGAAGAAAGGTATGAAATCAATGATTGAAAGACTTTACTTCAAAAACTTAGAAAAAACCTAGAGTAAACCCTGACTAAATAGAAAGAAGGAAATAATAAAAATGAGAGACAATATAATAGGAAACTGACAAACATTGGAGAAAATTAACAAAACCTAGAGCTGGTTCTCTGAAAAGATCAAACTGATCATTCCTGAGGCTAGACCACTCGTGAAAAATAGAAGAGTGAGTCAGCAATATCAGGAATGAAACAGAGGTTATCCCCAGTTTCAATAGACAAGGATATTCAGAACAGTTTTATGCCAACAAATTCAACAATTGAGATGAAATGGGAAAATCCTTTGAAAAACATAGATTCACTAGTAGAGACCTATTCTAATGGGACATTTTCTCATTTGGTATTTCTTTTACTGTTTCCTTTGTATTTGGTTTCTTGCATTTTTTTAGATTGTAATTATAGCAAAAAAGTTCTAGAAGTTATTTACAGTCCACAGTAAATTTTGTCCTGTGCTACATCATTGGGTTACATTCACCATTATTTACAATTCAAACTACCTCAGAGGTAGCTTCTTTTAATATTTTAGGGATAAATTCTTTGTTACAGAGTCTATATTATTTGTGTTCTCAGTGCAAATGATATACTGAATTAAGTATACTTAATTAAGTTCACAAATATTATGTCAACATGATTTGAGAAACCATCTCAAACCATGGAGAAAGACCTGTAGAGATATGATTTGTACACAGAACATCTATACTGAGAGAAATTCCCTTTCCACTCTGTTGACAAGCTTCTCTTCATCTTCACAGACAATGGGAGAATCACTATTACAATCTCAGGAGAGATGAGTCCTGCTTATCTCCCTGTCCCATATCTGCTTGTGGTTCCTTGGTTAAGCACAACAGGGCAAGTATGCCCACTCTTGCCACTTTTATTCAACATAGTATGGAGAACCTAGCCAGGGCCGTTAGGTGAGGAAAATGAATAAAATGCATCCAAATTGGAAAGGAAGAAATAAAATGACTGTTTGCAGATGACATCATCTTGCATATAGAAAAAGACTATATGACTCTACCCCAAAACTTCTAGGACTAATAAATGAATTCAGTAAAGTTGCAGGATATAAAATCAACACTCAAAAATAAGTTGTGTTTCTATACACTAATAATGAACTATCTGAAAAGGAAATTAGGAAAACACTTTCATTTACAATAGTATCAAAAAGAATAAAATGCTTATGAATAAACTTAACCAAGGAGGTAAAATATCTGCACACAGAAAACTACAGATCAGTGATGAAAGAAATTAAATGAAACACAAACAAATGGAAATATATTCCATGTTCATGGAATAGAAGACTCGATATTGTTTAAACATTCACACTACCCAGAGTAATTTACAGATTCAACGCAACCTCTATCAAAACCTCAATATCATTTTGTTACAGGAATAGAAAAAAACTTTTCTAAAATTCATATGGGGGCACCTGGGTGGCTCAATCAGTTAAGCGTCTGCCTTTGGCTCAGGTCATGATCTCAGGGTCTTGGGATTAAGCCCTGCTGTTGGGCTGCCTGCTCATAGAGGAGTCTGCTTCTCCCTCTCTCTATGCCCCTCCCCACCACTCGTGCTTTCTCCCTCTTTGCTTTCTCTCTCAAGTAAATAAATAAAATCTTTAAAAAAATAAATAAAATTAATATGGTGCCACAAAAGGCCTGAATAGTCAAAACTTTTTTTTTAAAAAGAACAAATCTGAAGACATCACATTTTCCATTTCAAAATATTTTATAAAGTTATAGTAATTGAAAAATAAGTACCAGCATAAAGATATACCCATAGACCAATGGAACAGAATAGAGAGACTAGAAATAAATTCACACATTTACAGTTAACTCATCTTCAACAAGGGAGCCAAGAATACACAATGGGGAAACAATAGTCCCTTCCACAAAAGGTGTTGGGAAAACTGGATATCTGTGGGTAAAAGAACAAAAATGGACCCTTGTCTTCCACCACACATAAAAATAAACTCAAGGTGGATTAAAGACTTAAATGTAAGACCTGAAACTGTAAAACGCCTAGAAGAAACATACAGGAAAATCTTCATGACATAGGTCTTGACAATAATTTCATGGATATGACACCAAAAGCATGGGCAACAAAAAAGCAAAATTAGACAACTGGGACTACGTCAAATTAAAAGGCTTTTGTGAGTCAAAGGAAATAACAGAGCAAAAAGGCAACCTACAGAATGGAAACAATTTTTTTTAAAGTCTCTAATAAGGGGTTAGTTTCTAAAATACATAAGGAACTCCAATAACTCAATAGCAAAGAAAAATCTAATAACTAAATTTAACAAATGAGCCAAAGACTTGAATAGACATTTATCCAAAGAAGACCTACAAATGGTTATATGAAAAGATGTTCAAAATCACTAATTATCAGAAAAATGCAAATAAAAACCACGATGAGCTATCACCTCACAACTATTAGTATGGCCATTATAAAAAAAAAAAAGAAAAACAAGAGACACCAACTGTTCACAAGAATGTGAAAAAATTGGACACTATTATACACTGTTGGTGGGAATGCAGAATGGTGCATCTATGAAAAACAGTATGGAGTTTCCTCCAAAACTAAAACTACTAGATGGTCCAGGAATCTCACGTATGGGTATTTACCCAAAGAATTGAAATCAAGATCTTAAAGAGATATAAGTGCTCTCATGTTCAGTGAAGTATTATTCTCAATAACCAAGATATGAAAACAACCTGAATGTCTATCAACAGATGAATGGATAAAGAAAATATGGTATATATACAATGGAATATTACCAGCCTTAAAAAAGAAGGAAATCCTGCACTATGAGGCAACATGGAAGAACTTTGAGAACATTATGGTAAGAGAAATAAACCAGTCACAGAAGGACAAATACTGCAAAATTCCACTTATATGAGGTATCTAAAAACAGTCAAACTTCTAGAAGCAAAGAATAAAATGGGAGTTGCCAGAGGCTGGGGAAAGGGGGGTAAACTTTCAGTTAGGCAAGATGAATTAGCTCTAGAGATCCGATGAACAACATGGTGCCTGTAGATAATGAGGCTGTATGGTACACTTAATATGTTAGGAAGGAAGATCATATATTAAGTATTCTTAAATATATAAACAAATGAATAAATAGGCCGTTTATGAATGTGATGAAGAATAATAAGAGCACAGACCTATATACTATTTACTGTGTGCCAGGCACTCCTCCAAGTATTTTCCACATTCCAACTCCTTTCGTCCTCACCACACCACCATAAAATACTATTATTATCCCTCATTCCAAAAATGAGGATTAAGAAACATAAATGATTACATTAATCAAACAACTATTAAAGTGGCCGGGGAGGGGAAAATGATATTCAATCCAAAAAGTTTGAGCAGGATTCTGGCCATTAATCATGAGCACACGTGGGCTCTCAGCAGCCAGCAGAGACTGGAGAGAATGACAAGGAGAAAGTAAATCGTGTCAGAAACAAAATCAGACAAGACTTCCCAGCTGCAGTACAAAGCGGAGACAGGCATGAAGTACGAACTGCTGCTTTCTCACGCAGAATGGCGCATATGGTAAGTAACAAATGATGATTTTGTCTTCTAACTTCCATTTAGATAACTCCTAATTTCCCTCATTTTCCTTTTCTGGACAGTGTGTAGACCGGGTGCACAAGTGTTCACATTCTGTCTTCCTGTTTGCCGGAGTTCAACGCTCCTTACCTCTAACCCTAACCTAACCCAAACCCTAACACTAAACTGCCCCTACCCCTAATCTAACCCTAACCCCTCACACACACCCCCCAGCAGGGATATTAGGAAATAGAAGGATGGATTTAAACTATAATAGCCAGACTTACGTGAGTGGCATAGTTCCAAGAAAATACAAAGTGTCTTCCTGGTCTAGGCTGCTGAGAGATGAGGTGGGAGGGAGGCAAACTCACATTTCAATTACTTCACACTTCAGCTAAGGGCAGCTTGAGCCATTCTGCTCCCACTCATTTTGTGTGGAGTGGCGCCCACCCCACAGGACGTTGGCTGCAGATCTAGAGCTAAGAACAAGATAAATGAGGCAGCAACAAACTGAGTAGCTCCAACAAGCAGTAGTTTCCCTCAGAAAGAAATCATTTAAAAGGTAGAATTACCAGACTTTGAGTTAGTTTGGGTTTAAAAGGGAAAGGAATGTCTGCACAGAAGCTAGAGACTTGTCATTTCTCTCCTGTGGTAGACAATTTCAAGATTAGTTGGGGCAATACACGTAGACTTTAATACTTCTCACTTGTTCTGTCCAATATTTGTTTGGCATTTGCTGTGTGAGGAGACTCCCTGTCTGTGAGGGGCTCACAGTCTCCCGGGGGAAGATAGACCTGAGTACACAGTGCGGTAATGGATATTACCTTTGCTCTAAGTGATACACTTCATCTGACCTAAAGGCGGCTAGGAAAGCTTTCTGTCTTTGCTTATGATTCCAGAAGGCAAACACAAGTTCCCGATTCCCTAGTTCCCAAGTATGCTAGTGTATATGGCCATCTAAATATAGACCTTGAGGGGCCGCCTGAGTGGCTCAGTCAGTTAAGCAACCAACTCTTGATTTCAGCTCAGGTCATGATCTCAGGGTGGTGAGATGGAGCCCCGAGCTGGGTGTGGAGCCTGCTTGAAATTCTCTCTCCCTCTCCTTCTGCCCCTCCCCACTAGCACATGCTCTCGCACTCTCTCCCCCTAAAAATACATACATACATACATACATACATACATACATACATACATACATACCTTGACAATTTCCTGGACTATCTCTAAGCCTGCTGCCACTGTTAGAGGCCTCAACCTTGCCCACCTTCCCAAAGACCTTCTCCCATAATACTCCTCATCCCCACCTTCCTAATTACCATACTCTCTGTCTGATTTGTTAGAATTCTTACTGAGAAAGGGCATTTTCTTATAACTGAACCCCTTCCAACCTATGTTCAGGGACTCTATTAATCAGTTACCTTTGTTTTATTAGGGACTTTGCTTTAAGTTTCCCTTAATTTCAAGATTTTGAAGTGGTTCAAGGTGATCACGTTGTTGGCTCTCTGTGTGCTCCTCACCTCAAAAGAAGGGACTGCTTTCACTTTTCCCAGCAGCTTGAGAACTGGTGTCTCCGTGTTGATTCTGCTAAAAGAAACATGGTATACTTTTCCAGTTATTCATTCCAGCCCATCGTTTCTGATTCTAGGGTTCCCTTCCAAGCATCAGTGATCAGGTGTGGTAAGACAATGGGGAAATCTACACAGTTTATTACTCCCGACTTGGAGTCCACTTGAGAAGTGACAAGGTGCCAGGACTCAGAGTGCACAGGTAACTCTCATAGGTGTCACGGTTTGTCATTTCATGATAATCATTCTTGTTCTAAATTGCAAACCATCCCCCTAAGCCTGCCACAACTACCCCCAACTCGAGGCAATACAGGTCTATGACTGCCCTTAACCACCGTTTACTTCATTTGCATGTGGTTTTCTCATTACGAAGCCATCAAGTTAAGAGTTGGTACTAGGGCTGGAGTGACTCAGAGTTGGACGTGTGCAGCGCAGTTCTGATGGACATTTAAATCGGCTTGGTTTGTTCTTGGCTGCTCTGTCATGATTAAAGGGTAAGATGATTCTGCCTGAGTTCTCTGTTTTCTTTCTCTCTCCCTGAGTTCTGGCCGGCTGGCATTGTGCCTCCTGGATTTAGTAATCAACTCTATTTCTACTGGCTGACGTTGATCTATCTCTCCTTCTTCTATAGCATAGATTGCCCCTCTGATATTTTCTTCCCAGAAAATTGCTGGGAGTCTGTGATTTACTCCAGCACTTACTCTCTATTGTTACCCTCAACTGTACTAGAATTGGGACTCTGAATAAATGGCATGTTTTTAATATAGCAAACACTGATACATTAATCATTTATGGCTGTTTTCTTGAAATTTTCAAATAACTTATAACACATTTAAATCCCTTGACTCTGCTGAGAAGTGCACAGTCGGAGTAAAAGCTCTGGACAAGGAGTTAGGCTCGGATCTGAAATCCACTGCAGACAATCATTGCCTGCGGCTTTGGAAATTTGGACGTTTCCTAAACTCTTCGAGCCCTGCTATGATCATCTGTGATGATAACTAACAAAACTTGCATCCCAGAAACATTGTGCATTGGAACTGAGTGGGAACTAGATGCACGAAGTTCCTTAGTCCATGATATGGCAGCTAACAGACTCAGACAGTTGAGGGCATGGAATTTGGTGTCATATCAGAGTTTGACTCCTGGCAATGCCATTCAATGTTTGTGTGACCTTGAGAGAGCTAGTTATCTTCTTTCTGCTTCACGTTCTCATATGTTCAATGGGGATAAGATTTCCTGTCTCCTAGGGCTATTGTATGGATTCAATTGGGTGGGGAAAGTGAAGTGCTTGGTAGCATAGTGCCTACCAAGCAAGTTAGTAAATGTTCAATATGCTCGATATGCTCAAATGTGTTAATATGATAAATTATTGCATAGCTATTGTTGTCACTTGCTCAATAAATGTAGTTACGGCTAAATTTAACAAAAAGAGTTTCTCTTTGGTAGAAAAAAAAATCCTCTTTTGACACAAAAACAGGAGGCACTGTGCATGATCTGACTAAGAAAAAGGCACTCAGTTAGGCAGCCTAGCCCATGATCATGAGTCATTTTACAAGGAACGTCCACAAATCTTAGAAAAATCAGCATTGAGAGAGAGTCACGGAAGTTTGCTCGCTTTTGCTCTTGCATTAAGATGAAACCAGAGATGGGGACGTGGATAGTGTTCCAATATTTGTGAAATAATGGCTTTTGTATAGCGTGTGAGTATTTGAAAAAAGTTTTCAAAGTATTTATCAAAATGTATCTTTATTTAACATGGGTGGCAGGCATCAGGGTATGATATTTTCCTTGGCAAAGACAGACTCAACCACAGGGTTATTTTTCCGTAAATGACCTGAGGAAAGGCTGAGGTGGAATTTACTCCAAATGAAATGCCATGGTATACAGGTCATGTTTTTACAGAATTATCTGAATGTAGATGATATTTTTTTTCTTTTCTTGGAACGTGTTAATATTTTCCTCTATTTCAACACTTGTGAAGTGAGTAAATGCTATGTAAAAAAACAATTCCAAAACTCTACTTGGAGTAGTCTGAAAACAGGTGGAAGTCTTAAAAGACCTCCTTTTTTTTTTTTTTTAACCTTTAAAGCTTTTCATTTTCTTGTCACAGGATAGCTAATGTATAATCGTTGTAGTTAAAAGACCGCTTTAATCCCAGAATTCTGTTCATAAAAACCATTGCAAAAGTTAATATATCTGCTGGTTTTACAGATACTCCTTACTGGTTGCACTCAGAGAGAATAATTGGGTCTGATAGCCTGTCTGTCCTCTGTGCCCTTTGTCTACCTAAGCCTAGCCCTGTGGGGGAAATGCTCCCATGCAGGAGTTTCTGGAAAATATTTAACAACTTGCTTTCAGGAAAACAAAAAACAGTATTGGATTGCAGTGTATGCTGATTTCTATTATGTAAAAACTCCTACCATTGCATCTAGAGTTGGGAAGAGATGATTACAGTCAACGCCCAGCGAGCTAGAGCTGGCCCCAGCCCACTCATTGCTCTTATTCCTTACCCAACATTGACTCTGGTGGTGCTGACATTAGCAACACTCCAAAGAAAAGGGTAGACACATAAATGAGAAATAGCCAATCTTGGTACTTAATTCCTTTGTTCCCAGTATGATCAAAGGGAGGACTTGTGGCCCATTTAGGATTAATCAAGGTTTTTTTTTTTTTTTTTAGGAATTTGATATTTGAAAGCTAGAGAAAAGTTCTTTCTTTGCTCTTGAGTAGAAATAGCTGTAATGTCATAAACTCAGAACTTCTAGATTCTCATTCTCCATGCATATGTCATAGGAGAGAATGAGGGCCAGCAGAGACTGGGAAAGATGAGAGATGGATGGATGGAGAGAGAGAGAGATTGACGATATATTTGCAATATCTTTTATAGCTACATGAGACAAAATTTCTATTAATTCCTCAAGTTAACCTGAATTCAGTTTCTCTAACTTGCCATTTAGTACGTATCTGGCATATTCAAATGACACAATACTACAAAACTATGGAAATGATTATTTAGAAGCATAATAATTCACACTTGATTTTTCTATAATTACCACGAATTTTATTTAAGATTTTTAAAAAGTTCCTAAAGATGCATATGGATTTCAAGTCATGTGTTTTCTATGGCTTTTGGATCCCTCTGTCCCTTGAAAAATGTCACTTAAATGGGCCAAATGATCCATACTACACACATACTAATTTTTCATTAAAATATGCGTGTATAAAATAGCCACAAAAAATAACCTCAGACCCCAATTTGAGTTCAAGATACACAGATCGAGAAAAATAATGGCTAGAGATAACTATATTTTTCTTCAAAAAACAAAAATGAAACCAAAAAACCTTTCTCCCAATACTGTATACATTATCTTAGAACCATCTGTTTCTATGGCTGCTCAGATCGCTATATGATTCCTATGGTGCCAGAAGTTAGAATTTTGATTCCAAAAATTTCCACAAATACCTCTTGCACATTTTTATTTATTAAACAAGCTGCCACAAAGATCTGAATGTTGAAGCACTGTTGCATCACGGTTCAGAGCCACAGCCGAGTCTCCATTGTGGCTTGGCATTTCCTAGCTCTGTGATCTTGGGTAAGTATTGAACTTTAAAAATCAGTTGCCTCATATGTCAAAGAAGAATATTTATATCCTAGGAGGTTATGTTTTCATCTGTCCTGCAACCCATGCCAGCACCTTGTCTGAAATTATCCCTTCCCTACCTGTCATCTACATGACTACCCTGGAAATTGCCAAAGTGGTGAAATAAGGGTGAGTTTTTCCACTCTTCAGCCACTCAAATACCTGCACTGGGGTTCTCCCTTTTCCACTACTGCTATGTTTGGTGGGTCTCATTTCCTATGCTCTGTTTTGGGGAACTTGGGTGTGTCCTGGGCTGATGAGAGACAGAGTGTCCACAGAGGCTTTGCCAAGTTATGAGCACAGATAGATGCTCAGATGCTGGGTAACACACCACTGAAGTAGAAGCAGCTGATAATGGCAGCCAGTCTCTGCCCAATAGTGATGACAGCCACGGACAGGGCTTTTCTGCAAGCACAAGGATAGTCTGTGATCTTGGCTTCCACTCAGCTTCCGAGAGCTGGCCACTTTATGATGATTGGCCATATTTTCATGCTAACTTTTCCCTTTTATCCCCAATTCCCCTGTGATCCTTCTGGTCTGGAGGTTCTGTCTTCTTCTGAAGTCTTGGCTCCACCATTCCCTCATCTCTCTCTCTCAGCCCAGGTAACCCTCAACCCTCTTCCTTCCAAGTGTGGGAGTTAGAGTCATTTCCTTCCCTCTATTTTGGCTTTTTAATCTTTGTCACATAAACTCTTTGACCCACTTTCTTCAGGGCCTTCCTGTTGAGTCTCAAGAAGCTGGTTAGGAAGCATAAAAAACAAAGCAAAACAAAATCCAACCAACACCAATTAAACCAAATCCATAAATGAATGTAAATTTTTTTTTTCATTTTATTTTCCTTGTAGAAAAATGCTAAATCTTCTGGATTCCTCTGAACAATTGGGAGAAGGATGAAAGTGCATTAAAGAAAGTAAAATCAGAAAGATTGACATTTCAAGATCTTATTACCTTAATATAACAGACATGACCTACTGAACATGGCTGGTCTGGTGTTGGGCACCTGAATAAACCTTGACTAATAGTGTCCCTTTCCAGGAATATTAATTGTGACTCAGAAAGGATAGCCTTTCTTACGTATTAAAAATTTAAGATGTAAAACTTGAATGTTAGTACTGGTCTTGTTTCCTGCCAGAGGAAATCAATCCACAGACCAAGAAAGAAGAGTGTAGGAGACTTGCAAAGAGAGCAGAGATGACAGACCCAGTGAGAACCTAATAGCACTTCTTTCAGAACCTGGTACCAGTGGTTAGAGTTCTAACTACATTCTTATTTTATTGGGTTTTAGGAGTTGAGTTTCTGTCATTTGTGACCCAGGGTCCTATTACAAAGACCCACGTTGTGGGGTTTCTGTGCCATTTACACACAGTAAGCTCTTTTGATTTCTTAGCATAATATCTGGCACTTAATAAGCCCACAGGATGTTGTTATTGTTTAAAACAATTCGCTTTTTGCCATCTCACTTGTGGTACCAAGATTTCTAAATCACTACCCACGCTCGTTGGAGACAAAGTGATTTATTAATTTACCATCCATTCTATCCATGTTTAAGTTAAGGAATCATTCCTGTTCTTTTTCACCATCACAACCCTTAAGAACCACCACTTACTCAAGGCAGTGTCTGACACACAGAAAGCAGTGAATGATTTGTCCAGCAAATGCATTTGGGGTGTAATATAGGAATAATTGACTAATTTCTATGATTTAAGAACAAGCAAATTAAAATATCACTCCTAACTGTTGCCATGCATATTGAAATCAACATTTCATGTTAATTAAAAATTTTGGTCATTTCCTTGACAATGTCTGATAAAACTTCTATTGAACAAGTGATACTTTGGTTTTGTATTAATTCAGAAAACTGACCTACTCTTGCAGCTTTAGGATTGTTTAATCAAAACCCACACAAGGTTATCGCGTTCTGAATTTATCATGACCTCCTGGAGGAAGGTCAGCTTTACTTGGAGCAAAAGATGCAGAATCTCACCATGTCACAATTCGCCACGTATCTTTTACTACAATTTATGTATTTAAACTTCCTTGTTTGCAGATTTTAAGAGATATTTCAAGAATGGACTCTGTTGTGCATTGGTTGTGTGATTTATGGTAAGGAGAGGATCATTTTCTAGGAAACCATGTTAATATTAACCTCTACTATTTGAGAGAAATGTTGACTTAACAAAAGTACTTTCCTAATAACTTACCTGGATTGACATTCCGTTGTGATTCCACTTAGTACTATAGAAGCTACACATTATTTATCAGCAAGTTTGCACCTTATTTTACTGCTCCAAAGTGGACATTAGCATCTCTAAAGAGAGTTAGACTTTGGCCTTTTTCCTTCCTTTAAAACCATTCCTCTCAACTGTTATTCTTTCCAAGGAAGTTTTGTCTGTCTCTCTTTTAGAGAAGAGACTGTCAGGTGTTACCTAATGAAAGCCTTCAAGAATAAATTATACACATACAAGGAAAAAAAACTGTGTTCGATCTTATCTGAAGACAGATAGAGAAGATCCAGGGTTTAAATTACAGAATGAAAGAGTCAAGACTGGCTTAAAAGTGGTGCAAGTTTGTTTTGTGATGTTTTTGTTTGCCATGGACGCCTTCAAGAAGCTGCTGAAAGCTATGAGTCCACTCCCTAGAGAAATCTGTGCATCAACATACACAAAATTCATGACATTTCAGAGTACACAAACACACTGAAACTCTTCTATGAATTCTGTGTTAACAGAACAAGAACACGTTCCAAGTAATAAAGATTGTTTAATAAGTTGCTTTCCGTGAAGATCGGTTCAAATGGGAAACATGGCTTTTGTTGTTTTACTTCTGAACTAACTTAGCACCTGTTTACTGGAACGCTGTGAGTCTTTGGGAGATATGCTTTTTGTGAAATGCATGTGCATTCATATTACAAATACTGAAACGGAGGGAAGCATCTGCTCTGTCTGAAATAGTACCTGCTATAATGGGACATGCATCATAGTTTTGGGAGGAGAAGGAATTCATTAAGAGTTGACTATACAGGATTGGATGGGAAATTAAATTTAGGTTCATTAATCATAAAGAAGCCAATGCACCAAAATGGTCTCAATATTATCTTCTAATATGATAAATAAAACTGGGATGAGTTATTATTTTACAGAAAATAATAGATAGAGAGCACAAAAGTGGCTTGGGGAAATTTGTTGCTATTTTATGGCCAGAAGACTTCTGCTGCTAGTAACGAGCTTGTATGTGGTTTACCAGAGTGTTAGTCCACAAGGACATCTCAGCCCTCTAACAATATGTATTTTTAAAAACATGAATAACTTCATGGCAAACCAAGGATAGTTGATGTTTTCCTTCACTAGCATATGTTTAGAACCAAAGCGCAAGATAAATATCTATATGTAATAATATGAATATCCGTAGGTGCCTCTGGCATAGATAAGAACAATACATAGTTGTCTTTGATGATACACACTAAAATTTAAGAAACACGCTTACTTTATTATGAGATCATTAGATCCAATTTCTTCCACTTTTACTACCATTATTATAAAACACCATTATCTTTTGCACCATCATCTTCCAGTCAATGTTCTTATTTAAACACATCTATCCAAAGGATTTTAACCTTATTTTCTCCTACTTTAATTTGAAAAGCACAGAATACATGCCCTTTAGATTCTTGCCTGAGAATGCTACATGCAACTGTTTGCTTTTGGTTCTCAGATCAGAGAAGACTGATATTTTCAGAGCACTTTTGAAGGATCTGAATTCGGTATGTACCTCTTGATCAGTGTTTTCCAGAATTTTTTGAGTGAGGCCGAGAATAAAGATATATGTGTATGACTTATTATACTGTATAAATACAGAAAAACAAAAATTTCTGCAAAATATACTAAGCTTACCATCTGTATTATTTAAATACATATTTAAATAGTGTAATCCATTTCATATTTAATAATCCATTCTTCCTATTTTATTTTAATCTCTCATGAAAAATGCTGTTGCCCGAATTGATTTCACAACCCCTGAAAAATGAAAACAGCTTAAAAAAATCCTATTAAAAGTCAAAGTTTCTCAAAATTTGACGCATAGAAGAAAATCTCAAGGAGCTCTTTCAAAATGCAGATTACGAGGCCCACCTTCAGATATTCTGATTCACTAGTGCAGTCCAAAACTCTATAATATTTCGGAAGCGTCCAAGATCATTCTGGTGCAGATTTTGACATGTAGCTTCTATCTAGTAATCCACGTTCTATTCTTGGATTAAGTTAGATCAGCTGAAAATTATACACTGACCCTAGGCTGTGTTGGCTTACTGCGGGGTTACATTTACCGAGACAAGCTTTGGTGTCCTGTCCTCAGTTTTCATTGAAAGATGCAAGAAACAATTTAATATCGCACTTTCATAGGCATGTCACCGAGACAAAAGTCTCCACAGCATAGCAGTGTTGCCTATGTGAAGCATCAAGGAAAGTTATTTTGAGTGCTACATACCTAGAAAGGCTTCTCTTCCCTAAAAGAGTTGCTGTCCTCTCTGATATCAAGAGAATATCTTATATCTGACTATTTTGTGCCACAACAGCTAAGACTTTGTTCTAACTATTGTATTCCTAGCACCTAGAACAACAGTTGGCTCATAGTAGATACTAACAAAATAAATATTTGTTGAATTGAATCAAATGCTTCCTTTTCACCTTGGCTGCCAACAATATTGGAGACAAATTCATACCTCAACTTCGACACCATGGAGATCTTATGACCTAAGTATACACGTATTTACTGCTGTAGCAATTTTTGACAATCTATGCTGATCTGTGTGCTTCTGGGGTTTTATGTAGCCAATTTATATATGTGGCAATGTCTGTATAAACAAACGTCACCAACAACTATTATGTGTATAATACATAATATTTTGAAATTATTTTCACATGTATAACTTTTTCCTTCTCACAAGAAGTGGATATAAAAAAACTAGAGAGTTTTTGTGATTTACCCAATTCAGACTAATATTTTCTGCCTATATGACCCATATTCCTTGCATTATGCTGGGTTGACCATTACAGACCATGGGCCTCCTGTTTTTGTGTGGCCCGTCAGCCATACAAAACACTTTTAACATATTAAAAAAAATTCGAGGAAGACTAATATTTTGTGACATGTGAAAAGTTTAAGAAACTTAAACTTCAGTCGAAATGGCGAATGACCACACCCATTTGTTTACATATCGCCTATAGCTACTTCCAAGCAGCAATTACAGAGGCGAGTGGTTGCTACAGAGAACAGAAACCCTATGTGTGGCCTACAAAACCTAAAATATTTACATCTGGAACTTTACAGAAAATTTGCCAACCCCTGCATTTTACTTCCTGCTTCAACCAACCCACTTCTTCTTGGGAAAATGTGGACTTGCAAAAAAGGAGCAGCGGGTATGGTGGCTCTCCATGAAGTAGACTATTTACCCGGATTTTAGATAAGCTGCTTAAGTAAATCTCTGCTCAAGTGTAAACTAATTCTGCTGTTTTTTAAAAAAAATTAAACTCAACTATTCCTTGATGTTTCTGTTTAAGTTATTGTGCTTGCCAAAATTTAAGTAATTTCATATTTCTACGCTTTATAGCCATCTTTCAAATAAATAGACATTCCTTTTAATCTTAGTGGGTCTATACTTTGGTATTTTCTCTGGGGATGGTCCAGTTTCTATAACTTGACCTAATGTGTAAAGAAAATAATATTATGCTTTGAGCTAGAATTGTTCCCAGTCTACCCTTCACATCAGGTCTATGGAGAGTAAGGAGGCTCGGAGGGTCTGAATAGGGTTTATCTCATCTTGAAATGTAGGGTTTCTGTTTCTTGAGCCTTGCAGTGTAGTTTCAACCTCATCGTAGGATGGAGGGAAAGAGGGGTAAATGGAGGAGTATAGACAGAGTAAGACTAAAGAAAAAGGTGGGGATGGTTAGAAAGTTGAACAAGTGATACCCAACTCATCTTCATAAACTCGTATGGAAGTTTGGAGCTCTGGCTTTTACAACTGGAAATAAACCGGGTCAAGCCGTAAGTGTTTACTCGAGGTCACCATCTGCCCCGCTGCTCCCGAGCTCTTGGTTTCTACAGTCTACCCCTCTGCTATGTGTGTCTGTCCTGAAATTCATAATCCTCTCAAGTCTTCAGGAGGGGCTGAGATGTGGATGAAATCATTACAAGAACAGCATAAGCCTGTGGCTATAGAGCATTTGTTTCCCTACAAATATTGTGGAAACTTAGCCTCCCAAGTCTGCTGCTGAGAGAGAGCTGAAGACTGCAGGGTTTGTCTAATTATGCTCCAGACCTGTCTTCTGAATCATTTCCCCCTCTCCACTCCCCATTTCGTGTTGAAGCACATTACGACAATGCCTTGTGATGCAATCATCTGGAGTATTCTCAAGAAAAATCACTCAGTGATCTGGGGAGATCTGCTATGGCACTGAACAAGATATTTAAAGATGTGAAATCACAACCAAAAGGGTTGCATCAGAGCAGGAAAGTTAGCACCTGTCTACATTTTTCCTGTGTATTTTCCTGTGGTCTGCCATAAAGGTTCATCTTGTTACTCTAGTCTGAAAAAGAAGGAATGGGGGCTAGAATTTTAAAATTAGTTTTGGGTAACTTTGCCTTGAAAGAGTTTCCGGATCTACCATTATTCTGGAGGAGCCAGCCTGGGTGTGGTCGAGCCTCAGGGACCTCGTCTGCCCCATGATGGCAGGGGAAAGGCAGGATGTCAGTGAGGCAGCTCCTTGACTGCCTTCTCGTTCCCATTTGGGGGTCTGGTACTGTGCTTTACTCTTTCTCATCCTTTCATGCCAACATCCTTTCACAAAATTGCTAGCAATGTGCCTCTTGTGGAGAATGTGCTGAGGGGGAGAAACAAATCCCCCCTGCCGCCCCCGCACTGGCTCCTCTCCTGCTCAGCAGGCAGTCGAATAGTCCAGTAGTTCGAGCACCCTTGCCTGAGCCGTGTCCATGAACCCATCGCCTCTGTTCCTTATGCCACGAGTCACTCTCACCAGGGAGACTAGTATGGTGGGAGGAAAAAGAAAAGATAGAAATGAACATTTATCAAGTATTTCCTAAACTATGTGCTTTAAGTGCATTTTTACTTGATTTCGGAACAAGGTACAAATGTGATTAGCCCCTTGGAAGACAGCCCTAGTGGATATTCTTCGTCTTCACACTTTGTAGATGATACGAACTACTTCTCAGGGCAGTTAAGCACCTTGCCAAGACCACATGCGAGTGAGTGGGCAGCATGTGTGTCTAAATTCAGTGTCTGTTTCCACAAGGCCACACATGCTCACAAATCCATGAGTGGCCAAGGAAAGGCACCTCCACATTCTCTGAGAGCAATAGTAGTAAATATATTGCTGGGTTGCTGTCATAGATCATCCAGAATTTGTGTAGATGCTTCTTTCTAGGGAAATTGTATTAGTGTTTCTTTTTCTTGTTCTGTACGGATTTAGGGAAAGTCCAAGTTTTGTTTTGTTTTGTTTTGTTTTTAGTAATAAGTAAGTACTGCCCTGTTGAAGCACCATTTGTGCATTACATTGCCTATTTATTAGTATACACCAACCATTCCAGAACTTTTTACTGTATAGACCCTGGTCTCTATGTGTCTGGAATATGTGTCTGAATTCTCCAGATAGGCTTTTCTTCCTTCCTCCCAGAGCTTCTGTTTTGTTTCAGGTGTAGGTCTCAGAGCCTCTCCCCCAGTTCTGTCTACTTCATCCTACTGCCAGACCGTCTGTAATATAAAGTACAGCCCAGGGCTTACGCTCCTTCCTAATGCAAGGAAGAAAGCCTGAAAGCAAAAAAGGATAAAGGAAGGAAATGGTCTGTTCACTGGTGGGATAAACAAGGAAGCGCAGACTGTGGTGAGAAGGAACACATCTGTATTTCAGAGTAGTCTTTGAAGCTTAGACCTGAAGGCTGGTTATTACTGAACTCAGCGTGAGGTTACTTTCCTCCTATCACCTTAGAGATTTGGATAAGCCCTAATGACCACCTCTTTTTCGGTAGATGGCTTAAATTTCTTCTTTATCTGTGGTAGCTAAATATGCCATTTGAGTAAATCTCTCAACTGAGCGTAAAAATTGATGATCAATGAAAGTGATCCAGCACCTGACTAATGACTAACCAGTAATCTCATTACTGTTTTGGAGTAAATGATGTAATTATTTCACATTACACATGGTTCAAACAGTAATTTACATTCTCATGTGCTCTTTAAAGAATGGCCCCTCAATTTTTATAAACACATCAAACATTAAATAGTGGGATATCAAAAAGCCTTTCAGTCTTCATTCTGGAAGAGGTAAAAAAAATTCAATGCTCCCTTGGGAGAAGTAGTATGTCTTCTGCGACTGTCCTTTTCGGGATGACATAGACAATGGGCTGGTGTATCTTCGCACACGCTTTCCAGGTGAAGTGTACTTCTCCAGGGCGCATCATATCACTTCTGCTCAAGTCACTTTTCTGCCTTCTGTCACAGAATTCCACAGTAGTATGTTTCCGTGGTAGACAACTTCATTTGACTAAATCAGTTTTAGCTAATACACTCAAACTTAGAAATATTTTGTTGTTGTTGTTATTGTTGTTTTAGAAAATACATATTGTGACTCTTGCAGGAATTGAAGGCTGGCGTTTTGAAAAATGTAGACAGTGATGTGCTGCTCTCAGGCCGCAGTTGCATACTTCGAGACGTTCGTTTTTCTGTGTCCCAGCCTCCTAACAATTTCAGATAAAATTTCTGCATATTATATTAATCATGGCTCTTTAATGTTTTCCAGTGATCCCTCTAGGCTGAATTTTAACTGTGGGTTGTGGGAGAAAGAATTGAAATAGTTTTCTCCCCTTAGAGAGTGTCTTGCCTTTCGTTCATTTTGACAGAGCTCCCAGCCCTCACCATACTGGCCTCACCTGCTTTCTTATCTTTTCCAGGTCTCTCCCTCCTGCAGGAGGAACAATGGCCGATCCACACGCACAATTGGTTAGTATTGATCAAACAAAAAGTAAAAAGGACAGCAGAGTGTTCTGGGAACTCTCCATGATCCAGAAAAAGTAACAAGGCATTAAATCAATACAGAAAACAACTCGATGTAATTCACCTTCACTCTTCATTCCACAATCTGAAACACTTCCCACGATCTGTAAACATTTCCAGGTTTTATCAGTGTTTAGTATAATGTCCAGTCATGGTTCTCTCTATGGCAATATGAGAAAAGAATACTCTTTCCAAAGCTTTCAGCCATGGTAGAGATGTATTATTTATATAGCAATATATGGAAATGTTTCATTTCTGATAAGTTGTAGTCCCAGATAAGAGAAGTTTTGTATCATTAAACTCCAAACCCTTAGAAAATATATTGCTTTCCAAACCTGAAAGCTAGAAAAGTCTGCCATGGTAGAGATGTATTATTTATATAGCAATATATGGAAATGTTTCATTTCTGATAAGTTGTAGTCCCAGATAAGAGAAGTTTTGTATCATTAAACTCCAAACCCTTAGAAAATATATTGGTACCATATAGAGAGAATTCTAGAAATAACTGTACATTTTTTCAATGACTCAGCAGTATCATTATGAATATTAAATCTCTGTACTTTTCTAAAATAATTCTCTCTTGATGGATTGGTAGGTAGGTCCTATACTAGTAAGGGGTTAAAAAAAATTGCTATTTTCTGATAACATACTGAATTAGTTTGCTAGTACTACCATAAAAAAATACCATAGGTTGAATGGCTTAAACAACAGAAATTTATTTGTTTGCACCATCTGGGGCCTGGAAGTCTAAGATCGAGGTGTTGGCAGGTCTTGGTTTCTTCTAAAGCCTCTTTCCTTGGCTTGCAGATGGCCACCTTCTCTCTCAGTCCTTACCTTAGGGACCCTACACTGGATTACGGCTCAGACTATGGCCTCATTTTTACTTAATCTTCTCTTTAAAGGCCCTATCTACAAATATGGTCACATTCTGAGGTTCTGGAAGTAGAGAGGCTTCAGTATGAATTTTGGAGGGACAAAATTTAGCTTTGTACACATACCTATTGTTGAATTCTGACAACTACATTTGTAATTTTGATTTATCTCAGGAAAAGTTGTGAATAACTGCGATGTTAGGAAGAGTTGAAGAGAAAATGTGCCAAATAACTCTTTCTTTTAAGAAAGTATTTTTCAGAGTTATTATCTTAGTCTAGCCTTCTCCAAAAATCTAAGCCTGAAACAAGGTAGTTTATTTGGGAAATGATCCGAGGGAACAGGAGTGGGCGACCGGGACTAGTAGAGAAGGCGAGAAAGCCAACATAGGACTATGTTACTGAGTCTGCACCACCTTGGGCAACTGGGGCTCAGTCTTGCTGGGACCCTCTGAAAAGCCATGTAGAATGAATGTTCCTCAGAATCTTCTTTTGGGAGGACAAAAGAGAGGAAGAATTACCTACTCGCTTCTACTTCCCACTGATTAAGACTTGTCTGTTAATTCTCTCACTTCCAAATTGTGCACACGTGGGTGTGCCATGCGAGAGTGAGGGGAATACCAGAGAATGTGGTGGCCTTGAGGTGAGGGGTTAGCGGGGCTCACCTGTGTGACGTTCCTGGCCTCCTCCATGGCTGGAAAGACAGGTGGGTGGAGAGGCTGTAAAGTAGGCACAGAAAATATCCAAACCTTTGACGAACTCCCCCCCTCCCCCCGTCTACCAGCCAGTATCATTGTTATTATCAAGATGACCACCAACATCATAATATTGGGGACACCTGTTGACAAAGACGCTTGAAAACCCTTATCTGCAGTTTCGCTTTCAGCAGTTTCGTTACTGACGTCGGGAAGCAGGTGATCCTTCTTCCGACGAATCGTCCGTCAGAAGGCCAATGGCGGCCTAACTCTAAGTCATGGTGCCTCCTGGGCGTTTTCTCTTCTCATATCATCACAAGAAGAAGGGTGAGTAAAGTACCATAAGATATTTTGAGAGAGAGAGAGAGAGAGAAGGAGCAAGAGAGAGAGCACTTTTATATAATTATTATTATTATTTTATTTTTTTTAGAGAGAGAGAGAGAGCACGCGCAGGGAGGGGGAGAGGGAGAGAGAGAATCCCAAGCGGGCTACACACTCAGTGTGGGCTGACAGGAGGCTCAGTCCCGTGACCCTGAGATCATGACCTGAGCCTAAATTGAGAGTCAGATGCTTAACTGACTGAGGCATCCGGGCGCCCCCTCGTATCACTTTTACTGCAATATACAGAGGGCCCCCGACTTACGATGATTTGACTTATGATACTGTGACTTTAGGATGATGCTAAAGTGATACGCGTTCAGTAGACCCCCTGCTCTGAGTTTTGAGTTTGGATCTCTTCCCCGGCTCGCCGAGCAGCGTGATGCTGTCCCGTGAAACTAGGAGCGGCGGCTGCAGGCAGCCACGCCGTCACAAGTGTAAACGACCGACACTTACAGGTATTCGCACCCACACAGCCGTTCTGTCTTGCACTTTCAGTCCGGTATTCAGTAAATCACATGAGATATTCAACACTTTATTATGAAATCTGCTTTGTGTTAGTGATCCTGCCCAGCTCTAGGCTACCGTAAGTGTTCTGGGCACATTTAAGGTTGGCTAGGCTGAGCTATGATGGTTGGTAGGTTGGGTGCAGGAAAAGCACTTCTGACTTAAATGATATTTTCAACTTAAAATGGCTTTATCAGGATGTAACCATATCATAAGTTGAGGAAGTTGTATTGTTATAATTGTTTTATTAATAGATATTGTTAATCTCTGTGCCTAATTTATAAATTAAACTTTATCATGTATGTATAGGAAAAAAACAGTATATATAGGGCTAGTAACTATCTGTGGTTTCAGGCATCCCCTAGTGATCTTGGGACATATCCCTCGCCAATTGCCGATCAGGAGGGGACTTCTGTATCATTATCATATGCAGAAACATTGTGCTATAATATTCATTCTTAATGTCTGGAACTCAGAACACAATTTTATTATTTCAAGTTATGTTAGGGGTTTGTATATGATCTATATAATCTGGAATGTCACCCTAACTATAAAATCCATTCATGTATTCATTTTAGCAAATATTTATTGAGCCTTCACCTGGTGTTAAGAACAGTGTGAGGTGCAAGACTTAGAAAGATCCAGCCCTTGCTTCTAAGGAACTTACACAGTAACTGTTGGGTTTATTGATTGTGAACAACAGAAACATACCAAATGTAACTTATGGAAAGAACATGGCAAGATCACAGGCTTGAGAACAGGTGTCGAGAGGGGCAGTGACCGAGGTACCTCGAGACAAAGAAAGGGAAGCAGAGCACGGTTCCGTAGCAGCAGCCAGCTGGCGAGCAGCTGCCACCATGTTGGGTGATGGATCTCTCCAACTGTTTCTTCCCTCCTTTTTCTGAGTCAGTCAAGATTCAGAGCTCCAGGAGAGTGCACATAAGGGGCCAAGCTTAGTTTCTAGGCCTGTCCCTTCATTCCTTAAAGTAGAGGGGAGACGGGTTTCCTTTGGTCTCCTTTATGAAACGGGAAGACAGTCCCTCCTACCCAAGACTACCCATGTCCCGTGGGGAAGAAGCAGCTGTAGGCTGGACTGGCTTGTACTGCTCATGAGAGCCAATTGCTGAATTTTTAGGAAGTTTATAAGCCAGTTGTTAAAAACAGTAATTAATTAAAATTAAATGATAGTAATTTCCAATTAAATAAATTATATTGAAACAAAGCTAATAAATACTCAAAAGTTACCACCTCCTCCTGATTTTACTACATTTTACTATTATTTATGTTCTTGAGCTTATTTCCATTTCCTGTGGCTGTGGAGTGGAAATATTATACATTGAGCTACTGTGTATCACCCTGGTAGCTTGAAATTGGCCAGGGTGGGGCTGTTTGAAGCCCTGCACATTCACAAATGCTACAAAGTAGGACTTGATTTGTTGTTTTGTTGGTTGTTCAGACTTCAGAAGGTGATGGAGAAATGTAAATAATGCAGATGAAACTTAAAATCTTGTAACATCTGCAGCCATTACATTATGAAGAGTTCAAAAAATTGAGGAAATATTCTTCCGGTATTCAAAAACTATGATCAGATTCAGCAAAGAACTCATGTCATCGACAAACAAAAAAAGTTCTGACATACATCTCTGTTGTTTTCCTTTACCTTACTCATTACATATATGAAAACACCAACAACAACGGAGTTGTAACTGTATTTTGTCATCACCTACAACTTTAGTTTGGCTACAAAAGTTAAAAAGACACCAAAAGCATTCTGGGAGAATTAATTGCTAAATGGAATTTACAATGAAGAGACAGTATTATATATTTTCTTATTGTTTATAGATTGTTAACATGTTCTTTATATGAGTAAAATTTATAATGAAATGTAAAGTCTAAGAATAAAATTCATAATAAAAATTTGTAACAAGTTAACATTTTATTATTAAAAATATTATTTAAAAAATATTTTTTCTCCCCCTGGAGAGCCAGTTTTTAAACACTTATCGGCACACCACTGAGAGGAGTAATTCCCCAAAAGGAAATCAAGATGCTGAACAGTCACAAATATAAATAAAAAATGTCTCCTAAGATACAGAAATATAAGCAGGCAATTAGCACAACACATGTAGCATGCATGAGCCACAGAGTTTAAAAAAGAAAACAATGTCAGCATGGAGAAAAGAATGAAGGGAGATAAAGGACTGAGTTGGGGGTAAGTTAAAGGAAGGTACATTATTGATCCTGTATTTCAATCGTGAAACATGAGATTACATTACAGCCTTTGAAAATGTGGAGCTGAAGTGAGGAAGGGGGATTGATGAGGGTGGCAAATGTTTGGAAGAGGTTTTCGGGTATATTTTAGAGGGTTCTATACCATATTATTTCCTGTAATACCCAGATAATACTTTGTGTATATTTTTGGCCATTGGATGTATAAACCCATCATTGTGTGTCATATAGTGACCCTGGCTTTGCTATTTGCTAGCTGAGCGATACCAGGCAAATTAATCTCTCAGTCCCTCAGTTTTCTCATCTGTAAAATGGAGATAATAGTATTAGCTAATTTACTCCGTGGCTTTGAGAACTGAAAATCTTTGGTGCATGTAAAGCCTTAGAATCAGCTGCCAACTTGCTGCTGCTGCTTCTTCCTCCTCATCTCTTTCTCGTCCTCCCCTCCTTCTCTCCCTCCACCTCTTCCCCCCACATTATTATTATTTTAGCTCTTTTTCTTCCCTTACTTACAGGTTGCAGTGATTACTTCCTCTGTTTACTGTATCTGCCTCTTATAGGACTATTTATCTCCTCCCACCTTTTTGGTGAGAAATTAAAAGATAGCCCTGATGGCAACAGGACCACAGTATTCTCAATAGAACACAAGCATTGCTAAGAACGAGCCCTAGACAAGGCGGCTACCTGACCACAGAAATGACTAAACACCCCCCTCTTCTGACTGACGTGGATGATTGCTGCTTCCTTACCGAGGGCGACTCTAGGCTTGCCTTCACCCTCCACCTCTCAGCCGAGAAGTGCTAGGATTCCCCATCACTGAATTCCCCCTGCTTCTTGACAGCTTCTAATCCAGGATGGGTCCCTGCTTTTTTAACTCCTTAGAATCATCCAGCATAAACTCAAATCCCATGAAAAGCTTTTCTCAACTCCCACTTATGAAGATGCTCCTGTGATTCCCGTGGGGTCCGTGTCCCTTGCTGCAGCAAGCTAAACACACCCATTTTGTTTTATTTTTGTTTTTATTTTTATTTTTATTTTAGCGTGCTTCTGGCAATCTTAGTCTGTCAACCTCAACAGTGGTTATGCAAGTCATTGGCTGAAAAGACTGAAAAACAAGTAGAATTTGTTAAGAGCTGTGTTACGTGAGAACCAATGTGACTTTTAGTCAGTTGCTAAGGGAAGCACTCTATTGCCAGGGGTTCGGCAGATGAAGACCCACTTGCAGCGTGTTTGAAATCAAGCTGAATTCTGGAGCCTTGAGCTGACGTGTAAATGGGATATTATTGTTTGTTTCTTTCTTTCTTTAGAGGAAAAATCCCAACCATCAGAAATGTTGGATCTGCAGTAAGTACAAAGGACTTCTTTCTCCCTGATCCTGTTTTTGAGGAAGTTGCTGATATTACGCTTCAGGGCCCTGGACTACTTGAATGTCTATTTCCTACAAGAAGAACATAAGCACAATGCCACCCTCAAAATCAGGGAATCAACACTGATGCCTTACTGTCCTCTCATCCTCAGACCACATTTAAGCAATACCCCGTAGAGCGAAAGGATGAAGCTCGAAATCACATTGCATATACTTGTCATGTCTCTTTAGTCTCCTTCCATTTGGAGCAGCTCCTCAGCCTTTCCTTGACTAATGATCCTGACACATTTGAAGAGTTTAGGCTACTGATTTGCAGAGCGTCCTTCTATTTAGGTTTGTCTAATACTTCCTTATCTTTAGATTCAGGTGGTGCATCTTGGCAAGAGGGTCTCAGAAGCGATGCTTCATGCCTTTCTTTGCTTTTTACCAGGTGGGGCACAATGACACTTTGTCCTGCTGCTGGTGGCACTCGCTTTAATCACTTCGATAAGGTGATGTCTGTCAGCTTGTCCACTGTGAAGTTACTCTTTTTCCCTTTGCACTTTAGTTTTTTTTTTCTTGAAAAGATATTTTGAGACCATGTAAAATCCTGTCTCATCATAGTTCAATTTGTTTGTTCAGTGGATTATTTCTATTAATATGGGCTCATGATTTCCTATTTAATTTAATGTATTTTTAAAGACTATTTTTCTAGAATAAATTTAGGTTCTCAGCAAAACCGAAAGAAAGGAAAAAAGATATCCTTTATGCTCCTGCCCCCACATATGCATGATGTCCTCCGTTGTCAACATCCCCCCAC
The DNA here is from genome assembly GCF_017311325.1 of Ursus maritimus. Taxonomy (NCBI): domain Eukaryota; kingdom Metazoa; phylum Chordata; class Mammalia; order Carnivora; family Ursidae; genus Ursus; species Ursus maritimus. Next base: position 27,021,588 of record NW_024426996.1, on the reverse strand, counting down.
CAGAAGGGTACATTTGTTACAATTTAATTTATAGTAATTGGATATAATCTGCTACTTTGTATTAATTTTGACCTTGAAATTATTTCTGACTTGGCCAGTGGGAGCCCCTCCAATCTGGTGTTGGTGGTTTTTGACAAGTCCGCATCATTGTTTGAACACTTCCTTGCTTTCAGACACAATAAAACATTCTAGGCTCATCTTGTACTTTTTCTTCCCCAGGCTTGGACTCAGCTGTTTCTTTAAAAAAGCCCTGTTTCTAGTGGATAAAAGTCTTTAGAGACCAAGGTCTGGCTGCTAGGTGTGCATATGGCTTTTGCCCTTATCAGGCCCTCGCAGTGGACGGGTCTGGGAAATACACGGTAAGCACGCACCCCACACTCGCACAAGCGCCCCTACGGTAGTATCCCTTTATCTCTCGTTTCTCCGGCCATGGTTTCGGTTACTGTGGTCAACCAACCGCAGTCTGGAAGCAGATGATTTTCCTTCTGACTGATCGTCAGGAGGTCAATAGTAACCTAACAACCATGCTACGAGGCCTATGTCATTCCCCTCACTTCACCTCATCACTTAGACATTGTATCATCTCACATCCTCACCCGGAGGGTGAGCACGGTGCAGAAAAATGTAGTGAGGAAGAAAGAGACCACATTCATAGAGCTTTGATTACAGTATATTGTTATGATTGTCCTATTATTATTATTACTTACTGTTAATCTCTTAAATCCTGATTTATAAATTGAACTTTAGCATACATCTCTATGTATAGGAAAACATGAGGTAGATGTAGGGTGTGGTACTGTCTGCAGTTTCAGGCATTCTCTGGGGGTCTCGGGACAGATCTCCTGTGGATAAGGGGAGACTACTGGGTATTTATTTCTCTAACATATAGATAATTTCATAAAGCCCCGAATTTACAGTGACATCTTCAATTCCAATCATATTCCAACTGGGCTTTTAGGCCCCACAGGGGGCCACTCTCCCACACAGGAACCTTCCTCACCTCTCCCGGGCTCTGACACCCTACACTGAATCACCTTCACACCCAGACGTCCTCCAACTTGGGCTCCACTTCCCCACACCAAGCCACCCTCCCTTCCCAGATGCCCTCCCCATTCTGCTTTGGCTTTGACCCCCTATGCCAGGCACCCTCCTTCGCGGGTGTCATCCTTACCTTCCTCAGCTATGCAATTCTGCACTGAGCTGTGTCTCCGTGGAAATGCTCCGTTTCCGACACCTTGTGCCAGGCTGCCCCCTACATGGATGTCTTCTCACTTTTCCAGAGCACTGACATCCCACCCTCAGCTGCCTGTCTGAGTGGATACTAACCTCACACTGATCTTGCTCCAAAATCGCCCTCCGGATCCCCGTGGCTCTCCTGTGCTGAGGGGGGACCCCTGCCACACTAGCTGCACCGGATTGTCTACGGCGATACAGCCAAGTAAGTGACTGCAGGAGGAAGAGGGCTGTGGTTTACTTTAAATAGGAATTTCTAACATCTGACTTCCATTATCCGTAGGTTTTAATAAGTCTGGCACTTCTGTTTTTCTGCGGTAGAATTTGTGCTCCTAGCTTTTGTAGACATAGGAAGTACATGGAATATTTTTATTTTTGTTAGACCAAAATTCTCACTGGCTCTCCCTTGATCAGATCAGATTTAACGCAGGCCTTTCTCAATCTGGGCCCAACCTGGTTCTTTTGCATCTTCTCCTTATACTTTCTGCCACATAACTGAGCACTTCACCTCCTCTGAACTCCTTGTCCTACCACAAAAATGCCATGCCTTTCACACACGGGCATCTGCTTTTCCTTCTTTCTGGCATGCCTTCACCCGCTTTTCTGTCTAGAAAGCTCTCACCCATTCTTTAAGACGCAGATCAAATTATCACTTTTTAGTGAAAATTTTCCCAACCTTGCAAGGATGAGTAGGTCCTTCCTGCTTCTGTAGAGTATTACAGTGCGTATTGAACTTCGGCCCCTCGCTGGCTGTGTAGCTTTGGACAACTGTTCAACCTTGCTGAGTCTGTTTCTCCATCAGTGAAGTGGGGATAATAACACAACTCTTTCAACTTGATAGAGTTGTTGTAAAGGTGAATTTTGAAAATGTATTACCCATTACAAATCCACAAAGGGCTAATTATGGCTATGACGATGATGATCTGATTATGTCTCCCCGAAAAGATCATGTGTTCTTAGATTTCGTCCCAGAACTTAATCCAACACCCAGAACACTATGTGATAAACATTTTCTGAAGGAATTTATTCATTCTGCAAATATTTTAAAGTGCGTGTTCTGTGAGCCATGTGTTACTCAGCACGGTGACCAAAATAGGGATGCTGCCTGACCTCATGGGATGCATAGTTTAGTGGGAAATAGAGAATTGAGCAGATAATCCTACACATGTATAAATAAATAAATGCAAATTGTGATCAGCCTCAAGAAGGATGATACTTGTAAGATCAGTAAGAGTACGAGGGTGGTGATATAGAGAAGGAGGTAGAAAGATGTTTCTGAAAAAGTGATATTCTCCTGAGACCTGAAGGCTGAGTAGAAATTAAACAGGTGAGAAGCGCACACCAGAGGAACGGTATGCGGGGTGGTGTGAGGCAAGAAAGAGCTTGGCTCCATCGAGCCAGGCTTCAGGATGCCGGGAATGGAGATGAGGGGGAGGAAGAGTATGAGATGAGATTTAAGAGGTGGTCTGGGCTGTGTCAAGTTGAACTAAAGGAATTTTGTGGATTATAAGGCCTACAATAGAAAGCTGTTGAACTTTTTCATCAGAGGTATGACCTGATCCTTGTTTCTCACAAAATACTCTGACAGGCACCTACAGGAGGGGCGCCATTGAAAAGAAATGGCAGCCTCAGGGAAATGTAGACCAGGTCGGGACAGCAGAGACAGAGAGAAGGAGGGAGATTGGAAATGCACTGGGGAGATAGAATAGACAGGTGTGACGATGGGTTGGGTGCAGTTTAGCGAGAGGCAGGAAGTTGTTCGGGATGACCAAGGCTCAGGCTTGAGTGGGAGAAAAGGCAAAAGCAGAGGGACAGGTTACTCAGGTGGTGGAAACTAAAGGAGCAACAGTTTTTCAAGAGAAGATGAAGAGTTCCGTTTGGGACATTTTACGTGCATCTGAGATGATGGCAAGCCGTCTCAGAAGAAAGGTCAAGTATCTGCTGTCAATGTGGAGATGGAATCCCCGTCCCATCCCCCTTCTTCTCTCATTGGCAAACCATTAATCTTATTTACATCATCCTTCTGCATAATTGTCATATTAAATGTAACGTAGAGATGAGTTGTATTTGTAGAAAGCTAGTGGCCTTCTCTGAGGGGCAGTGCGGTCAGTTCTGCTATAACACCATTTATGTGATCCCCAAAATGGATGTGCTGTGAAAACTGCAAACACCACAAGGTTTAAGGGAAAAATGTGTCACAATAGTCAAAGACTTCATCAGTGACATGTTTTTAAAAGAGATAAGGGGTGCCTGGGTGGCTCAGTCGGTTAAGTGTCTGCTTTCAGCTCAGGTCCTGACCCCCCAGTTGGGCTCCCTGCTCAGCGGGAAGCCTGCTTCTCCCCCTCCCTCTGCTGCCCCTATCTCCCCCCCCCATGCGCTCTCTCTTTCGCGGTCTCTCTCAAATAAATACATTCTTAAAAAAAAAAAGATAAGAACAAAATAAAAATTTTAGCATAGCTTCACACATGTTAAATGTTTAAGAGATACGTAAGTACTACAATCAGTACAGCACTTGGTTTTGAGAAAGACCTGAAGTTTTATGTTCACAACCTTAAATCCAACGGCACGTTTTTCTGCCTTTGGAAATTTTTTCAGGCTTTCTTATTTGTACTTACGGCTTGTTCAAACAGCCAACAACTTTGGAAATTTAAACCATGTTTAAAACCACTGAACATGCCACTAAAAGGAGTGTCTAAAGAGGAGTCACTTGCAGGGTTTGGTGATTTTTATGGAAGGTCTTTGTAGATAGATCACATTTTTCTCTTTCCCTTTTTTTAATGGAATTTTCATATTTGGATAATTGTGAGAAAATGACAAGAAAACAATCTTAAGGGACACCTGCTCTGATCAGAAATCTTTACATCTTGACCAAGGTCGGAAATGTGCTTTTTCTTTGATTGTGAGAAAGATCGTTTCCATTTCCAGTTTTCTTACGGTGTGGTCTTCAATCCATATACTTAACAATCTTTCTACATTTTTTGCTTTTTGAGGCTTTATTATTGACTTTTCAGCACTTGAAGTTGTTCCAACCATAGAATTTTCCTTTACTTCCCAGTGTTGTCTCTGGTGCTTAGGAAATATCACATGTTCTCTGATTTCTTTCACAATGCTTATCATTTCAAGCTTCTCTTCATCCTTCAGGCTCTCCTTCTGCATGCACGGGTTGGCACTTTGAACCATTTGGACATATCTACATTCATCTAAATGATGAATAGATTTTTCTTTTTAAATACACAAGTTTACAAATGCAAAATAATAGCAAAAAACCTTGCAGTTTAACACACCCATTAAATGAGGTTGTTAGTAGGTGTTCAAGGTCTGTGCGTGTACGCACTTCTGCATTCGACTTAGATCAGCTGAATGCAGGTCTGGTTTTTTTGTCTGTTTTGTTTTGTTTGCCTTTATGTAGTGTTTTCTGCAGATGAAATCATGCACAAGCAGATGTAAAATTCATGTTATTCTCAAATTGTTCACTAGTATATCAATTACCTTGGAGGAAATTTGCATTTTCAAAACAAGCATTATAGAAGAACTGACTCTATTTACTTTACCCTTCTCAAATTTTCCCAGTAGAATATCCAAGGTTTGGAAACTAGAAATAGTTGTGCTAGCCTGGGAAGCAAGTTCTACTCCTGAAAATTTGCAGTGAATCCATTCTCGATGAGATGGAAGTGGTGGTGAAATGGGTAGTAAGTGGGTTAATTGTTTGTCATACTCTAGATCTTTACTGACTTTTTGTTTTAACCTCAGCTTCACAATAGTTTAATTGGCTTTCAAGAAATGACAGTTTTTGTTTATAAGTGTGTCACAAAAAACTGTCATCTATTTATCCATCATCTATCTACATTTGCCTTGTGCCAATTCAGTCTGAATAGAGTTGCATATATGAGAAATATAAGAACCCCAGAAGTACTTTTTAGATCATTTTAGTTAAAAAAAAAATCTCATTTTTAGGTATAATAGAAGTAATCTAAACATAGAACTTAAAAAAATCTATTAACCTTAATGCAAACTATTTATTTATTTTGTACATATTTCTATAAAGGATCTGGTGTTTTAATTTTGGATCTGGTGACAAATAAACATTGGTTGCTGTATATGACAAGGTTTATTTTGCTTGATAAGTACCAAAATTAGAATCCTTAACAGCTGAGGATGAAAAATTCACAACTTATTTTCAGAAAAATTACAGATTATTTATTTCTACCATAAAATGAGCCCAAGTTTAGTAAAACTAAAAGTTTAATACAAATCACACTCACACACAGACATACACATGTACAAACATGTGCACACACATACACAGAGCAATGGGAAATTACCATTTATAATCCTGAAAAGGTAATTCTTTTTAAAGGTGATTATTAAGAGGAGAAATTACATAGCTTTGGCACTAATAGTGACAAACAGGGTTCAATTGCTAAAGAACATTCCCAGGACCCAAAGTGAGAGTGTTTTCAAATCTACAGTTTTGCAAGAAAAGCATACAATATAGCAGCAGTATTAAAGTAAAAATACCTTACTTTAAACACAGTCCAAACCTATGTTACATGAGGAGTTCCCTGTGGCCGGTAGGAGCTCCGATTGTCCCATCTTTGCAGAAGGCTAGGTGGATGCAATTGTTCCGTTAGATCAAGAACCCCTGACATGTGTACTGGATACCTTAGAACCAAAGGACATTTAGGAATCTTGCTTATGGTTTCTCATACCCTGCTGGTCGTGTAGCCATATTCTTGCTGTGTAATCACCACCAATGCTGTTGATATTGTATGCTTTTCTTGCAAAATGGTAGATTTGAAAGCACTGTCACTCTCGTCCTGGGAATGTTCTTTAGCAACTGAAACCTGTTTGATTGTCACTACTGGCATCACCAATGGCAGAGGGATCCCATGAAAATTAGGTACAAATTGTCAGTGTCACCATTATCAATAAACAATGCTAACAAGCTGGTACAAACTTTCCTGAAGCTTTTTGGATCCATGGGTACAAAACAACATTATAATCATATGTTTCACTCCTTGACCAGGGATAAAGGGTTTTTGGTAGTTCTTTTATTTGATATAACAACTCAGGCCAATTCTAGTCTTGGCTGGAATCAATCCCTGAACAGCCTGAAATATTAGGAGCTGGCCTGGCATGGAGAGCTGACATTAAATTTGGGAGGACTGTTTTTTTAAAAGAGTGCTGAGTCTATCAGTAGCCCTTCCGAGACTGACTGATCCATTAAGAGATACAGCTTTTAGACTGTGCTGCTGACTGCATATCCATCTTGCAACTACCACTGCATATGTGCATAGAGAATCTATCAGGAGCATCCTGGGACCTGAAGGACCCAGTTGTGAATTGTTCATTTAAATGCAAATAGACTCACCAGCTGTTGTTGATACTAATATTAGCAATCTTAAGGAGACATTTTATCCAAGCAACCAGAGAGGATATAGGTAATACATTTCACTTTTATAAGAGAAAGAAAAATGTTCGCAAAGCATTGGAGCAATATTTCACTCAAATTCATCTATTTCACAACAAAAAACCTTTTAAACAGAATTTAAGAAGGCCACAGTCAATTGCTTCAAAAGATTTTAGCAAAATAACTGTCATCACCGAATGGATGAGGTCAACAGTCTACAACAATATCTGCTAGGTTTTTTTCCAGGCAGTGATTTTGTTTCATAAGTTAACAGAAACGGCATGGGTGGAGTCAATAATTTAACTCTCCAGCTTAAACTCACCAGTGTTGCTAAGCCAGTTTTGCATGGATTGTCTTTAATGTAGCCAAAATTATTTTTAGGTTATTAGCTGGATCTTCTACTTTACATGGCAAGTATTTATTTCATGGTCAGTGTTCTTCTTGGGAAATTACCATCAAAATATTTTAAGACACTTCAGCTTCGGACGGATGAGCTCTCGACACGAGGGACTGATTTTCCCTTTACCATGCACAGGCCTTCTTTCATAGCATGTTCTTAGTAAAAATTTACTGAATTAAATTCAAATGTTAGTTGATTTAGCATCAAGTTTTATCACTTATCCAGGCTGTTCTTGAAAGCTCACTTTCTAGAGTCCAAGGCTTAATCACTGCAATTTTCATAGGTAATATTTATGGCAGTTTTCTACAGAGAACACATTTATACAAAAATATTTCTTTTTATAATGTCTAGAAATATTTTTGTTTTGTTAAGCATATTGTATCTTTTAGCATCGTGATCCCATAGTAAGACTCAGGGAGCGAGGGAGGGAGTTAGGGAGATGGATAGATAGATAGATTTTTTTTTTTTTCCCCTAAGAGATTTCACCACTTTGGAATTTTCCTAAAACCTCAAAGGGAAAACTTCATTATTTGTTACACTGTGGGTTTTCAGAATTATACATACTCTAAATCTGCAACACAAAATCGCTACTAGATATTTTCTAATCTCCTTTATCGCTCTGGGTCTCAGTTTTTTGCTTTGTTTTGGTTTTGTTTTGTATGAAGTAAAAAAAAAAAAATCAGTGTTCAAGTGTCTCCATAATTTTGTTTCTTATAAAAGTGTAAATGATTTATCATAATTTCTCAGTTATCTGTGCTGGTCTAGAAAAAAAGCTAGATTATTGATCTAATCATGATATGTTAGTCAATATTTCTAAAGGCTAAATTGTTGTTATTTGTACACTCAAGTTTTATCAAATAAAATTACTAGTTTAGTTTGACATTTAGTTTTGTTTCTCCTATCAGCATTAAGAAGCTGATCATGGAAAAATTCAGAACATAAAGGATTTATGTAGTTCATAAAAGAAGACATAATTTGGCCGTTCCCCGAGTGACTGAGCAATAGATGTGTAAATGGTGACTCGAGTCAAATGATACCTAGAGCAGCTTCTTCATGTATTTAGAATGTATAATAACTGTTAGGTTTTTTTCTCGTCGCCAATGAAATCAAGACCGCAAGGCAAACGTGGTTCAAGGGATGAACTTTATTGCCAGCACCCTCGGGCGAGGTTCCGCGACTCAGGAAAGAGCGGTGAGTCGGGGGAGTCGCGCCCAGGGCAAGGCAGCGAGGGTTTTCATTGGGTACTGCTGGGGGGTGAGGAAAGTCGGTAGGACGGGTTTCGGTTTCCCACCTAGGTTTTGGTTTAAATCTTGGCGGGAGAGTCGGTTATCTTGGCGGGAGAGTCGGCCATCTTGGGTGTCTTGGCCCCTTTTTCTCGGCCAGCCCAACAATAACCTTTTGGGAACATGTTGCCAATCCAACTGCGTGAGGGTATGCTTGCCTTTGCCTGTCTCGGGGAATGTGACCCCTTTACACTGAAGTTCTTCCCAGTCATTTGCACCAACTTTTTAACTCCTCAGGGGCTGATTATACAGTTTAAAGATGATCCAGGCTGGAAAGATAGTTCTGTAGTCAAACCCTGGGGAGGTAATTCTAAATAAGTCCTCACTGTAGGACACATTATTGGGCTCATATATTTGGACAACATCTAAAAGAAGGATAGAATACACAATAAAAGGAGATAGTGCTTCTCAAAACTTTTATTTCTACATAATTCGACCATCCTCTTTTTAGAAGGGAGCCCCATTGTACCTGTGTTCCCTAGTGGTGCTGGAGCTATCTCCTGCTGGCTGGTAAAAGGTGATTGTGTGTGTCACCTCCCAGCTCCTCAGTGACATCATGTAGGGAGCTTGAAATTGGCCATGGTGGGAGTATTTATTTACACCATGGGAATCAGTGAAGTCTACAAATCAGAGCTTTTTGCCCTGAAGAACTGGTTGTTAAATATTTACCACGGTAGTGTTCATAGGACACACTTTGTCTTATTCACAGCTATATTCCTGGCATTCAGAGAAAGTGCCAGTAGAATATAAAATAGACTTTCCATAAATATTTGTTGAGTGAATTAAGGCTGTACTAAACCATTCAGAAATAGACAATTTGTTTTTACTTAAAGATCTTTCTAGGATATGTATTTATCATCACTCTATCCCTGGAATGTCAATAACTTCTCTCATATCAGATCTACACTTCTTTTTCTGCTTAAATTTAAGGATATCTGTAACCTTTTCAATCATTAGGAAGCTAGAGTAAAAGTGGCATCTTTTTTGTCACAAACTATTTGCTACAAGAAATCCTCCCATAAAGTTGGAAGCATGTAGTCTCCTGTTGAATGGTGCGTTAATCCGTCTCTCAAGTGGAAAGAACGTGTCATATGTGGTTTGTGTTAGTAACAAGGCAACCAGGTTGTACCATATTGTGGACTTAATATGGGGCAATTGAACGACCAATTATAAATCCATCCTGTTTCATTCTGGAGCTGCTTCAATTGATATTCATTCAGTGCTTGCTAGAAACAGAGTAGGAGACACTTACATTTTGGCCTTTGGATTAGAATCATGCAATGCTTCTCTTAGTTCATTTCTTTTGCTGTGAAGTTCTGCTCAGAAAGTTAACATCCATTTGGCTTTTTGTCAAGGTAGTGACTGGAAGTATGACAGACATACAGTTCAACTTTTGATTCATGCTACTATGACTTTGTAAATTTCCGTATAGAAAAATATTAACCTAAATGGATGATATTCTGGGAATTATTACCTATCAGCCAGTTAATGACACTCAAATCTCTGGAAGGAATTCTAGTAGTATCATATTAGGCAGTGGTTCTCAAACTTCAGACAGTATCAGAATCACCCGTAGAGTTAGTTTAAAATTCAGTGTGAAGAGTTTCTACTAGCTTTTTCTGAAGTTATCTGTAATTTTATCTTTAACTTGATTGCTGTTAAGTACTTAACATGAATATTTAAAAGAAGGGAAAAGATACTATGTTTTTGATTCATCCACTCCTCTGATCCCCATTTTCTATCAGTCAACAAGTCCTCTAAATTCTCATTAAGATCTTTCAAAACCATCCCCTTCTCCATTCCATCCATAGGTATTGCCTTGGTTATGCTCTGGAGATTGTAATAGCTTTCCAGCTGGCTTCCCTACATATACATATAGTCTTCCTTCCTTTTAATTCCTTTCAATCTCTATTACACAGAGTTATCATAGTGATATAAAATTATATCCGTAACTATACATAATATAAATTATATCTATATGTAACTATATCCATAAGTTACAATTCTTCAGTGGTTATTCATTATAATCTTTTCTAATCTGGGGAATGCACAACACTGGTGGAATAAAACAAGACTTTTGGTAGGATGTGGATAAACATTTAAAAAATAAAGATTTATTTTTATGTGGATTTAAAAGTGTAATTGGCACCTTCTTTTTAAGGCAAAGGAGACAGGTTTTCAGTATATGGTAGTGTAGCAGATGCTGTCAATACCTTGCCTGCATGTCCTTGGCCTACGTGGATCTCACAGCTGCTCTGAGCTGTACAAACCCACCATTTCTGCCCCGCTGTCTGAGGAAGCATGTCTGGCCTGTGCCTGAATGGGGCAGAGAGTGAAGGACTCTCAGAGCAACCAAAAACCAGGGAGAGTCAGGAGTTTGCGGATAACTTCCTTGCCTCTTGGTCAGACAGTTCTAAGGTGTATTCTATAGTTTCTCAGAGAATATCAGTTGCCCACCTTGAGAGCCTGCTTTTTAACAATCTTTTATTGGCTTTCCTCCATTCCCTTTCACAATTCCCTACTCCCTTACCATGCTTCCTGGAATTACTTCCCAAGTAAATTTCTTGTACCCAAATCCTTGACTCAGGGCCTACGTTTTAGGAAACGCAATCTAAAACAGTTGGTAGCACAAGTGGTGTTAGAAAAAGATCCTTAGAATGAGATTTTGTAATATGATCATTCTCTGGTCAGATAAAATAAAGCTCCCATTGCTGATACTAATTGGGATGGTGGTAATACTGGCATGTGGAAGCATTGCTATTACAAGCTTTCCAGGAACCCTATAGGTCTTCAGAAATAGCCCTTCTCTCTGGCTGGCAGCTGCCATTGCCTGGAAGGTATGCAAAGTTTCACTTGAGGACTTTTAGGAATGATGCTTGCCTTCCTCAAGGTCTACTTATACCTTTTCTCTTTGTTTCTGGGCCAATAACTAGGGTCAAGTCTTAGCATGGAAAGAGAAGAGAAGTACAGTCTCTGTTATTGGAAGAAGTGAATTATTAATTAAAGAGCTTAGTACACAGGTAATACTGACAAGAACTGGGAGAACAGTATGGGAATAGCATAGGATGGTGGCAGGGGCAAAACATTAAAGTGGATAGGGAAGAGTTTTTTTGCTATGAAGATGCTTTCTCATAACTCAGGGCTTAACATACAGGCAATGATGCCTAGATCTGGTCCTCATATACTCCTTGTAGCTCTCCTTGAAGCCATGGAGGTAACAATCACAGAGTAAATGAAGTGGAGATGCTATAACTGCCTTCACAGACAATTGAACAAGAGATCAGAAATTCCAAGGAGTAGCCATGCCAAAATAAATTTATTACATAAAACAGCTATGTTCCCCTGTAGTGTGCAGATGACACTTCCTTCACTTACACAAGGAAGAATACACTGGTGTGGGGGACATTGGCATCACTAAGAAGCTCAGTGACGGCTGTCCTCTGTAAGTAAGTCGATGTAGGAAGAGTTGTTACTATGGCATTAACCGTAGTATCAATGGGGATGACAGGATTCTAGAATAGAGGATGCCCAACAGTGGACTTAACCACCAGAGGTAGGGTGGTCATAATTACTATAATGGGCAGCACAGTTGGATAGCAACAAGGGGGCCTTGATAAACGGGATATGTGACAATGGCTGATGGTGCATGATTTCTTAGGGACAATAGAGATGGGCAACCAATGAAAGTATTGCTTCAATTACAGAACCAAGTATTAAGGTCTTGCAAGTAAAAGATTGAAGTCAACTGCTGCAATAGAAAAAAATCACCTCTACCCATTTTCCAGACCTGAGCCTATCAACTAAAAAGAGGAAGCCAATCCCCTTAAGAAAGAACTACATATTACTACAACATGTGTTTCCAGAACTGTTTATCAGTTTATTCCCAAAGAGTTCTATGGCTATTTAGTAATACACCCTATACTAGGATTGGGGAAATACTCAGATCTTGGATATGGGGCTGAGCCAGTACTGATGCCAGATACCTCATGCCATGCTGTCATGGCATCCTTATTAGAGTTGCTAAATATGAGGGCCAAGAAGTAAATGGAGTCCTGGCCATGTTGAACTTACAGCAGGTCCAACTCACAACCCTTCTGTGGTCCTTTCTTCAGGTCCTGAGTGCATAATCATGGTGGCTACACTCAGCAACTGGCAGAGCCATCACTTTGGCTTCCTCACCTGCACAGTGATAGCCATCCTGATAGGAAAAACAAATGGAAGCCTCTGAAATTGTAGTCCCCATCCCAACACCACCAGCTCCCACCCTATATTCTGGTTAAGGTAGTGAATCAGAGTAGTACCACAGTGCTCCACCCCAGGAGGCATTGCAGGAATTCTACCAAAAGCTAAAAAGATGCAGGGGTAGCAGCCTTCATCATATTGAAGTTGAATTCATTTATATAGCCTTCTGAAGAAAGAGATGGATCATGGTAAATGCAGGTGCACTACAAAATGGAGCAGAGCTAGCTTTTGTTAGTCATTATTATTGTTATTACAGTTATTCTGGAAGTGAAATGAAGAAACTGTTTCCAGGAAAAGGAAGTGATCATCTATGCTGTGTGCTACTGATATGTCAACTAAAATGAGAACTGAGACTTGACTATTGGGTTTAATAGCCTAAAGGTTACTGTTGACCCTGACAAGAGCTATTTTGGGTGAAGTAGTGGTGGCAACTGCCTGGCTGGGTAGGGCTCAAGGAAGAATGAAAGAGAATAATTGGAGATCAGAAATATAGGCAATTCTTTTGAGGAATTTTTCTATAAGGAGAAGAGAAGCTAGTGGGGACATGAGGTCAAAAGGTTTTATTTTTTTAATGGGAGAAATTATAGTATTCTTATATAGATAGGAAATGTTCAGGAAAGAGGATAGAGTTATGTGGGTTAGGGGAGAATTGCAGCAGCAATTTTCTTGAGTAGGTAAAAAGAGTTGGAATCCAGGGTACAAGTGGAGGGATTCAATTTTTTAAAATTGCTTTTGAATAGATGAGGTAGTGTGTAAACGAAGGATATGAATGAAAAGTGTTCTCTTTAGATGACTGTGGTTGGTTAGTAGCAGGTAGACATGGCTTCAAAGAATAACATGCTCAGGGGATTTTTAAAAGTTTAGGCTATCTCAAGCATCTTATTATCTGTAATTGGTAAGTTTTGAACGTTGGAGATGTAGTGCTGTAATTATGTCTCCTATCAACTTCGATCAGTGGCTGAGCCTTTTCCATTCACTAAATGTAAAAGGTAAGTACTCTAACCCTTTAAATTTTTTTTTATTTCTCTCTAACACATATTCCGAGGGAAACTGTTACGATATTCTAACAATTCAGGTGAGATGAGACTAATACCTTTACACATATATCTGAGCATTTGTGTAACCACACTAGGTATGTTTCATATTCCCTTATTATTAATTTTTAAGCTACGCATCCGATTTCCAAAGGCAAATCTCTGAGAAATGATAAGCTTCTTGGTAGCTTGGTGTAAGTTGAAAGTATATGGAGAAGGAGAAAATCTCAGGATGACTGAGCATCTATAAAAACATTGAGAAGCAGACTTTTCTGGGGTGAAGGACCTCACAAATCACCTTGCTCAACCCCTTGAGTTTACAGAGGAGGAGAGATTAAGTGATTTACCCTAAATGACATGATTAAATAATGACAGAGTCAGAGTTAGAGGCAAGGTTTCCTGACTCCTAACCTAGTGCTTTTTCTACTATACCTTTCCATTTGAAGGCTAAATTTGCAACAAAGTCAGTGTGTCAAATTTTAGGATATACATAATTATTTTTGGTATGATATATTGACACAAAGAAGGAGTTTATATAAATGACCTACCCACCATTTCCTTTATATAGTCCAACATAATTTTTATTGTAGAATAAAATAACTCAGATTTTGGGAAAATGGTGTTAATTAGTTTTGTCAAAGAGTAAGTTAGGTAAAGAGGTATTTTTCCTATTTTGGTACAAGTAGGATGTTAGAGACTAGGAAACCATATTGTTTAAAAGAGAGGAGGGAGGAAAAATGCTTTCTATCAGGTACTCTGGTTAGAGCACTAAGCAAGGATTTACATTTATCTTTTAATTTCTCCAAGAGCTTTATGAATAAGCATTATCTCCAGTGTACATGCAAGGTAACAAGCTCATAGAGGTTAAGTCATGCTTTCAAGGTAAAACCCCCAGAAAGTGAGGAACTGGTATTTCACTGAAGAAAACTTCGTGAAAAAAAGGAAGACTTTACCGACCTCACAATTTTGTGCAGGTCTGGCCGTTCTATATGACTTTGCTCAAATTTACTCTGCTGTGAATAATGGCATAATGATAAGAACAAAAAGGTGTGGGCAGTCAATGAATAGCTGATTAATTGATTGTTGTCTGCTGTATTTTCTTTCACCCAGCTTCTTTGTAACTGTAAGAAAGCCACTTAACCTTTCTTTGTCCTCATCTAATTTTTCAGATCAATTTCGTATTCCAATATTTATGAGTCTCTGGGCTCATAAATTTCATGAGAATTTAAAATTTTCATAGAACAGATATAACATTTGTACCATTGAATATTTTGGTGAGTATTCTCATTCCATTTCTATTGAAGAAATATTTGGACCTCATGAAAGCTAGCAGTTTGACAGATGCATTGACTGATTCATAGGCTGTTTAAAGAGACACTGACAAGTAATACAGAAACAAAATAGAGGTGTGTAGTCTTTTTTTTGTGAAAAGGAGAAGGAACAGAGATATATCTACTTTTTAAAAATTGTTTAATACATAATAATTGTTTAATACATAATAATTCCCCAAATCTTCTATTATAAGAAAATAGCTGGTGCACAAGAATCCAAAGGTACACCGGACTAGAAATCAATATGAAACTTTTGGTGAAATATTTCTTTTAAAATTTGGTGATATAGAAATATAAATTTGCCAAACTTTTACTAGCACTTCAGCCAGTTGAAGATATAGTCAATCATAACATTAAAAACTATAGGAAAAGAAACGAAATTGAGAAGCCCTTCACCCTTGAAGTGCTGCTTTATGCACCTATTTTAAGAACTCTTTCTAGGACAAATCATGAAAAATGGAAAATATACCTTCAAAATCTTTTTCCTTCACTTCTTCAAGAGGTATTTATGTAAGCACCTCTCATACAAGGCTTGGTGTTACTAGGTGCTCTGAACAATTTTAAAAATGGAAAAGACATTACTATCCTCAAATGACTTAGGGTTTAGCAGAGAATAAGACAAGTATACATATAAATGTGATGCGAGTGGGAGAATTTGCAAAGTCTCAGAAAAGTGGTAAAAAATCTGATTGGAATTGTGGTTGAGTTGACACTGAAATTATAGATGTGAAGCCACCCAACCATGAACATGCAGTATCTGCCCCATAAAGTTCTTGTGCATTCCTTATAAGGTGAACTCCAGTTCACATTACTATTGTGAACAAATCTCTGTTTCGTAGTTGGTTATTGCTGGTGGGGAGGAAAGCTTTTGATCTTTTAAACTGAGTCTATAGAATTTGCTGATTTACTTAAATTGCTCTAATAGATGGTTGTTTATGTTGGTATAGAATTTTGGTGGTCAGGCCTTAGGAAACTAAGAAAGTTCCAAGTTTCTATTCTTAGTCTCAGGAAAACATTTTAGTTTTTAAGTCATTGAACCAAATATTGTTCTGTATCATTGGAGACATCACATGATTGTCCAATTTGCATTCATTGATTTGGTGAATTATAATTGGTAGACTTTTCTTTTATTCGATAATTCTTTTCAATCCTGGGTTAAACTTTACCTGATTGTTATTTTCAAATACACTATTGAAGTTGGTAGGCTAATATACTATTATGGATTTTGGCATCTAGGTTCATAAGTGAAATGGTTGTATACTTTTCTTGCATAATCACAAACTAATTCTGGAATTGAGGCTATACTAGTGTCCTAAAATCCATCAGGCAACTTCCTTTCCAACCATGTGTAAAATTGTGTTGGTATAATACAGGGTTACTTTTTCATTGAGAAATTTGTAAACCTTACTTGAAACCCTCTGGGTCTGAGGTTAATTGCTTTGTTACCTACATTTGAGGTATCTTTGCTTTCTTGCATCAAATGTTGACATTTTATATTCTGGTGGACAACATGTTGTTTGTCCATTTAATCTAGACCATCCATTTTTAATAGGGTTGTTCAAATTATCTGTTTATTATTTTAAAAACTTCTATTGTGCCTATACCTATTTGCCTCTGTGTGTTCGCTATTTTTGTATTTGCATCTCTCTATTCAGAAAAGAGAAAAAAGACAGTTGCTTGAGGAGACTGACAAAGGCTTCATGGATCAGTTGCCTTGGGGGAAGGCAAGATTGCAAGAACAAGGTGATATAAGTAGACAGACGTATGTGAGCAGTCACCTACGTGAGAAATTTTTGTTTTTGTAATGGAGGAAGTGGATAGAATATTATTCAATATGCTTGGAGTGTAGAATACATGTTATAAGAATAAAATGACCTAGATGAAAATGCCTTATATATAGGTGTGGCACTTGAACTAGGGCAAAAGAACTAATCTAGGACTTCGTTCAAGAGGTAATGACCAATGAAAGTTTTTTGAGAAACAAAGTAACATGATTAGAGGTAGGGATTTACCTGGCATAGGTTGTGGAATAACAGAACAGCAGAAAACCAGAGGATATTAGTTATTCATGCATGGTTATGAGTTATCTTAATTCCATAATTAAGAACCTCCTGAATTACTACTTTATTCTTTCTTTTCCAATTACTTTCAAATTAAAAAAAAAAAAGTTTGACTGCACTTACTGCCCTCACTCATATAGCACTTACTGTTTCTTGAAGTTTCTGTTATCTGGTTTCTTCCCCAACTGTTCAACTCCTTAAAGACAACACGGACCTGCTGTTGCCAAGTCAAATAACATGTTTGTATTTTTCATCCTACTGAAAATTCTGTTAGTCTTCGCCTTTATGACATTAAGGCAATTTTCTCTTACCTTAGCTTCTATGAGACTTGGTTATTTTGCTTTTCTTCTTTTCTGTAATAGCTTCTTCTCTGACTCCAGCTTTTACCTTGTTCTCCTCCTCCACCACTGTGTGTTCATAGTTACCAAGAGTTTGCTTTGGGGCTGTTAGGGTTGGGTAAAGGATTCTAGGCAATTTTATTTCTTTTCACGGCCTCAGTCACATGATAACTCCCAAACCTAGACTGTGAACTTACTGGTCTGTATTTTCTTCACCATTGTAGGCCCATTGCTTAGCATTCATTCAATAAGTATGTTCTAGAAGCCTGCACTGAACCAGGAACCTGATGGATACTAGATATACAATGGTGACAGGATGGGCATGACCCCTGTAAAGATTATAGTAGTAAATCACTCTGAATGGATGGGTGAATACCTGTCTTCAGCCTTAGTCTCGCTTTTTTTTTTCTTTAAAGATTTTATTTATTTATTTGTCAGAGAGAGAGAGAGAGAGCACAAGCAGGGGGAGCAGCAGGCAGAGGGAGAAACAGACTCCCTGTTGAGCAAGGAGCCTGATGTGACTCTTGATCCCAGGACACTGGGATCATGACCTGAGCTGAAGGCAGGCACTTAACTGACTGAGCCACCCAGGTGTCCCTTAGTCTCACTTTTAAACTCCACACCTCTGATATTTTTAGCTGGATATTCATGTCAAGGTATCAAGAAAAATATATGTAAAACTAGTGAATCATCTGCTGTAAATTTTTCCTTTTCTTGTGTTTTTGGTTTCAGGTGATCGTACTAGTCTTTTCCAAGCCTATTAAATTAAAAAAAATCCCAATTATTTTTGATGTTTTTCTCTTTTGACTCTCTACAGCCAACTAATTGCTAAGTTCTTGCTGATCCTTTTCTGGATCAAGCAATTGCCGTGCCTTCACAAACATTCTAAGAATTTACTAATGGATCTTCCTCCATTCAATTTCTCCCCTCTCGTATGTCTTATGCATTGCTGCCAAATTGATAGTCCCAAAGCCCAGCCCTGAACTTGTTATTCCACTGCTTGAAAACCATTACTGACTAACCACGGCCAAGTAAAATGACCATGAACTTTCTCTTTTTACTGCCCTACAGGTACTCTGTGTTCTAGCCGTACAATTATTTAAGTCTGTCCTACCTTCTGATCTCTAAACCTTTACTTTCAATGTTTCACCCATTTGAGATATCTAGGTAGCTCTGTCTCTACAAGTTCAAATCCTTTTACTATTGAAGGCCTACCTTAGATGAAACCTCTTTCATAAAAACGTTTTTCTTTTATGATGCCCCAGTTTTTTATCTCTCCTGAGTTACATGGGCCTTTATTAATATGCTATCTTTATGTCATCTAACACTTTCTAAATTGAATTACAGTAATTTCGTATCTATATATTATAGTTTGAATTATTGCCCAGTAAATAGTCACTCCCTTCCTCCCCTACCTTTGGACGGAATATATTTCTCTGCCCCATCCATGTTGCGTTTGGCTGTATCACTTGTTTGGGCCAAGGAATGCTAGTGGATCTGACATGAGCAGAGGCCATAAATGTGTTTGTGTGGTTTGGATCTTGTGCTTCTGCCTTTGCCATGAGATCATGTCCTAAGGAAAACATATGAAGCAGGCTCAAATGCAACGTTTAGCCTAAAGCCAGGCCCAGTTGAACTGTCACCTAAGGCAGAGCCATCCAGCTGAGCCTAGATTGGATTACCCGCAAACACTTGAGTCTGAACTGGAATCAACCTGCAGATCCATGAACGTGAGAAAAAATGCTGGTGCTGCAAGCCTCTAAGATGTATTTGGTTGTTTGTTATGAAGCAAAGCTAATTAAGATACTATCCTATATAGTTCAACGCATTTTGATTGAAAACCTGCTATGTCCCAAACGCCAAGCTAAGCAAAACTAAGCATGATTCCTGTTGTCATGGAAATCCCAGTCTATTTGAGGAGGCAATAATTAATATGATTATATACTTCTAGGGGCAAAAAAGGCATACCCTTGGAACATATAAGAAATAAACCTCATCTACTCATGGGCCTCAAAGATTTCCTGAGGAAGCAGTTGAATCTAAAACTTGAATAAAAAATAGGGGTTGATGAAGTGAAAATCACAGTGTAAACAGAAGGGTGAAGGACTGGGGTTTGGGGTCTGGCGGAGATAGAGTAAGGTGGGAAAAATGTTGTTGTATTTCAGACAGTATAGCAACTCATGGGAATAAGCACGTAGCATGTTCCAGGACCATAAAAAAGGCCAGTGTGACTGGAGCCCTACGGTAAGGGTGTTAGAGACATAGGATAATTCAAAGTGTTGACAAAGATTTTGGGTTTTATCCTACAAATTTTTAGAAGCCATGGAAAGGTCTTTAAGCAGTGGCATGATCAGATGGGTGTTTTGAAAAGAATCCTCTTTGGATGGAGAGTAGATTGGGTGGGGCCTCTAGATTTGATCATGGAGAGACCCATTGGGCAAATATCGCATGTGACCGGGCTAGAGGTGATGGTAGCTGCACTAGTGGAGGCAGTGGGGATAGAAGAAGGCAGATTATCCACAGGAAGTACATGTAGCGGAAGAACATGATGGTTTGTATACGGGTCTGAGGGGAAAGGAAATAGCAAGGAACTACTTGGGCTTCTTATTTGCCCACCTCAGTGAAATTTGGTTCCATTTCTGGGAGGTAAGAATGAGTTTGGGGAGGAGTGTTTGCTTTTCATGAAGCACAAGGGAGGCACCAGAGATGACATTAAAGTTGGGATGCTGAGTAAAGGTCTGGGACTCACCTGCCAACCTCACTCTAAGACAACCACCTTTCTGAACTTTGTGCTCACCATTCCCTGAGGGTAGCTTTATTATTATACTTTTTTAAAAACTTAAATGTTAAATTGTTAACATACAGTGCAGCACTGGTTTCAGGATTATTGTTATCTTTAAAGAAGAGAGTGGGGAAGAATAGTTTGGAAGTGACAGTGGGGAGCAAGGAGACCTTAATCTCAATTGCTGACACTGGGGCTCTTGGGAACATAAGGTCCTACGTGAAGAACCATGAATTAAGGCAAAGAAGAAGAAGGGTGCTCAGAAAAAGAAGGGGAGGTTAGAGGAAGATCTGCTGACTATGGAGCAATGGTTCCAGAAAACAGAGATTCTATCTCTCATACTAAAATTTCAGTCAATTGAGGCAAAGGAGGGAATAATTAGATTGTTGTAAATATAAATTAGGAAGGAAATCACCAAGGTCATTTTCAGACACCTTATTTTCATCTGTTTTACTACAAGATTTCAGTAGAGAATTAAAAAAGAAAAGTTTGGACAAAGTTTGACTACAGCTCTCAACGTCCTTGGAAAGTATATCACTGACCTTGCTTTTATGACACAAACAATTAGGATTAAAAGAGTATTTTATATTTCCTCAGAATCTGAATTTCAAGATATTTAATTATGCTCTGGTTATGTAAAAGAGAAGTCTGAATGAAATTTGGGAGAAAAAGTAGTTCACATTTATTAGAAAACATCTTCCTCCTCAGAGGTTGAATCTTGCCACCAGCTTCAGGTACAAAACTTCAAGAAGTCCACTCATTCTAAATTCAAACGTGCCTTTCCAGCTTTAGATTCCTTTGAGGAAACTAAAAGGCTGATACCAACCAGAGAAGGGGACTGGGACACTGTGGGGAGTAATTACTTAGCATGGACTGGCCAAAGTCAGGGGAACTTCTGGGCATGTGGCAGGGGGACCCCTTGTGCAGGGCCAGACCTCTATCGTTATCGTTTCTTGTGGTTTTCTTTTGTGTTCTTACTAAAACAAACAAACAAACAAAAAGTATTTGATTCCTCTAGTTTGTTTTCTATTAGGCAGTAAAATGACGGAAAAGATTTTTATAATTTTTGACAGCAACTAATTTATCCTTGCGACCATTTGTAGCTACCTACATTGATCAAAGAGCTCCTCATATTTCATGAACTCCTTTTGATGTTCCAGAAATACATTATGATTTTAAAAATGCTTCGTGGTCAAGTAAGTTTGGCGGACACAGATATACCACATCCTTCGAGAATTTGAGATCGACCACATCAAGCCCACATTCCTCTTCAAGACTTCCAGATAAGCTATCTTTATGTGAGTGCCTATTTTCAAATTGCCCTGTATCTCTCTTAACCTGCATCAAGCTCCCCTGCTGACCTTCCAGAACTTTCCATCATGGCCTCCAGAACTCACAGCCTATCACCAAGCCAGACGTAAACTGGCTTTCATTTTCAGTCTTTTCCATTAACATTCCTTCCACCTTCTTACTCTAACTGAAAACCGCTCTAACTTTAGCAATCTCCCTGTAATTTTTGTCCCCACACTAAATACCTCAGAACCTGGTTGGGGTCAGTATCTTTGGTGACTCACTTTATTGTGAAGATCTTGTTCATAAAATCTTCCCTTCCTCTTTATTCGCACATCTACCCTAATTTGAACTCCTTAAACACTTCTAAATCCTTCAATAGCCCCCTAACTGCATTTCCAGTCCCCGGTATGGCCTCCTTTCAATCCATTCTCCACACTGGTATGATACCGATCTTTTTAATCATGCCATTTCCTTGCTTAAAACCCTTCAATAGCTTCCCACAGCTTTTAAGGATAAAGTTCAAATTCTTTCATTTAATATATAAGGCCTTTTGTGACCCCATTTCTTTCCATATTGTCAGCTTTATTGTCTGCCACTCCTTCATATTTACCCTTTGCTCCAGCCATACTGAGCAATTTGTAGTTCTCTGCAGTGTCCCAGAGAACCAGACAACTTTCCAGGACCACTCCCTCTCAGGCTGACTCTGATGCACTATGCCTGTGGCCCCAACACACTCTCCATCCCCATCTACCTATTACACACTTACTGCACTGCGCATGGTCTTTGATTTGCAGCTTCTCAAGGGTGAGCACCATGTCTCAGTCAGATTTGAATCCCTAGTATTGATAGGTGTTTGTTGGATAAATGAATTAAGGAAGGGATAACCAGAGAGGCTCTACCAATATTTATGGGGCGTAATTTTGAGTTGGTATTTTCTCTTCAGAAGAGCTGTTTTACATGCCTTGTTGATTTTCTTTCTGTTGGTTTCCATGAAGTGAAGTGTCATGTGTACATGTTGGCTGGTGTTGGTGGTGGTGGGGAGAGTATGTGCCTGTGTGTGTTACGTGTGTTTGTGAATGGGAGAGCTGAAGAAAAATAATGACTTTCCTGAAGATGCCCTCAAAACCCAGCTCTCAGTGGAGAGTAAATCCCTGGGACTACCTGTGTCAGAATGCCCTTATGGTTTAGGATTAAAGTCTTTTAGGGTTCTTCATTCTAGTTTCTCTGTGCACATTCTTTTGGCAAGCCATCAAATTAACAAGAGGTTCTCATTAACATCAGAATCTAATCAACCAAATTTACTGTTCACAGAAATTACCCTCAGAGATTTGACATGGACTAACCAGTTAATGAGGATAATGTGCTTTAAAATCAGACTGAAAAATTAGGCAGTGAAGGTGTCTTTCATGCTCTTCCCTTAGCTGAAATGTCCTCTCCTTGCTTTTCTGTTTGGCATACTCTGATTTGTTCTCCAAGACAAATTTGAGTGGCCTGGACTGACATAGCATCGTCCCATATTTTCCTCAAAAAGTATCCTTTTCCAGATACTTAATAGCACTGACTGAACTGCAAGGTCTTCAAGAACAGGGACTGTGTGTGTCTCTCCCGTTTCTAGTACTACGTCTAAAGCACAGTAGAAGCCAATTAATAGTGCTTAATGTCTGGATCTCAGGACACAACAAAATCTGATGATGGCTATATGGCTTGATCAGAGAAATAACCTGCATATATAGTAACTGTACACTTGTTTATATGAAAATATAGAGACTTTGGAAGACACATAAGCATATGAAAAAGAACATTTAAATTCCCTATAATCTTCACGTCTACTCAGGATCAATTACTGCTAACAACCTGAATACTTCTGTGTACACACAAAATTTGAGGGTCTAATTTAAATATTTATGACACATTTAAACATTTAGCTTAACTTCAGATCAAATCAAGAACCATAAAATGTGATACACTCTTAAGAAATCAAATACTCCCTTGAGGCAAAGCAGTTTCAAGGACAGGAGGGACATGTGAGGTTAACAAAAAGGAAGTTCAATTTAGGGAAGTATTTAGCCTTGAAGGAGCTATTTACCCTGTATGAGTGAGCATTTTATTCTGAAACCAGATTTTATTTATATAGGATTAGTCTTTTAATTTTTTCCTACTTTTCTAAATCTGCTTTATAAAGATTGACGAATCAGTTATTCTAATCTACAGGGACTTGTTTATCCGGCTCACTAGCTGAGGGGTAGCTGGCAGCCAGGACAAAGAGAAATGATTCTGAAGCTTTGAGTAGAGATTCCCAGGTGGCTCTTGGCTTCCAGGCCCTGCATTGATGCCCCAAGCATTCCTAATATTCCCAGGTATATATCCTGGTTCCTCAGAATTTGGTTTGTAGACATCACTTGAGCATTGATTAGAAATGTGGAAGCTCTACCTACCCCAAATCTACTGACTCAGAAACTACACTGTGACAATAATGCCAGGTGACCCTAAGCACAGTAAGTCCAAGAAAGAGGGACTAGTAGACGACAGCACCACAGTTGCTGGAATCCTTGGAATGACAGTGGCAGATTACTCATATTTGATGATTTTGACTTTTAACCATCATCCAGATCTGAATTTGTAAATGGGGGCCCATGTTGCTGTCTAGAGAGATTACATGATGGTCACTTTTTCTTTTCTCCTGCATACAGCTGGATTATGTTGCCTGATGGCTGATTCCATCATTGCTGCACCTTTCGTAAACCTCTGGTCATGTGGAAATGCCTGGTGTTCTTGTACTCCTAGAAATTTCACTAGAGGAAATACTCTTCCATTGGTCTTCTGCAATCAACAACTTTCTTTTACCTCAGGATGTAAGACTCAGGCCCACTGAAGTACAGGTCCTACCTTCCAGGCACAATGTGGTTGGGGGGAGTCCTGCCTTCTGGACACACTGAGGCAGCAGTCCTGCCCCCACAGCTTTTCCAGGCAGGGGTTGTAACCCCAAAGTTCTAGGTGGCTCCACGCCCATGGTGGTTCTCTGCCTGGACCCACTCCTCTTTGGGGCTGAGATCCCAACCTTGCTGTTCTGCCAGAAAGTCCTGCCCTTTGAAATCAGGTGGAGGCAGCCATGCTCCCATGGTTCTCCCAGGTGCAGCCCGTGTAGCACCAGGGCCTATCAGAGCTATGCCAAGTGTGGCCAAGAAGATGGGAATGGAGCCTGCAAATGTGAGATGGCTATACAGGAAGGGTATACTAAGGTCCCACAGGCACTGGTGATCCCTCCTGTGAAGCCACTCTGCCCCTGAGGGCCCTTGCATTCTGGGCCTGTGGTGGGAGTGGCAAATTGCCTTCATCGTCGTTGTTCCCTTGTCTTAGATAAGAGCTCCTAACTGCTGTTGAGATTGGCAGATCCATACTAGTCCCCTTATCAAACGGTTGCGTGGCCCTACCCTTAGCATTCTCTTTGGACCAGCTTTCTCATTTTTTACAATATAGAGAGGCTGAGAAGTTTCCAAATCTTTCATTTCTGCTTTCTTTTGCTTAACAATTCTATCTTTAAATCATTTCTCTCTTCTGACATTTCGCTATAATTAGTCAGGAGAAACCAGATTGCTCCTTCAATATTTTGCTTAGAGATGTCTTCAACCAATTCTACAATGTCATCATTCGCCAAGTTCTACCTTCCACAAAACACTAGGGCACAAACGTAGGTCAGCCAAGATCTTCACCAGTTTATTACCAGATCACCTGTCCTTCAGTTTCCAATAGCATACCCCTCATTTCTGTCTAAGACTTCATCAAAATAGTCCTTACCAACCGTATTTCTACCAATGTTCTGTTCAGGATTGCTTTGGGACTCCCTAAGAAGATGGAGGCTTTCTCTATAGCTCTCTTCTCTTCTTTCTGATCTCTCACCAGAATCTGTTTTATTGTTCGTTCAAGGCAATGTTCAATTTTTCCAACATGCATCTCAAAACTCTTTCAACCTCCGTCCCTTACTCAGATCCACAGCTACACCCATGTTTTTAGGTATTTTTTTTTACAGAAGTACCCACCTCTCAGTACCAATTTCTGTCTTGTCTGTTCAGACTCCTAAAATAGAACACCATAGACTGGATGGTTTATGGACAGCACAAATTTATTTCTTAGAGCGATGGAAGATGAGAAGTACAAGATGAAAGTGCTGGCAGATTTGGTGTCTGGGGAGAGCCTGCTTCCTAGCTCGTAGAAAACCACCTCTTCAGCTTTTCACTGTGTCCTCACATGACCTCCAGGGCAAGGAAGCTCTCTGGGGTCTCTTAACAAGGGCACCTATTCCACTCATGAGGGCTCCACATTCATGACCTAATCACCTCCCAAAGGGCCCACCTCCAAAAACCATCACATTGGAAGTTAGGATTTATTTGTTTGTTTGTTTATTTATTTATTTATTTTTAAGGGGTGTGTGTGTGTGTATGTGTGTGTCAGAGGGAGAGTGAGAGAGAGAGAGCACAAGCAGGGGGAGTGGCAGGCAGAGGGAGAAGCAGGCTCCTTGCTGAGAAAGGAGCCCGATGTATGACTCCATCCTAGGACCCTGGGATCATGATCTGAGCCAAAGGCAGATGCTTAACTGACTGAGCCAGCCAGGCATCCTGGGAGTTAGGATTTAATACATAAATTGGTGTGGGGGGCGGGGGGGGGGAGACACAAACATTCAGTTTATAGCAAGCTGATTAAATCCTCATAAACATTCTGTGAATAAGTTATTATTAAGTTCATTTTAGAGATGAGAAAATTAAGGTTCAGAAGTGTTAATGCCTTTTAAAGTTCTCATACAAGTTCAGGAGATAGTTTGATTCCAAGGCTGGATGTACCCTCTCCCCTACCCTGCCACTCCTCTTGTCCTTGCAGGATTAAGTCTCTAGCTCTGTGAATACTAATTAAGGGAAACCCTTCATTAGGTGAATATTTAATGATAAGATTTATAAAAGAGAGAAACGGTGTAGATAATCTAAACAAATTTATAGTTGATTTGGAGGCAAACCGTTTTTTTTGGTTTGTTTTGTTTTGTTTTTGGGTGTTTTTTTTTTTTTTTTTGGTGTCCTACCATCCTAATATTATTTTCCTTTTGATACTATTAAAATTTAGTTTGTATTCTATCCACTGAGTGACAAGAGTTGTTGACAAAGAAGCATGTTGCAAAGGTAGAGAAAAATCTGAATTAGCAATAGAAATTATTTTAGATAAATGCTGGCATAAACAGTTGTGGATGAGTAATTCGAAGCTATCTTTACAAATTCTTCTAAAACATCTATGTTTGAAACAATTTATCTTAAACTTGGAGAAAGAGTCCCATGACTTAAAAAAAACCCCACAGTTTTATTAGGATTTAATGAATTTTGAGTCCTATTGTGACCAAATTAGAAAGGTTTAATTAATGCAAATGTGCTACTGTATAATTCTTCTCAAATAAGTATCTTTGTTAGTACAACTCATACAAATTAAAGTTGAAGAACAGTTTGAATGAATAACCAATAGTCTATGGACTTGATCTCTAACCACTAATACGTGGGCTATGGAGTAATTGAATTTCACTTTTAACCATCACAAGGGTGAACATTCATTCAGTCAGCATTTAAAAAGCACTTCATGATCATTAATTAATTGATACTTCATATTACATCCTATTTGATGGACAACATGAATTTCCTCTTTTAAAAGACTAATTGAGCAAAATTTGATTCTTTGAGCTACCATTGCTTTAAAATACAGTTTATTCTGAGGCAAAACTGAGGCAAAGAATAGAGATATTAGACTTTTGGGTATGGGCCAGAAATAAAAATTAAATTACCTATTAGGTTACCAGCAATGTTAGATCGCTTGGTTAAAAGAGAAAGTTTAACTCTCAGAGAAATGGGAGAATGATAAAAAGTAATTTTCTTTTTTTGGTAAAATGAACACATCCAATAAACTTACTTAATACTGAAACATATATTATTTTTTTGTTATTAGTTTCCCTTTCATTTAAGATTGTAATCTCCGAGCTAGAAAGAACTATATTTCTTGGATTTACTATGGTTCCAACACATCATCAGATATCAAATATAATAAATACCTTAGTAATCACTACAGAAAAAAATCCATGAAATTATAAATGGGTATCTATCTCACTATGCTGGATGCTGTACAAAGCAAATGAGCTTAATGATGCAATTCTGTGTTTTCTATCCTGAGAATAGCATCAAACCCAGAAAAATCTAATTACTTGTTTGGTCATAAAATCATTCTGGGAATTTTCTAACAAAAATATGAATATTTTTCTTACTTAGGTTCTCACTGATGGTTGAGGTGATTACATTCACAACGAAGAAAAAGGCTGATCCAAGAATAGTTTCAAGGGAAGGTAAAGTACCCCACAAAATACGATTAAAAGCAAAGATAAGTAGAAGGATTGTTTCAACCAAGAAACAACTTCTTCCTTAATTCTCAATTTCTTTTTAAGGCCCCCTTTTGCTCAGGAAATGTAATATCCCTCATCCCACAGCTAAGACCAAAATCAATAGAAACCTTAGGCAGTTATTTCTCATCTTATGAGTCCAATGTCATTAAGTTCACCTAGAAACTTCTGTGGCCAATTCGGGTACGTAGAGTCATCTAAGGGAAGGAGGATTGTTTTTTTGTGGGAAGAAAAGAATACCAACATTCTGTCATTGATTTTTAGTTCATTCAACACATATTTATCATTCCAAATGCTAAGTAGTGAACAAAACTGACCAAAAGATAAAAAATTCACGTCTTCACTGAGTTTACATTCTAGAGAGGGGAGACATATAATAAACAAAATACAAAGTATATCAAATATTGATTGACAAGAAGAAAAATAAAGCAGAGAGAGAGGATAAAGGGTGCCAGGTGGTCAGCATTAGGGATTTGCCTTTTTTTTTTTTTTTTTAAGATTTTATTTATTTATTTGCAAGAGAGAGAGAGAGAGATAGCAAGAGATAGAGCACAAACAGGGGAGAGAGGTTAGAAACAGACTCCCCCCTGAGCAGGGAAACTGATGTGGAACTCCATCCCAGGACCCTGGGATCATGACCTGAGCTGAAGGCAGACGCTTAACCAACTGAGCCACCCAGGCACCCCAAATTTGCCTTTTATATAGGGTGGTCAGGAAGGCCTCAATGAGAAGCTGACATGGAGCAGAGATCTTAAAAAAGTGAGGGATGAGACGTGTGGATGACTGTGGGAAGTGTGGTCCGGTCACAAGAAACCTCATGTGCAAAGTTCCCGAGGTAGAAGTGGATTTAGCATGCCTGAGGGAAAGCAAGGAGGCCCAGTTGTAGAACTGGAGGTAAGTGAGGGCAAGCGAAGGTAGATGTGAAGTTAGAGAAATGAGACAGAGCAGGACTTGGGAGTCCATTTTGAGTACTGGGGTTTTCCCTGACAGTGAGATGGTTTTGAGCAGAAGGAAGGAATAATTTATTTATGTTTTTTTAAAAATATTTTTTATTTTATTATTTATTTATCAGAAGGAGACAGAGAGACAGAAACCACAATCAGGAGGAGCAGCAGGCAGAGGGAGAGGGAGAAGCAGACTCCCTGAGGAGTAGGGGGCCCGATGGTACTTGATCCTAGAACCCTGGGATCATGACCTGAGCTGAAGGCAGACGCTTAACTGACCGAGCCACCCAGGCGTCCCTACTTTATGTTTTAATATAGTTATTTATTTTTTTTTAAGATTTTATTTCTTTATTTGACAGAGACAGCCAGCGAGAGAGGGAACACAAGCAGGGGAAGTGGGAGAGGAAGAAGCAGGCTTCCAGCGGAAGAGCCTGATGTGGGGCTCGATCCCAGAACTCTGGGATCACGCCCTGAGCCGAAGGCAGACGCTTAATGACTGCGCCACCCAGGCGCCCCTTAATATAGTTATTTTAATTGATGTTTTGAGAAGCGACTATAGCAGATCTGGTCTTGTTTGAATCCCACTTGTGAGATACGAAGGAGTTCTCTCATTCTTGGGCAGTTGAGATCCAGCATGACTGCTGGCTGCATCTGTGCACGCTACCGATATCTCTGCAGTAGAGCCAACAAGTGCATGGGTTTCCACGTCAGAAAGACTTGCGTTTGATTTTGGCCCCTCCCTTTACTTACTGAGTGGTGTTTGCAAGTAATTTCATCTCAGCGGTCTTAGTTTCCCAAACCTATAAAACAGAGCTTAGCGTGGAGTTCTTAGTGCAGCACTGTCACACAGTAGGCATTCAATGAATATCAAAATTATTGTGATCTTTCCCCTGTGACACCAATGGCCTTTGACGCTTCCTCATGCTTCCAACTGGCCCCCAGCTGGTGCTTCAAATCACGCTCCCTTCCCTGGCGCCTGCTGTGGAGAGCGCTCCTGCCCCAGCCGTGCCCTCTGCTGAAGCCTCCAGGGTCAGCCGGTGATGGTGTGGCGCTGTGCCGAAGCCCCAGCCTGAGAGGGAGGAGCAACTTGGGCTGTGCCTCTCAGAATTTCTTTTTAAATCTGTAGCCTCTGACTAGGGACACTGGGGAAAAAAAGAAACCTATTCATTTGCACCACTCTCCACCCACCCCCTCCAATGAAATGTGCTTAAAAGAAGTTGCCTAGTCCAATGATTCATAAACTTTTCATTGGCACACATAGAAAATAATGATCTTTGTATAGGCCATGTGGATAAATGGATGAGGCCCCCTGTGGCTGGAAGTTATGGGTCTAGAACTCGTTCTGCCCTGCTGCCTGTAGAGCTGAGGGGATCAATATCTTGAGCCAGTCATCTTACAGCGTTAGAAAACAATCATCGTGGTTTATACGCAACTTAGGAGTTTTCTAAGATGTGAAAATTTCAGGGCCACAACCAGGGCAACTGGGACGAGTTTGTCACCTCATGTCAGCTGGGAAGCTTTGGACTAGACCACAGCCTGTACCTTTTGCTCAGTGTGTGGAGGAAATGAGTACATGAGAAAGGTGAGAATCGAGAGGCCAGCTGGATTCACCCTGGAAAAGGCAGAGAGTCGCTGGTAGACTAAGTCTGGCAAGGATGAGGAGAGGAGCCAAGAATTTTAAGATGCCTTTTGGGATGCATTCTAGAGAGATTACTTTTTGTGGAGAGCTTAGAGTGGAATAAAAGGAGACCTTGAGAACAGATGTTTTCCAATTATTTTTGGATCGTAGCACCTGTCAGCATGACTGGGCCTCGTGGTGACTCAGTTTTGTGTAGGTAACCCGGGGAAGTAGAAGGGGGGCCATGCGAGCTGGGTCAGGGATTATCTAAAGAACAGGCTCTGTGAGCCTTATGAACTTCCTTGAAATATTCTTGATATATACATTTTTCCATGTCCCTCACTTAACTTTAACACTCTCCAACTGATGGAAGAAAGGAATTACTGGATGATCACTCTTGCGACTCAAAACAGATTCTGCTTTACTTCTCTTCACTTATCATTTTATCTCCTCTGGGCCTGAGGCACTCGAGGAAGGCTGAGGTAACAAGCTTTCAGTAGCACTGAGACCCAGCCTGGCCATTTCTTGCCCGTCATTCACCCCTGTGGTAAAGAGGAAGGAGTGGCTCAAGGTTAACGCCATTTACTAAGTAGTAAAAATGGTGGCAGCTGCCAAAATGATTTCTAAAACCTCGGGCCCTGGAAATTAGGTTGTACTTGCTGTAGTTTTCCTTGTGGTACTACCAGATTTATGGAATGCAGTTAACACACCAGAAGATTTTCTCCCTCCCTTTAGGAGTTGGTCGGTGGCATTAAGTTGGATGAAGAGGTAATAATTCAGAAGATCATAGTAGGATTTAGGAAATGACAAGCTGAGGTGAAAGGACAAAGGGAAAAATTTAAAACAGGGAGCAAAGGAATGCTAACATGGGAAGGAGAAAACAGCTATCTTCACATTCAAGGAGAAGGGGTAGATATCAATTATTTGGGGGTGTGACAGAAAATGATTTTGGGGTCTCAGCAGACAGTGAGGTGAAAGGAAGTTGGGAGTCTGTACTAACTCTGTCACTTAATGTGTTAGTTTCTCTCAAACTGTGTGAGTTTAAGTTGATAAAGTCCGGCTGCATCTTCAGTAGGACACTTGATGACTCCTTGGCCTTTCCTAAAGTGCCCTGAGTACTTTCCTCAGTGTTGGCTGAGAATGTTTCCCATCAGCTTTGCATTCTCTAATTCTTTCATAAAGGAAGTAATAAGTCTGTTCCCTCTCCCTTCTGGCTTGCTTATTGCATAAAAATAATTCCTTTTGGTTTAATCCAAAGTGGTGTTGGAAAGACCTTTGTCCTCTGATAAAAGGCAAATCCTGAGGAGAGGAAATTCATTAGTTCTTAGTACACATTAAGGTACAGTTTCAGGGTGAAGCAATATGAGATCATTTCCTGAAAGCAGCCTGGGGCGGTGGGAGGCAGAAGGCAGCATGAGGACAGGGCGTCAGGATACAGAAGGGAGGAGACAAGCTACTCCAGAAGGCAAACTTTGTTCCACGTCCATTTTGTCAGCCTCCTCTGCCTGCCCTCGCTGAAACAGGAACTTCTGGAAATCTCCCAGGTGTTTACTGCCTTCATGTTAGCTTTGCCATTATTTTCTGCATAGTTTTCTATTTTTAAGACTTTGTTTCAAAATGGCACTTTCAATATTTAAAATAATGTAGCATAAATGTGTTTTTATGCAGATGCCAAAAGGAAACAGGTTTTTGTGGGGTTCCCAAACTTTTGTATCTAGAAGAGTTATGCCCGTGTGACTTTAGGGATCTGTGAAAATGTTTTTAAAGGAACATGCACACACCCAAACTTACAGGTCAAAGACAATGCAGGAAAATCAGGCTCTTGGAAGGGCAGCAGCTCATTCTTGAGGACCGAGAGGTGGGCATGCTATCAGTACTCTGTGTGGACGGTGGAAAGGAAGCCGGCAGACTTCCCTGGGCCAGCCAGACTTTCCGGTACAGAGTTCTTTATTTGGTTGCTATAAATATCTTCATTCTTCCCTGGGGAAATTTGTCTAGTGTGGAAGAGAGAGGGAAAGGGGAGTGGGGGTGGATTTGAAGATTGAGGTAGGATGAGGCTATACATGACATATTATAAGGTTTTCTCCCTTGGATTTATTATGGGAAACTAGAAATAGTTTGTGGGGCTTGTGGTCAAACATAATTTCCTCAGAGCTGCTTTAGATTAGAAGCAATGCCAGAATGAAAAGGGAGCCAGAATAAAAATGTTTAATAATTCTTCCTGTTATGAAATGTCTTTTTGCATATTTATTTTAGCCAACCTTAGCGAAAGTATTCTATGCACTTCTGAAATTCAGCCTGTTTTGGGTTTTTCATCCTTGAAAGAAACCCTCTTCTCTTTCATCCAATCAGTAGATCAGACAATGATTCATTAAAACACTATTTAAGTGCCTACTATGTGCCAGACATGCTGCTAGAGATGGAGAAACAAAAATGAATGAGGGCCATCGTATACTATTCTAAGGAATTTCGGTTTTATCCTATAAGCCCAGGGGAGCCATAAAACGTTTTCGAAGTGGATGAATTACATGATCAAAACTATAATTCTTAGAAAGGTCACTTGAGTGGCAGAGGACATACTGCAGGAAGGCAAGACCATTACAATGTTCAAGATCAATTTGGAAAGAATTGTTACCTAGATAATACTGAACCTTCTAGTCCGGAAACATAGTGTATATCTCTATTTCTTCTGATCTTTCATTTCTCTTAGCAGTGTTTTGTTGTTTTCATTAAACAGTTCTTGCACATATTTTATTGAATTTATTCCTCAGCATTTCATGTTTCTGATTCTACTATGAATGCTATGGTTTTTAAATTTCAATTTCCAATTGCTTGTTGCTAGTATATAGAAATACAATTGAACTTAGTGTATGTTGACATTATACCCTTTGATCACGCTGAGCTGGATTATCGGTTCTAGCAGCTTTCTTTAAAAGGATTCCTTAGGGTTTAAGACACGGACATGATTATGTTTTCTGCAAAGAGTTTTACTTTTCTTTCAAAATTATATATCTTTTTTGTTTCTTGCCTTTTGTGCTAGAACCACCAGAAAAATTTGAGTAGAAGAGGTATGGACATTCTCACTTTCTTCCTGAATTTAGTGGGGAAGCATTTAGTCTTTCGCTATTAAGCTTTAGGCTTATTCTGGTCTCTTAATGTCATTAAACAGTTCTTTTTTGTGCGTGTATGTCAGACTCTGCTTTGTTATAATAGAGAAAATAGGTAATGGGAATCACACTTGGTACTAGCAGCTCTAGGTCCCCTCCCCCCATGCCCCCATCCCTCTCAAGCCCCAAGGCCTGGGGCCCTCCTGCCCTCATGGGGCTCTCTTACTTGTTCGAACTAGAAGAGGCCTCCACTACACTGGGTAGGAGCTTCCCATGTGCACCAGCTTCATGATTAGAGACGACCTCCCACAGTGGCAGCAACAGCAACAAGCCTGGAAGCAACATTTCAGGAAAGGATGCATAAAAAAGTATATCAAACAGAACATAAGAAAAATTTTAAAAAATAAAAAATAAAAAAAGTATATCAGACCCACAGCGCCACATGTGAACAAGGGTGCCACCGCAGAAGACATGACACTGGTGCGCATGGCTGTGCATAGCAGGGGCAGGCAACAGGCTTACCGGAGGCTGACGGCATATGGGCAGCCCTGGAGGCAGCCCAGCACTATCACTCCCAGGATCAGAAAGAACCAGCTGAATACCTATGTTTACATTCTCTGCAAAGACAGTCAGCTTGAGAGTTAATTTTATTCACTGAAAAAGTTCATATAAGATTGGTATTAATTTTCTATATGTTTAAAAGAATTCACTATGCAGCGATTGGGCCTTGAGTTTTCTTAATGGGAAGAATTTGATAATATATATTAATATAGATTATATATCAAATTATATATTAAATTCTTTAATAGACTTAGGGTTATTGAGATTTTCTATTGCTTCTTAAGGCAGTTTTGGCGATTTGTGTCTTTTAAGAAATTTGCCTATTTCATCTAAGTTGTCAATATTTTGCCGACATTTTTTGGTGATTGTCTCTTTTTATCCTTTTAATGTATGTAGAATTTATAATGATTTCCTCTGTTTCATTCTTGAATTTGGTAATTGTTCTTTTTTTCCTTAATCAGTTTCAGCCAGAAGTTTATCGATTTCACTGATTTTTTTTCAAGTTACTTTCTTTTGATTTCATTGATTTTCTGTTTGCTTTTTACTTATCTATTTTTCCTGGTTTCTATTATTTAGTCTTTTCATCCTTCCACTTACCTTGGGTATAATGTGTTCTTGTTCTTATTTTTCTAGCTTAAATCTTAAGGCTGATGGTTAGGCCATTCATTTGAGATCTTTTCTAATACAATCAATTAAAGCTATAAATGCCTCTCGAAGCAGTTTTAGCTACTCCCTCCAGATTCCAGTATGCCAGTTTTTATTGCCATTTATTTTTAAAAATTTTCTTATTTCTCTTGTGATTTCTTCTTTTACCAATATGTTGCTTAAAAGTTTAATTTCCAAATATATGGGGATTTTCTAGATTTATTTCTGTTATTAATTTCTAATTTTGTGGATGCAATAAAATAGTGTAAGTGATATGATTTTAATCCTCTTAAATTTGTTGAAACTAGTTTTTATGGCATGACATTTGATCTACCTTGATGAATGTTCCATGTGTACTTAGGTATAAAAGCATTTCATGATAACATTATGATGTTCATTTTGTCAGATATCAATATAGTCACTCTTACTTTGTTATGATTAATATTTGCATGTCATGTCTTTCTTCCATCCTTTAAATTTTAACCTATCTTTGTCTTATCTTGAAAGTAGGTTTCTGGTAAACAGTATAAAGTTGAATCTAATTTTATAATCTGGTCTGATAATCTCTGCTGATACTTAAAATATTTAGACTATTTACATGTAATGTAGTTATTGATGATTGAGTTTAAATCTACCATTTTGGTATGTGTTTACTCTTCTACTAGTGGTTTATTCATTAGATTCCCTCAGCTTTCGTTTTTCTGATTAAATTTTATTTTTTCCTTTTTTCCCCAAGGGATATAGTCACTGAATATAGATTGCCTACTGCTAGTTTTCTTCTCTCTGCATCATCCCATAGCTTGCTTAGTTTCCAACAGGATGTCTACAGACATTCTTGTCTTGTTCCTCTGTGTATATGTGGTTTTTCCCTGTGATTGCTTTAAAATGTTCTCTTTGATGCTTGTTTTCAGCAGTTTGATCATAATAAGTTTTGCATTGTTTTCTTTATGTTCATCTTGCTTGGGCGTCATTGAGCTTCTTGGATCTGTTTCTTGATAGAATTCATCAAATTTGGAAAACATCTGACCATTTACCATTCAAATGATCTTTCTGCCCCTCCTTTAGACTCCAGTCATATCCATGTTAAACGACTTTATATTATTCTATAGGTCACTGAGGTTCTGTTGATTTTTTAGTCTTTTTGTATTTTTGTGTTTCATTTGGATAGGTTTTATTGCTATGGCCCAATTTCATTGAATTTTCTTCTGTAGTGCTTAAACTACTGTTATGCTTTTAGTTGACTTTTAATTTAATTATTATGACTTTCATTTCCAGATGTTCCATACGGTTCTCTTATATGTCCTTCATTTTTTTCATTATGTTCATTTTGTCCCTTTGCATCCTTGAGTATTTGGAGCCAATGTATGATATTTTAAGCTCTCAATCTTCTAATTCTGTCTCTGTTATTTCTAGAAGTTTCTATTGACTGATTCTTCTGGTCATTTGTCAAATTTTCTTGCTTCTTTGCACATCTAACTTCTTTTTAATGATTGCTAGACCTCTGATTTTATGTTGATGAGTGCTGGATATTTTTGTTAATATAATGAGTTTTGAATTTTTTCTGAAGAAAGTTAAGTCATTTGTGGATTAGTTTTGATCATGGCTTGTTTTTAAGCTCTCTTATCTTAGATGGATATAGAGTAGCTTCTATTCTAGAACTAAATTTATTTCCACCTTTAAGGCATGGCCCTCATATAGTCCACTGAATGCTGTGTGTATTTGGTAAAGTCTCTCCATTCTGGATGGAGGGAATGCAAACTCTTCCTGAATGGTTCTTATCTCCAGGAACTATGCCTCTTTCAACTCTGGCGATTGCTTTTTCCTTAGAAGTTTTTCTTTTCTGTCCTCATGAGATTTCCCCTTAAAAACAGGCAGAATGCTATTTAGTTGGAGACTCCGGGTGAATCTTACACAAATTTCTGAAGCTCTTTCTGTATGTGATTTTATACTCTGAGTTACGTTGCCTTGCAAATTCTAGCAAGTCTGGCCTGCCTGAACTCCAGTCTGTGTTTGCTCAACACAGTAAGACTGTTGTACTCCCTTTGGGTTCTTCCTCCCTGCATCACTTTAGTGATGATAAGGTTCACCTAGTTCCCCACCCAATGTTTCTATTTCTCAAGAGTCATAAAATGGTTGTGCTGACTGTTTTCCAGTAACTGAAAATAGTTGTTTCTTTTTTTTTCTTCTAGTTTTCTAGTGGTCTGGAGAGTAATTCCAGACCACCTTACTCTCTTAGAAGTGTATTTTGCCTCTTAGCCCTCAGCCTATTCCCCATTGTCATGTTCTTTTCTCCACTACCCAGGCCACCAGCATTTGTTTTTATCTTAATTTTTGGGGTGGGAATGGTATAAAGGGCTTAGAACCTGTGCACAAGTAAAGAGGAATAAGGGAAATAGAACAAAGCATCAAGGCAAGCAAATGTTTCTCCTTTTATTTTTTCCTCTGACAAAATTAATGTATTTGTTTCTGATTTTTATATAGTTCTTTTTTTCAGATTTTATTTAAATTCTAGTTAGTTAACATACAGTGCAATATTGGTTTCAGGAGTAGAATTCAGTTGTTCATCACTTACATACAACAAATGTTTCTCCTAAGATTGGTTCCTCCATTAACAAGATTCCCAATCATTATTACACTAAAGGATTTTCTGTCCCCCTTTTCAGCCTTTCTTAATATTGTTAAGATGTCTTCTTCCTGTAAGTCTGGTATATTATTATGTTAAAAGATTCTCTGATTTTTTTTCCTTCTGTTTTAACAAAACTCATTAATTTTTTTTTAAGTTTCTTATAGCTTAATATCCCAGAAGGAGAACTCAGAAAATAGTGAAGAGTGGAGAAAGCCCAAAGATATTACAAAAGTGGGAGAAAAACTGGGTCTCAGGCACTGTGATTATGAGAACATTCTTCTTGCAGTTAATGTTTGCTTCTCGTGGAAGCATAGTTTTAATGTCTGCCCACAATCATTTATCACTCATATTTCTACCTGGGAGAGTATTTATTTAAGAGCTAGGGAGGCCAGCATGAGTACCCTGGGGAACAGACCCAGAAGATAAAGTAAATTTTTCCCATATGACCTGCTTTTTGTTATTTTTTATTTTATGACTTTGACATAACTGGTTCTTCCTTTATTTATCTCAAAAGATACTGAGGTTATTTTTCATAGGCACTGTTTTCTTTAGGTAGAAAGAAGTCATTTTATAAACTAGTTAAGCGCAATATTTATAAATGTCCCTGCACCTTTGTATTTTAAGAAAATGTATTTAATATTGACAAATCTTCTTTACACTATGTTGTAGTTTTATTTTATGTAGTACCTGTTATCACGCTATGTATTCAACTGGTTCTTACAGATTTACTCCTGCTCCACTGCAACCTGTCCTGTTTGTTCTCCACCCTCCCTTCCACATTCACTCGCTACCCTTTGTTGCCCTGCTTTCACCCCCAGATATACACAAACATTGGCTCTCTTGCCTTGATGTTTGGGTCTAAAAAATTGAGCATCCCAGTAGGAGGGACGATTGGAGGGAAACAGAGAGAAAGAAAAGGTATTTATTTTGCCCCCTCTTGCTTTCCATAGTCCAGCAATGGCTCTTGAGGAGTGATTTTCTTCTCTTGCTTCAGCTCTCCATGATTCACGTACCTTCTGTTTGTCCCTTAAGGCTTTGGGGTAATATCAGTGTAGTGCCTGTGTAATTCATTAAGATTTGGCTCTCTCAGTCCTACCCGTGCCTCTAAAAGTATTCCCTTCATTAAGTTCTCTTCAGTTAAATCTCTTTTGAGTGTGGCTCTTTTTCTTGCTGGGACCCTGACTGATATGCCAAGACCTTTGCCTGCCTTATTCACCATTATATCTTCAGGCCTAAACTAGTGTGTGGGCACATAATGTACCCTCAATAAACGTTTATTGATGAGTGAATAAAGGGCTAATTTAATAAAAGATTGAAATAATAAGGCTGAAGAAGTCAAAGAATTTTTTAAAAAATTTTCCTTAGTTAACATACAGTGCAATATTGGTTTCTGGAGTAGATTTCAGTGATTCATCAAAAGTCAAAGAATTCTTAAGCCTCTGGAAAGTGAACTGAGTATATAAATCTATTCTTAGAAGACGTATCCTGTTCCATCTATAATTCTGGATGAAGGAACAGAACCATTGGTATCAGTGCAAGCCAGTCTGACTTGGCGGAAGAAAAGAGGATTGAGCAGAATGGAGCTGAGAATGTGGCAGAAGAATGATCATGGACCAATGCTTTAGTGAGCAGAACTGCCCTGCTTTAAAGGGGAAAATGCAATAGAAAATAAAATCACGCTAGATCCAGAATGGGCTGTCTCAGTAAAGGCCAAGAAGAGCAACAGGGACCATAAAACCAAAGTGATTTGAAGTTAATGGAATAGCTAAGTCATGGGAATATGAGAAAAGTATCCACATAAGACCCAGACGAACATGCTTCTGGATGCTGTAAGTGTAGTTCTATGATTCTTTGCCTCTCCAGTGAAGCATCTGTGCCTAGGGTCTTGCACCGTGGTTATGAGAACATTCTTCTTGCAAGTTATGTGCCTCTCAGTCGTTTAGTCACCCATAACTATCCCTGATTACCTAGATATCAGCAGGGAAGACTTGGAGTTTCTCAATTGGGTTTGTCAATGAGTGTTTTTCCCCCCTCAGCAGGGTCAACAATTCTAGCAGAAGGATTCCTTTCTCTTGAGATGCTACCCCTCTGTTTAAAGCTCAGTGTGCTGTGTATACCTGGACTATTTTAGAAGCTGAGCCATGGTGTCTCTGTAGAGTGAGGTATGCTACCTTTTTACCTGCCATTTGAAACTCAAATTTTCCACCTAGTTACAGTAGACTCCCAAACCCTGGATCTTCTAAATCACACCAAACATCACGCTGACCGCTATGTCCATCCTGTCTTTCTACAAAAGGATGGTGCATGCCTTCTCTAGGCCCATTGCTTACTTCCCAGAGACTGATAGCACTACTCTATTGTCCTAAAACTTAATCTCATTAGTCAATGGATGAAAAAAATTTCAAATTAACTAAAGATGCCAACAAAATATGTGGGTTCCTGATCTTCATACCAAATGAAGCTGGGCCCTCCTCAGTGGCTCCTAAAACTCAATGGCCTGGAGAGCAGTCCTCAAGCCTCTTTAGTAGGAATGAAGAGAAGCGGTGCTTGAGGGGTGAGATTCCTACACTTCCTCCCCACACCAAAGGTAGTAGAATTAGTTTTAAGTATCAGATAACTATGTTTCCCTAAGGAAATTCTTCTAGAACAGCACTGTTCAGTAGGACCTTCTGTGATGATAGAAATGTTCTGTATCTGTGCTGTCCACTGCAGAAACTATTAGTCACATATGGCTATCGAACATTTGAAACATAGGTAGTATGGTAAGGAACTGAATTTTAAGTGTTACTCAAATATAAATAATTTTAAATTTAAAAAGCCACATGTGGCTAATGGCTACCATATTTGACAACACAGCTCCAGAATCTGTCTACAAATACACCACAATATGAGTGCGAGATTTTATGCTTCTGCTTGTTTATGAAGTAGGATTCAGTGAAGAGATTAGCAAGAATCAGAACTATTTTGGAAGGGCACCACACATAAATGAGAATATATCTTGTTCAGGCACCAGTTTTTGAAGGGTCTTACTTCTTATTCTATTCACTCTGGAAACCATACTAAATAGAGCCAAATAATGTGTTTCTAGTGTTAATCCCCAATTACCTTTTTATGTGGTATTGATAAAACTTGTAGTCAATATGGTTAAGGAAGTCTATGACATTTTTTTCTTTGTTTTGAAACTGCACTGACAATTCACTCTCAACTAAACCCCATGCTAATTCTTTCTTTAATACACATGCTTGCTACAAAGTCGGTATCAGTTCTGACAAATCCAAATGCTATTTTCTTTCTCTGGCATTGCTCAAAAATCTATCCTTTAAAGTACAGGCCACTCTGAATTGGCTGTGAGTCATAGTAACTATAGTCTAAAGCTTTAGCTAACTTTTTGTATTTCATATAGTTGTATAAATGTCGCTCTCCGGCTCTTTTCCAATGTGAATGAATTCTAATTGTGCTATCTATAAAACTTTCCCCCAGTGTCCTCCAAGAAGCAGACACCGAGACGGGATTAAACATGCATGTAAGGGTTCTATTAAGGAAAGGTGCCTGTGTGAAAGAAAGTAGGAAGGTACCCAGAGAGGGCTGGAGGAACCATTGGCCCACTATTCAAGTTTAACCCAGAGTGAAAGAGAGAGGGAAAGAATGTTGGGTGGAGTGCCACCCAGTTTCACAGTTTCAACAAAGCCATCAGGGAATCCTCTAGACAAAGCTAGCCAACACAAGTCTCATTTCTCTCTGGAATGGGATCTGCCTTAGTATCACTACTGCACTCAGTCCTTGGCTCAAACAGCCTATGGGAGGAGCAGTCTAAAAGCAAATACTGATATGGATTTTCAAACCTGGGGCCCTTGGTTAATTCTACTCTCTGTAGTAGGAGGTGGGCAAAGCACATTGTCATGGCCCCCACACATTGTGGAATGCCTGCTTCAGTTACGATGGATAGGCAAGAAAATGAAAGATGAAAGATAGGAGGGCTAGAAAATAAAAAATCTGAACATTACATAGGAGATTCTATTCCATGACTCAGAATTATCCCCACACCCCCATCCCCTAGGGTTAATTCCAATTCTTCTCTATCAAATGTCTCCATCGGCTATAAAACTAGGATTAGCAGCCAACTTCTCACCATCTTTTTGGGCTTTTCAGCTAAACTGTTAACATACCCATTTACAAATGGATCACAGTGGATCTGGCCAAGCAGGGCTACATTAGTAATGCTTGGGGATAGAAAAACTGGACCAGTATTATTTTTAAGCCACTTCTATCCGATTCTACCCTTTTTTAAATTTCCAGAATATATCAAAGAGAAGCTTTTTCTTTTTTGTATGTTCTGCTTTCAAGCTACTATTATCAATTTATCTGTAGTTTTGAGGTCTTTGAAGGGGGCTAATAAATAATAGCCTACTTCCTCATTCAGTTCCAGAATAATTGAGAAATAAGAAGAAAGTCAGTAGAGAGGCCAAAAAAATGCTCTTAATTACTGAAAAAACTACTATTGGAGAATTTGATCTGTGGATGAATTGGCTTCCTAATGCTGACTCTAGAATTAGGAGGTTCAACTGTTTAGTTTTTCCTGCACTAGAACTGAGCAGATATCCCCATCTCCAAATGTATAATCTAAGCAAGCTATAGAAGACACCAGTGTTTCCTGAGAGCTCTCATCAGTTTCTCTCTCAAATTCAATTAGATTAAATCACTCCTACTATTACCAGGACTGAAGGAGTTAAAGAGGCAGAGAGGATGCAGAAGTGTCCAATTACTGGAAGCAAAGTCAGTGGTGGGGAAGATGCAGGCCCTCCCTAACATGAAAGGACATGAAAATGACACATGGGAGGGAATACACGGACTCAGTAATGAAACAGAGGCCAATTATTCTCTTGGGGTGTCCAAAACAATTATTTTGAGAATTCTGCATTCAGCTAATAGTTGTATTTATATACCTTTCTCTCTGGACCCTTGAAAAATATGTTTTCCTTTCTTGTTTTGGCTCACATTTGGGGTCAAAGTATTTTTAGAGAAGCTCATGAAAGCTATGGGTTCTCCTCTACTAAAAATGTATACAAACTTAATTCCTGCCCTAGTAGTTAAAAAACAGATTGGCTTCTTTCTTGACTCCAGTTCTCTTTTCCACACTGTTTTTATTTTGCATTCATGCGTGCGCACGCGCGCGCACACACACACACACACACACACACACACACACACACTCTGGATTTGAGGTTCTAAAGGCCCTTTCTTTCATTTCTGCTTTTCTTAAGCTCACTTGAGATGAGCCAAAATCACTATAATCCTGACTTTTGAACTTGGGGAGCTTATGTGAAATGGCCCATAAACTCATTCTAAGAAAAGATTACTTAATGCCATTTCTGTATTATTGTGAAATTAAATCCTCTTTCTCAAACTTACTTTACATTATCTTTCTCAGGTCAGAAGCTTAACCCGAATTTTATGGATTTGGGGAAAAATTATAGTAATTGAGTCATTCTATACTGTAGGTAGTAAAATGCATTGGGTAGGAGCTCAGGCCCTGGAGTCAGGTATAGCTCTACTTCCATCCTGGCTCTTTGGCCTTGTTCATACTACCAGACCTGTCGGGGACTTCGGTTCTTCATAAAATGAGGACAAAGACAGAACATATTTTCTAGTGCTATGGTGAGGATCAGAGGAGGTGATGTATGGAAAGCATCTAGTATGGGGCCTGACATACAATCAGCAGGCAATAAGAATAAGTTATTCTTATTGTTACTATAATTTTCGTTCAACTTTATATCAGCAGTGTGTGCCCCAGCAGTTGACGGAGAATAAATGCTCGGAAGAAAGATTTACTGAATGAATGACTAGGATGAGTCTCGTCACTTT
Organism: Ursus maritimus; assembly: GCF_017311325.1. Classification (NCBI taxonomy): domain Eukaryota; kingdom Metazoa; phylum Chordata; class Mammalia; order Carnivora; family Ursidae; genus Ursus; species Ursus maritimus. The sequence continues at coordinate 26,978,401 of NW_024426996.1, read as the reverse complement.
GTTCCTTCTGTGCCCAAGAGTAGAAGGCCTTACTATAGCGTATGTCATATATGATGGAATTCGAAACAGACTTGCGACCCTTTAGTCCTTCTGCGATCAGCAGAATCCTTCTGAAAAATGGTACTGAATAATGTAGTACCTCCAGCTAGTATCCTAGTAAAAGAATATCTGTTGAATTCCCATTTACTCAGAAGCTTCTCTTTAAAATAAATCAAAATGCTTCTGCTCAGTGAACACACTCACTGAGAGCTTTATTGAAGAGAGATTTCTGATCTAGATTGGTGTGATTCTTTGAGATCAAAAGTCGAACTAAGTTAGGATTGACCTGAGAGGTAAAATAACCTACCTAGAATCATTTGCTCTTTTTTTCTGTTTTATAAATATATCCATATCTGTAGAGATAGATCAATAGATAGATATACTTGTTTTGAGATTAACTTTTACTATTCCGTAGATTCTAGATAACGATCAAGCCTCTCACCTCAATACATCAGCAAAAGTTTTCCTATCAGTAAACATAGCTTAAATGAGTGTCTTTTAAAAAAACTGCCTCATTCCTCTAGTGTTGTTCTCACATGATTTCCCTCATCTGCCTTGCTGGACAGATAGAATCTTATGAGGATGTCAGCTTGCCAAATAATTGAAATTCTTTTCTAGTAATATAGGATCCAAATCAAAAACATTCCTGGAGACTAGTAAATTTACAAATGTTATTGCTTATACAGATGTGTGGTGGAATGAAATAAAATGTTAGGTATGACAACAACAAATTATAGAAGTATGAGCCTGCCTCCAGGCACATGAATATATACATGAGGATAGAAATATTTTGGTGGGAATTATTACTAAGGATGTGGGATCTTTGAAACAATATTTGGGAACAGAGGATTCCAAGCTAAAATCAAGGGACCCAGTTAATAAATATTTCTTGAGCACTGATTGTGTGCCAATCACAGAGGATATGGCTGCGAGTGAGACAGACACAGTCCTACCCTGCAGGGGTTACAGCCAGATGCAGAAGACAGACATTAAGTGAACAAACAATTCAGGAGGGCACAGTGCTCTGAAGAAGTTCGGGGTCCTGTTGGATTTACGTTAAGTGGAGGTTAGGAAGGAGAGGAATCTTAGCTACTCTGGGAGGTTAAGGAAGGTTTCTCTCTCACGGAAATGGCACTTATGACAAGATTCAAGGATGGCGTGGCTAGGAGAGACGGGAAATTGCTGTATCTAGTTGCAGGGTAGAGCGCTGGCAAAGGCCCACGCAGAGAGCTGGGAGAAATCGAGTAGGTAAGTTTGCTAGGGCGGCTGTGACCACGTACCACAAACTGGGGATTCAAACAGCACGTATTCATTGTCACACAGTCCTGGAGGCGGGAAGTCCCACATCAAGGCCTCAGCGGGATTGGTTCCCTCTACAGGCTACGAGAAAGACTCTGTTCCATGCTTTTCCTGCAGCTTCTGGTGGATGGCTAGCAATCTCTGGTGTGCTTTGGCTTGTAGAAGCACCATTCTCATTTCTACCTGCCCCTTCACATGGCCTTCTCCCTGTGTGTGCATTTATGTCCAAATTTCCCCCTTTTGTAAGAACACTAATCACATTGGATTATAGGCCCACCCTACTTCAGAGTGACCTCGTGTTAGCTAATTACACCTGCAACGTCCCTCTACCCAGAGAAGGTCACATTCTGAGGTACTGGGAGTTAGAACTTCAACATATGACATTTTAAGGGGACACAATTCAACCCATGATGCCCAGCGTGCCTCGCGTGGAGAGAGGAATGAGGACTGTGGTTTGACATGATATCAGAAAGATAATTAGGGTCCAGGCACATAACACATTTTTAGGTCAGGTTAGGATTTTATACATTTTTCTAAGGGCCATGGTGAGCGGGGAAATGAAAATGATCAGATTTGTGTTTTTAGATGATTGCTCTGGCTTTGGTGTGGGAGACCAACTAGTAGGTGGGTAAGATGCTATGTCACATCCCTCTACTTCTCTCTCTCTCTCTCTTTTTTTTTTTTTTTTTAGCCTTCTTTTAGTCCTTCCCTTAGATCTGTTTCCCTCTACCCCAAGGCCATGAATGCCATTTACCCAATCTTTAAGGTGCCCAAATCTCTTCCTTATGTGAAATACTCCCTTGGGAGACTTTCTATGCTTCTGAATTTATCTGTCATCCATGATGTGTTTTTCTCCTTTAGACATCAGCAGATTCTACAGTTTAACTTGGCACAAAGAATTTAACTCAATGCTTGATCTTTTGAGCTCATTGATACTTCACATTGACGTTCCAATGAACATATTGCTAATAAAAATGTTTAACAATTAATAAAAAGACAATTTGTGGGTGGGTATAAAATTTGTATAAAATCAAGTATTTAAGTCTGTGCTTTCACAAAGCCATGAGAAGTTTCCTTAAGTTCCTTTTCGGTCAATGACTTACGTAAGCAAAAGCAAGTCTGATTCAGGTGACTTTCCCAGAGCTCCTTCTGGCGGCCCCTTGTAAGCTGCTGGATTTTGGGTTTCAGACCCCACATCATCTGCAAGCCCTCCCTGGTGCTTTATGCTGATAGGCAGAAAACTACTTTTAGTGATCTAATCTTCTCATAGGATTACGCCTGGGGATAATAAAACTTTACCAAATGCCCGTGGGAATTGTATTGAAGGTAATCTATTGTCATACCGCATGGTAGTAAACTGGAAGGATATTGAAAGTGATTAACAGAGCAATTAAAAGATATAATGAAGAGGCCTGTGAGTCTAAGTTGCTAAGAAAGAAGAAAAGACCATCATTTCAAAACTGATCTGAAACCTTAACATGTGCTGCTGTGATCACCATTGTCAAGAGAAAAAGGTTTACTCTTTTTGTTTTATTTCTACAGCAAAACTTCTCTGTTTCTTCTGTTACATTAATCAATGTACTGTTCTGATCAATGTTCTGTTACATTCAGAACTTCAATGTTCAGTAATGTTCGTCAGGAGCCCAGGCTAGGGGGGGCTCTGCCGGCCTCATCCTGGGGCTCCCAGGCTCAGTCTAACGTAGTGGCTGCAGTTGTGGTCATTTCCCAGCCAGTGGGAGTGGGGAGAGTCCAGGTTGAGGGGCTTCGTCTTTAATGAAATAATAGAAAGATTGCAAAATCACCTTTGGTATTTCATGACCACTCCTAGCTAGAACAATCTCTAGCTGGGCATCCCTCTGCCTAAATAAAACATGGGGTGGGGGTGGGGAGTAATTACTACAAAGAATGCTGGGGGAATGGATGGTTTATATCACACTTTCATCCTCTGATGAGGGAATTAAAACCCAGAGAGGGGAAATGAGTAAACAAAGGTCTCACGGTTATTTGAAACTTAGATTTCCAGACTCTCAGTAGAGGACAAACTTTGCTAAATGTCCCTGGGAATTGGCCCTTGTTCTCCTGCCTTCATGTTGCTGATATTAAAAAGAACGGTGGACAAAGGTCAAGAGTTTGTCATTTGGTTTCCAGGAATTTCTAGGAATTAATTAATTTTAAGGATTGGTCTGAACAGGCCTTTCAATTTACTAAGCTGTTTGTCATAATAACAAGATAATGGTAAGCTTTTCTTTGCTTGCTCCAGAACAGTTTTCTCTATACCAATGTGCTGCTCTCAACCCTAAATTCATATGGACCCACCTTTGCTTCTTTTATACATTTTCAAAGTAAAAATCCAGCTTTCCAAGGAAGTCGGTCACTGTTTACCCTAGTTGGCTTTTTCATAGTATCTTTCATTCTGAAGTTATCACACTGTTTGCTCAGATAAACCAAGTACATGTAAGTTGACATAGAATATGATCATTCTATTTCTGGTTTTTAAAAAATATTTTATTTATTTATTCATGAGAGACAGAGAAGGAAGCAGAGGCAGAGGGAGAAGCAGGCTCCCCGCTGAGCAAGGAGCCCGATGCGGGACTCGATCCCAGGACCCTGGGATCATGACTCCAGCTGAAGGCAGACACTTAACTGACTGAGCCACCCAGGCATCCCCATTCTATTTCTGTTAATAGAAATTCTTATTTCCTATTTTCATAGAAATCTTCCCCACCACTTCATGGAGAGAAACAAGGATTAAACAAATTGAATAGGCAAGTATTGGGTATGAGATTTTGTAAGTGTAGAAACAAAGAACTATAGTTTATTCTTTTTTTTATATCGGTATTAAAAGTAATACTTTTCAAAAAGACCTAACTTATCCCTGTTTTATTCTTAGAACCGTATCGCCTTTGAGGGAGTTTCTGGCTAAAGTTAAAAAACGTGTGTTTAGGGGTGATGCTTCAGATTCTCTTGGGCTTTGTCAGGTAATGAGATTTGAGTCTTCTGTTTTCTCTTGATCACTCCTGGGCAAGATTGCTTCCTCTCTACCGCACAGCGACGGTGTACTTCGAGATGAAATCCGTCTCAGTTACACACTGGAGAAAGCCTGGGGTTATATTTTTCTGAGATGCAGATGCTTCCATACTACATGTCCCCTTATACAACTATTCAAGATGTGTTTGTGACTAAATCTTAAGTCTTTAAAAGGCCCTTAGGAGAACAAGTGTGAGGATGGCCATTGTCTTCTTTGGCCATGTTAAAGATAGTTTTTCTTGTCCTTTTCTTAAATTTCCTAAATGTGCTTATCCAGTCTTGCGAACTCTAAGAATAACATGCAAAGAGGGAAAGGAGAATGCAGGTACTCAAAATGCTCAGATTATTTTATTCCCAAAGTCAAACAATGGAAATTTCATTTTTCTTTTCTTGGTTCTTTTTTATTTAAGAGAACTTTGTTCTGTACCATTCTTGCCCCTTCCCCCCTAACAAACTTAATTTTTTTTTACCCTCTCTTTTCTCATCTATACATTCCTATTACATACTCCCTTAGTCAGACCTAGACCCATCGTGCTGGTTTGTCTCTATTTCAGTGGAAACTGCATAAAAACCCAGGAGGCAAAGCAGGAAACTGGCAAAATGGAAAGCTTCTGCTTGTTACCGGTACCCAGGAGCTACACTCATAACCTTGCTCATGTTATCAACCTCTGCTCCATACACTTTCCTGTTTGCTGTGACCCCTATATCCTCTGAACTGATTTTTGACCCCTTCTGAGCCTTTGTCTTCTAGAATTCATGCATATTTCCACTGCCCATGGCTCCTGGGGTTCCAGGACACCTTAACTTAACAGGCTCCAAGTCCCTTCCGGAGTCTGGGCTCCCTACTCAGTGGGGAGTCTACTTCTCCCTCTCCCTGCTGCTTCCCCTGCTTGTGCTCTCTCTCTCTCAAATAAATGAATAAAAACTTTTTTAAAAAATGAAAAAATACAAAAGCAAAAAGGAAAAACGTCATGCACAGACTACTACTGTTGTGGGGAATTTTAACGTTAAGAAGTAACTGAAGAAGGAGGTGACATTTCATTGGGAAATAAAGACGCAGGGCACAAAAATAGCAACATTCTCACAACACTGCAATGTTATCATTTAATCAAATTGCTTTCCTAAAACCAGCTTTTAAAAAATGGTATTGTTGCTGAGTAAAGAGGTAATTTCGGTAGACAGACAGAGGGTAGGATTAGGAAATTTTATGGAGAGAATAATGAAGGTACCAAAGCAGGGAGACCAGAGACCAGAAGAAGTAGAACCAAACTCTCCCTCCTTGAAGATGTTGCTTGTTACTGTAGGCCTTGCTCACTCTCCTCTTAGACGCTTAGACATTTAATTCTTTTCAAGTCAGTTCTTACACTACCTCCTCCTCTTTCTGGTACCCTCTCCTACACAACTCTTCCACCATCTCAGCTCTCCCAGAAATAATAATAATAATAATAATAATAAATAATACTGAACAACTACTGTTTATATAGCACATTACAGCTGACAAACTTTCATATATACGATCTCATCAAATATGGGTATTAGCATTCATTCATTCAACTAATATTTAATAATTGCTGGCTAACTTTCTAAGTGAAACGAAGATGTCTAAAGAATTAAATGTTATTATCTTCTTTTTATACATGAGAAACTAGTGTGTAAGAAGAAGACAAGCTTTTACTTAAATCCAGGATCAACTCTAGGACTTCTAACTCAAAGTATTCTATTTTTTCCATGGTGTCTCGAATACTGAACTCAAAGGCTAATGAGCCCAAGTTTCTGTGGCCAGGATCTTTAGCACTCTATAAAAATAATTTGTTTCTGATGCAATTTTAAGCCCTGACATTTGACCTAATTTTTAATGGATACCATGTCCCCAATTCATTTTTATATCAATATTTTATGCAGATAGACACTGAAGAATTTCTTTGATTCAGACCTGATATCTTGCTGTACAAAATCCAGGCAGCTTTTCTAAGATCAATGGACAAAAACAGTAGATATTTTACTTTACTTTAATTTCTTACTCCTTATTGTTGAATACACTATAGATACATTTCATTAGAGCAAGGCTTTGTATGTTTTCTCAGTGCCGCATTCCCAGCGTCTACAATAGTGATCCATAGAATGTGTTCAATACATACTTGTTGAATGAGTGAAAATACATTGCTCTTTGTTGGTATGGAGGTAAAGATGCACGTAGAGTGTTTTACGTACATCATCCATTCAACAGGTTAATCACCTGGCCAGGCACTGTGCTAGGAACTGAAGACTAAAGGTAGATTATGACCTGGTCACATGATTTTTAAAGTCAGGACTTTTAAATTGCAGGTGATGGATATGCAATAAACTTGCTTCATCAAAAAGAAAAAAGAAATGCATTGGCTCAGATAGCTGGAAAGTTTGAGAAATGTGGTTTCAGGTATAGCTATGTCTTCTTCCTACACGCTGTTTTCTCATGTATAAAAAGAGGATTATAACACCTAATTCTTTAGGTGCTACAAGAGGTATCTGCTTGCTCTTCACTTCTGTGTTCTGCTTTCTTTGTGACAGCTTTCTTTTTAGGCGGGTTACTCTTAAAGGACAACAAGGAAAGAAAACAGTAACCCTGCAATGTATATTTCTGACATCCTTTTAGCTAGTGATGCAACCTCTTTCTAGAGTTGCTGTGATGGAGATGAGAGATGATGAGGATCTGAACTGGGTTAGTATCAGTGAGAATGATAAAAAGTGAGCTGATCTGAACGATATTTACAAAATAGAATTGATGGATATAGATGAAGCAGGAGAAGGAAGAGTCAAGGATAGCTCCAGTTTTTCAACCAGGGAAACCAGTAAACCATTTACTGAGACTGGACATGCTGAAGATGGACTTCTTCTTAGAAGAAGATAAGTTTAGTTTAGAATATATTGAGTTTGAGTTTTCAGTAAGAATTTAATTGAACTATAATTTTAAATTCTCAATTGATACCTATTGTCCTGTTTGTATTTATGAGAGTATTCCTCTTTGCTCTCAAAATTGTCTCTCTCTGGCTGGGAAATCATATAGTCCTCCTACTTAAGATGGTTTCCTTTTTTCTCAGTGCCTGCATCGTGCCTGCATCTCAGGAGGTGAGATGCAGGCACAGGTTTGAGGAGAGGGAAAAGGTATGAAATAGTAGCTATGGAGGATGAAGAGTAAGCTGACTGGAGCCCAAAAGTTTGTGAGATGGTGTTGCAGGCCCAACTGAGATGGGGTTCTGATTTCCTAGAAGCACCACTGTATCTCTATCACCGTACAACAGCCCTCTAGGGTCTGTATTAATGTGCCTTTTGCAGGTCTGAAAGCTGATGCGGAGGAGTCATGTAACTTGCTCACATCCACAGTAATGAGAGGTAGTGCTTGGACTTGAACCCACATCCTTCAGATTCCAAAATGTGTATACTTAACTATTTGTGTCATCACCAAAACTCGAGACTTTAGGTAGCATGAAGCACTACTTACGCTGTTGACTGCCATGCTATATTGTGTGAGCTTTCTTCACTTATGATATAGAGTTATTATTGCTTTGAGTATACTCGTGTATGTACTTTCTATTCCAAATCTGTACAGGTGCTTTTGGAAAATACTCCTTTCACAGCATGTGTAAGTTTGGAGGCAAAGCTAGGAAAGGGAAGATCTTAGGTTAGAATGACTGCCCTGTGCTCTCAGCTGGAGTTCACACTGGATGGACCATTGGTTGTGGGGAAGATCACTGGTGATATGTTACTAATAATGGTCATCACATGGCAATTGGCATACCACTTGTTTTTAAAAATAAAAAGAATTAGAGGATATACAAAATTATTTTTGCATGTATGTGGTAGGAGAGGAGCCATAAACAGACCCACATTATCTCCTTCTCTTCCTGTAAAATGGGTTGGGAAACACTTTCCACTTGTGAGGCTGCTGTGTGTATGCAGGGTAGGACGGGTGGGGAAGGCAGAGAACTGATCTGGGTTCTTTATAGGGTTTAAGGAAAAAACCCTAGAACTTCAAAGCTCTCATTGGCACTTTGTGTTGCTAAAGATAAATTCCTTATCATTTTGGGGAGAGATACAGATATAAATATAGATGTCATTTTGGTTTTTGGAGTAAACATTTGCACGAACCTTGAGTTATGCGAAGGTAAAATGAGATCCTATTTGAGAATGCCGGATTTGGAGTAAAAGAAATCCGACTGCTCTACAGAGCGATGTAAATGACTGTGTTTTCTGTGGTCACAACGGCATGTCTGTAAGATTATTATGGGGTTAGCTGGTTTGATTTCTCCTGAGAGGCTAGGACAAAGTAAAGATGGGGTTTTCCTCAGTGGTAAGAATGAACGGGCCCTAGGAATTCAGTGGAGAGTTGAGGAATGATGATGGATTTGGGGGTAGGGTTTCCTACTGTTCTGTGCTGTAATTGCCTTATGTTCCCATAAACTTTACATTTATTCAACTGGGCTTTACTACATGTCAGGCAATGTTCTAGAGGTCTGAGATATATCATGGACAAAACAAAGATCTCCAACGGACGGTAACTCATATCGTAGCAGGACTCCTTTAGTGAAGTCTTTTGAAGAATAAAGTCTCATGTCAGCTGTGTTTTGGAGAAAGGAAGGCAGTGTCTCGTTTCGGAGTGAGGCAGAGCAGAGACAACGTCACCAGCATGGAGATGGTGGGGCTGGGGAAAAGTGGTGGGGAAGCCTGGCATAGCCACAGCCAAGAATAATGTCAGCTCCGTTTGCAGATTCTCAGAACTTACGAAGGGGTACTTTGTGTCATCACACATAACGGAGACCCAGATGGTAATTATTCTCGTATTAAAAGGAGGGAGAATTCAAGAAGCTAGCAGGCTTTTGTGTTATGCCTATAATAACATGAATTTAATTCTCAAATTGTTGGCTATATTATACCTGGAGTGAAAGAAAAAGGTAGCATCAGAAATACTGTATAGGAAATTGAGCTTAAATCTCATTTATTACCATTGCATGTATGAATGTGTTGTCTCTCATGAGTACCCTCTATGGAAGAAAGCTTGAGAATCATTGGTGTAACTGTTTCCCAGGAATACACTTACGAACATAGAGTAACAGTCACTTGTCAATATTGGCTATTGACAGGCAACATAGATGCTCTCTAAAAGAATCCTAGATTACATTTCTCATTAGCTATTGCCAGATGGAGACATTTTTATTTTCAACCCGAGGGTATTGTCCTTGTAAATATTGCCTCTATTCACCCTCTGTTGTCATAATTATATGATTAATTAAATGATTATTCTTCAAAAACACACATTGTGTAAGAATAATTTTGGTTATTATGGTATTTTTCTATCCATTATTCTGTTTTCTCCCCAGAGTTTTTCTCCACTAATGAAATTCTATTTATTTTATTTCAGGTACATCAGTAAGTTATGTCTTTCTGTGTTCTCTGATTACATTTATCATGTTAAGATGCACCTGTAAATTCAGTTTAGGCTTGTATTTTATAATATGTGAAGTACTCCTTTGGTTTCCTAACCACACAGAATGCCAAATGGACTTTTATTTATTTATTTACTTTTTAAAAAGATTTTATTTATTTGAGAGAGAGAGAGAGAAAGAGCAAGAAAGCAAACAAGTGGGAGGGAGGGGCAGAGGGAGAAGGAGAAGCAGACTCCCTGCTGAGCAGGGAGCCCAAGCAGGACTCAATCTCAGGACCCTGGAGATCAGGACCTGAGCCAAAGGCAGACGCTTAACCGACTGAGCCACCCAGGTGCCCCAAATGGACTTTTAAGTCATCCCATGCTTATGGAGCTATTGACCCAAAACAGTTGACCTTTGGGTAATATTAATGAGGTATGGAGAATTAATAACAAAAAATTCCAATTTTCAGTCATATATAAGGAAGCTCTCTTTGGCCCACGTGTGAAATCCCTCCTTAGCTTCAGCTTTGACTTAAACATCCAAATATCTTTTTAAATTCCATGTTGGATTCTTAAAATTTATCAGCTAGTAAGGTCTACTATGCCAGACACAATAATGGCCCCCGCAAAGATGTCCACATCCTAATCCGCAGAACCTGTGAATGTGTCAAGTTACATAGCAAGGGAGAATTACGGTTGCAAATGGAATTAGTTGCTAATCAGCTGGATTTAAAATAGGGAGATTATCCTGGATTATCTGGGTGGGCCCAACGTGATCACAAGGGTCCTTAAAAACTGAAGAAGGAAGCAAAAGAGTCAGAGGGAAATGTAATTACAGACCCAAGGCACAGGGAGCTGCAAGGTTGTTGGCTTTGAAGATGCAGAAAGAGGGCCAGGAGCCAAGGAATGTGGGTGGCCTCTCAAAGCTGGAAGGGGCTACGTAAAGGATTCAGGATTCACCTCTTGAGCTTTCAGGAAGAAAGACGGACCTGCCCGTACTTTGATTTTAGCTTCTGACCTTCAGCATGGTTTCATCTCAGATAAATTAGAGAGTATGTGGTTTTTGAGCAATTAATGAGTCTATTTCATCTATGTTATTTCATCGAATTTATGTGCATGACATCTGTATTGTGTCCCCTCATTTTTCTTTGTGTCTCCTGAGTCTGCTGTGACAGCCCCTCTCTCATTCCTTTTCTCCAAGTCTTTGCAGTCCTGTTTAGAACCAACCCCTGAGTGTACCATATTTGATTTGCAAGTCTGGGACCTGGGCAATGATCTAACTTTTAGTTTGCTTCTCAGAGTCTTTCCTAGGGCATCTGGGGTCAGCCGCATGCATGCCCAGCTTGGGGGTGAGCCCAGGAGTGCACAGCCCATTCTGGAAGATGGCTTCCCTGAGCTCCTCCCCCTCTGTGATTTCCCTATTACCTTCCATGTCCCCAAGGCCCCCCTTTCCAGTCCTGCTGACAGAAATCTGAAATTTGGTTTACTCTGCTCTGCCAGCATTTCTCATGACACCCCCAGTGTTTGTGGCTTGGTGGATGAAAGAGAGAGTGGGGGACAAGCAGTGAGATTTTACCCCTCCCTCCCCACTCTCTCAGGTCTTAGTACCGTAGCTCTTCCAAGTGAGGAGGAAGGATTTCTTCCTCCGGAGTTTTAGGCCCCCGTGGGCCCTCCTGCACTGTGCTCCCAAGTGACCCGTGAACCACTCCTCAAGCCTAAACTAGAGAGCTTTTCCTGGAACTTTCTCTGTCGTCACTGATGCTCACTTCTGGGTTTTAGGCAGTATGGCGGTTAGGCCAGGGGACAGACAGCAGGGGTACAGAAAGGTAAGTACACTGTTGTTTCCATGGTGCTCCACATCCCATCTTCCTTCCTTGTCCACATGCTCCATGAATTCTGTCTCGGTTTCTAGCTACATTCAGTGGGAAAAACAGAATAGAAGGTTTGTTCTGTCTTCCTCCAGACTGGAACTGGAGAGAAAATGTGTATTAGATCGGAAGGTAGTGCACTTTGAGGGATGAACCTTTGCAGTTTTACCTTCGGTGGAGGACAGGGGAGCCCTGATGGGATGGTGCTGATGAGTGGTTATATGAAGGGCTCTTCCTCATAACGTCACCCAGGCTGCCTCAGCTCCCAGACACATCATCCTCCGCCCCTGCCCCTCCTTGAAGGCCTGTAGATACCACTCATCACCAGCCCCAGGGTCACAGGAGTGCAAGCTGAACATCCCAGAATTCCACCCCTAGGGCTCTGTTCTCCCCTCCCCCTAACCCCCGCCGTTGTCTTCTGATGATTTCGTCTGTCAACACTTGCTCATTTCATCATCATTTTCATGTGACATCTGTGGGAAACTTAAAGACCACTACATATAAAATTTCTTGGATAAAGTATAAAGATCCTTATATTTTTTATAGCTTCACATTAAGCTGTTTAAATGTTTTTTTCAGCCTCTTCATTAACCAATTCAGGAACGTGTTGGAACGGTAAGAGTTCACACCGCTCTAAACCACACAGAAATATGATTACATGTAATTTGCCGGAATCCTCCTTGAGTTTATGTCACTAGGAAATCTCCTGTAAGCAGTTTAGTTGTTCACACACTGAAAAGTATGTGGATTAGGGAGAGTAAAAGACTGTGTGGGAATTTATACAATCAGGAACTCTGGCTGGCCCTTGTTGAATCCAATTTTCTCGTCTTCATGATCAGCTTAGAATCAGAATATTATTGCTGAAATGGGCTATTATTGTTGAAACTAGACTGTTGGTCTAACTTATGAAAAAACAAAATTAAATGACTTGCTTCCGGTCACACGGCTCGCGGGTGCCCAGAGCAGGTGTCCGAGATAGGTCTTCTGACTTGCAGCCTCTCCTACCGCGTTTATGAAGCAATTCTGAAGAATTCGCCAGTAGTGGGGATGGTGTTCAGGGCGCCAGTGGTCCCTGGTTGTAACAGGCATGTGGGGAGTTCGCATCCTTTGAAGCCTTTATCCTGGCTTCCCCTCTCGTTTACCTTGTTTTGTATGTTTGTATAGGAATTCAGCTCAAAGAACAGGAGAGGGTGAAAGAGCAGGGCTTGTGATTCCGTACTTTGGTCACCCCGCAGGACCCCACCGCGCACTCCTGCTGGTGGTATATACTCAGTTGATCATCCACAGCAACAGTAACCAAGGTAAACGTTCGTGGAGAGCATGTGCGTGCCAGGCACCGACTGGTTGCTGGTGAGAAAAGGGGCAGGCCAGGTTTGGTCTCCGCCCTTACCGAGATCAGTGTAGCATAGTCTGTTTAGCAGAATTGTTTTCTGAGCTAAAGAATACATAATTGGAGGTTGGCCTTCCCCCCTCTTCTATTGTGTATTCATTATTCTTTCTAAAGGGGAGATATGCACGGAGGAACTATTTTAATCTTACCTGCCTTTTGGAAGGCCCTTGGACATCCTTGGCTAATCAAGAATCAGTGGTATAAGCAGATTGTTAATACGGCCTCATGAGAGGGGTAATCACAGCTTTCTCTGGTTTCTTCAAACCCCAGCAGCCTCAGATCTCGGAACGCTCTGAAGTCTTTAGGTTCTTTTTTTTTTTTTTTTAAAGATTTTATTTATTCATTTGACAGAGATAGAGACAGCCAGCGAGAGAGGGAACACAAGCAGGGGGGAGTGGGAGAGGAAGAAGCAGGCTCATAGCGGAGGAGCCTGATGTGGGGCTCGATCCCATAACGCTGGGATCACGCCCTGAGCCGAAGGCAGATGCTCAACCGCTGTGCCACCCAGGCGCCCCAGAAGTCTTTAGGCTCTTATGCTCATCCCTGCTGGCGTGTCAAGGGTGCTGGGTATTCTAGACCCAGCTCATCCCTTGTTCTGCTTTCTCATCACCTGCTCTGATCTTGGGCATTTGATTCATCACTGCCTGTCGGCACAGATATTGTGACTGGACTCATCCTGTTACACAGAACAAGTTATCAACATACATCTATATTACTGCTAAATAAAGTATATAGTAAACATAGAATTAAAGGAAAAAAAAAGAAATTTGTTGCAGTGTAGTATTTTGGAAAAAGAGACGAGGTAGTTAAGGATGGTTCCTGGTAGTGACTACAGCCAGTTTTGCTTTGCTTAATTTTGCTAGGTTATAACACCCAACATTCTCAAAGCGATGATAGGTGATGAGGTCAGAAAGCACGGTGACCCCTAAGAATTCTGTTTCAATGACTTGATGCCTTTGGCATCTTTAGTATTCTATGGATTCAAGGCTTTAAACCAATACCTGAGAGAATGTGGCAACTCTTGTCACATAATATATAACAGAATGTGTTAACTTAGAAGTAATATAATGGGTGACTGTGGCGAATCAAGAGCGCCGGTTTAAGGAGGAACCGGATACGGTGGCTTCCGCGATCTGGGTTATAGGTCTCTGTCTGTTACTAGTCTCTGCAGCGCTTGGCTGAGATGGGAAGCTCGCCAGCCTTACCTGCTGGCTTCAGGTCGACTCTGCATTCCTTAAGGAGGAATCCACGAGGCTATGGGTTACAGCTCCGCATCAGAGGACCTTTAGAGGGCTCTTTCAAGGAGTTTTAGTGAGAATTGATTGAGGCAGAACAGCTAGGTCCCTTCAGGACTTAGATTTCCAAGGCCTGGAACGTTGTGTAGCAACTTCAAGTAGGGAGGATCCTCTGAGGAATTTCTGGACCTGTGTGCTGTTCTGCGCAGACTCTGAGGCTGTAAGAGAGAGAGCCTGAAGCCACTGGCACATACCCTCAAATATCAGGAGAAAGGGGTGGTAGGAATAATCGTCTGTGAGAGGCCAAATACCATGGAACAAAACCATAATAATAAAAAATTATTACGGCTAACATTTATGAACTGCTTTACTTGTCATATCTACTTACTCATTATAACACTGCTTAGAGATACTATTATTTTCCCCATTTTACAGATGAGGAAACAAAAATATTGTTGATTGCCCAAGGTCTTACAGAGAAAATGGAATTTTTCTTTGTGCCAAATGCAGACGGTTTGAATGGCTTAAGGGAGAAAAAGAGGACATGACTATTTAAACATATCATGTTCTTGCTATGGCAACCATATTCAATCATAGCGTTAGATCTGGACGATGTCCTTTGATGCTGTGGTAGGTAATCAGAAACCTCAACACGCTCATTTGCCCAAGATCGTACAGTTAATAAATAGCAGAGCTGAGAACGAAACTCGTCTCTCGACAACCAAGGCAAAGTCCTCCTGTTAACCTTTCGATAGTGGGATTCAGAACGATAGGAAAGTGGAATTGGCTGCTTGCAACCATACAGTAACCAGGATTCTGCTGCCATCTAGTGGGACAAGTGAGTAATATTTTCAAAAAGTTTCAGAAAGGGCATGGAGCCGCGCCGCACACACTGAATTGTCAGGGATACAAGGAGAAGGAATTGGAGAGGTTATTTAGTGTACTGGCACTGTTGTGCAGATGGGAGTTGCGGAGATTGGGAGTTTATTTTATATATATATATACATATACATATATATATATATATATATATATATATATGTTTATTTATTTATATTTAATTATTATTGAGTGAAGTTTCCACAGTCACACAGTGTGATCGTGAGACTGAGCTAAAACTCTGGTCTCCACTTTTGTTCAGTTCAGTGCTCTTTTCTTCTGTTACTCCACTGATGGGAAACAAAAGTTCCTTTCCATTCAGACTCCAAAATCAGTGTATTTGCCTGAAGTACTATGACGTTTTCAGCACATGCAGTATCAGTCAACTTTCTATTTTGACGGTCAGTTCTTAGTTATATTAATGGAAGGGAAAACTGGTGTGTGTGGTGTGGACATATATCTATCTATGTCTCTATTATTTTATGGCTGTGTCTCTACCTTGTTCTAGATCTGTAATCTTTTTTTTTTTTTTTTTAAGCCAACACTAGAATACATTTCCATTTCTTGGGCACTTGGTTACTTATGATAGCCTTCAAATACACTGGATGTCAGTAGACTGCTGGTTAGCATTTTTTAAAAAGTTAATGAGATTCGGGGTGCCTGGGTGGCTCCATTGGTTGAGCGTCTGACTCTTGATTTCAGCTCTGGTCATGATCTCAGGGTTTTGAGAACAAGTCCCGCATTGAGCTCCACACTCAGCACACAGTCTGCTTGAGATTCTCTCTCTCTCTCTCCTTTTGCCCCTCCCCCCTCACATCAATCAATCAATATTTTTAAAAATGTTAATGAGATTAAAAAAGGTTAATAGAGTATACATAGTAGAATATACAGTATATATCAATAAAATATACTTTATGCCATTATAGTCTTAGCAGTAGAGGACTTTTATAGCAAGTTTCAAAGATGTTTATTTCAAAAATAGATTTTTATTTCTACTTCTGATAAATTTATTTTGCATATCGGGGACCATACAAGATCTAAACTATTCGTTACGAACTGGTTTGTTGAATCCATGCATGAAATAGACAGTAACTTAAAATGGTGTCTCCTACTCCATTTGTCACATTTACTAGTTTGTTTCTTCAATTCTTTTACCTAAAACAATGTACTGAGTATCTGGGAGGGTAAGAACTGTTCCATTCGGTGGTGGTGATTTGAAAAACAGCATGGGAGCTGCGACAGAGAGAACCATATACTTCTATCAGGAAAAAGCAGTTCTTGTCTTTTTTTTGGATTATCTCAGCCATAGGGGAGGTTTTAGAGATTTTTCTTGATTTTTACCTCTTTTCTATATGTTCTAGATCTAATTCTCCAATGGATAAAAACCATCATCATCAAGTGTCTTACCAGTTGTTATCATCTTCAATTTTGCAAAATGCTGGACACATGTTAAAAATTCTGCCCTATCTTTAACAATTCTATGACAGTACCAGAGAGGCAAGAAGGAAGGGAGAGAAGAAGGAAACTTTAAAATCTTCAGACCCAGACAAAAATATATGAAATGAAGCTGGCTATTAGAATATATGGGTAGAAAATTCTTTCCTGAGCAAACCATGAAAAGTTTCTTCTATCGTAACTTTGGCGTAATTTAGAGAAGCTGCTTTTTTCTTAATTGCTAAGCCCAGTGGACAGAGACAATGAGGTATACGAGTTGAGTACATGGCTCTGAGGTCAGCCTGCCCAGCTTTGAATCCCGGCTCCACTACCATTTACTAATGGGTAGCCTTCAGCCAGTCACTTAATCTCCTATGTTGTCAATTTTCTGCTTTATTAAATTGACATAATTACTGTAGCTATTTCATAGAACTTTGTGTGTGTGTGCTGGAATGAGATAGTGCAGTTAAAGTGTCTTGAACAATGGTCGGCACATAGTAAACACTAATTTTCAGCTATTAAAATAATTGTTATTAATGGCTCTAGTTAGAGATCTTGAAGGGATTAAAGTCTAGCCTTAATTCAGTGGAATCATGTATCAGATAATATTTCCCCTGAACCAATCTCTGTTTTAGCCACTTAGAACAAATTCTGTTCCTTGGAGACTTGTTCTCCAATGTCTTGAAAAAATCAGAGTTTCCTCAGAATGTGTTAAATCTGGCTCCACTCTGTACAATGTGGGGGTTATGATACTACAGCAGGACCCAAACTCAGGGAGCCATCATCCCTTTTCTTTCTCAACAATTGTTAGAACTGGTTGGTATTACAAGTGTCAATGACAATGTAGGCTACTCTTCAACAGCACGTGGGAGATGCTAAGTTTGGCCTACGCCTGGGTTTACTGGTCCCTGGGCAGGAGACTACAGGCGCACCTGATCTCTGAGAGTGACATCTTTATGACAGGTTGGGCCTGTGCCAAGGAGACATGGGTATTGGAGCCCTAGATGTTTACACTGGAGAATTTTTTTTGGATATCACACAATATCCTCCTCATCTCCCTCAGCTGGTATCACAGACCGCGGGAGAGGTCTTGGGAAAGTCGTGGACAGTGTGGAGCTGGACTATACCTCAGTTATAGGAATGATGAAGTCCTTAGGCCTCAGTTCCATATCTGAGTTGAAAACTTTTTTTCTTGTTGGATCTCAAGTGCACAAGGTTAGTTAATGATGTTAATCCTACCCTTCAGTTCATGCACATTATCACCTTTGGTTCACGGAAGCTCAGCTCTTGTTTAATTTACCCCCATTCCTCATACCCCATTTCCCTCTGCCTATAAGTGATCATTCTACGTGCTTCCTATGTATACTCTCATTCTATCTGTTTAACGAAATAATTTCGTTTTGTGTGTATGTATTTTTAATTGAAATAGATGGTCATGTGTAAAAATGTCATTGTGTTTTGTATTTTTTCTTTGCCAGCACTATGATTATAATATGCATCCGTGTTGCTAGACGTACATTGTTTGCTGTGTTTAACACCTGTGTAATATTCCATGGCGTGCGTCCATTATATTCTACCTGTTTACTCTTCTCGGCTAGGGCTGGATAGTCAGTTTTTGCTTGACTCTCTGCCTCCACGAGCAGCGCTACAAAATCATCCTCCTACATGCTCTCTTGTGGACCATGTGACAATTTGGTATGTATTTATATATTTACGTCTCTGTCTCCAGGCGCAGAACATGGGGTCAGAGTTTATGTGTATGTGTAATTGACTAAGAGCTTCCAGATTCCTCCCAGCACATGTAGACCAGGCTGCACTCCAGCCAGCAGTGCATGAGGGGGCCTTTGTCCCCAAATCTCCACCAACTCTGGGCTTTACACAGCTTTTAATTAGCACTTCTCTGATAATTAACGAGTTTGATTATCTCTTTATATGCTCTTCAGTCTTTCGAGTTTTCTCATCTGTAAATTGCATTTTTTAAACGAATAGGCTTTATTTTTTAGAGCAGTTTTAGATTTAGAGAAAAGTTGAGCCCATAGTACAGTTCCCGTACTTCCTGCCCCACTCCCACATAGTTTTCCTATTAACATCTTACATTTGTATGATACATTTGTTACAATTAATGAATCATAGTTTATTTAGATTTCCTTAGTTTTTACCTAATACCCTGTCTTGGTCCAGGATCCCAAACAGAGTATCACATTATATTTAGTCTTCGTGTCTCCTTGGGCTCCTTTCGACGGGATGGCTTCTCAGACTTTTCTTGTTTTTGATGACCTTGACAGAGGTTTGAGGAGTACTGGCCCAGGTTTTTTGTAGAATGTCCTTCTATTGGAATTTGTCTCATGTTTTTCTCATTAATAAACTGAGTTTACAGATTTTTAGGAGGAAGACCACAGAAGTCAAGTTTCATTTTCATTCCATCATATTAAGGGTACATTCTATCAACACGATTTATGATTGTCGATGTTGATTTTGGTTACTTGGCCGAAGCAGTGTCTTTCAGGTTTCTCTCCTGCAAAATCTCTTTTTTTCCCCCTTTTCACATAATCTACTCTTTGGAAGAAAGTCACCATGCAATATCCACACAGAAGGAGTGGGGACTTACGCTCCCTCTCTTTTAGGGGGAAAATATTTGCATAATTCATTTATAATGCTTCTGCAGGGAAGTTTTGTCTCCTCTCTCTCGTTTATTAATTTACGCAATCATTTATTTATATTAGTATGGACTAACTCATGGACATTTATTTATACTTTGGGTTTTAATCCAATACTACTGTATCTATTTTGTTCCAGCTTTGACCAGTGGGAACTCTTTACATTGGCTCCCGTGTCCCTCTGACTTACCCCAATCTTTGTGGGGTTTTTTTCCCCCTTTTTTGAGCACTTCCATTCTTCCTGATACTACAATATACTCTAGACTCCTTTTGATTATTTTCTTCCCTAGTTATACGATAGCCATTTCTCCAAGGATCCCTAGCTCCTTTTATTGGCGAGAATGGTATTAGAAACTAAGGTCAGAGTGCTAGGTATGATCACTGCTTCTGAGTTACCATTTCTTTTAGGCCTTCTCTGCTGACAGAGCAAGCCCATGCATGTTTGTGTACTAAACCCTGCATGTGTACACACATCCATAAGTATTTCTGTGTGTAATCATCTGTAGCTATCTTAAGTTAAACAATGGTTCTTACTGATGTCTCCAACTCTACTCCATTACCATGTGGATCATTTCAGCCCCCTCCCCTCACTTATTTGTAGGTGTCCATTCCAACAGAGAGAAACCCGGCTCCTGCTATCTTCCATCCACTTACTAATTGTTCAATTCCAGTATGCATGTGTAGCAGTATCAGAATTGTTAACAAGTACCCCCACGGGAAATGACTTTATCAGCTGGAGCGCAGCGCTTACGCACAATTCCTTTTGCCCTTAGTCTTACAGACTTGATTTGTTTCTTATGTTATGTAGGTTGATACCATTTCCCCTAACCCTTCTGGTGAAGTTGTTTCATACATTTGTAATACAGTTAAATTGTCTTATCACAGTCTGCATTCTTTCCTGCGATTTTTGACCTCATAAATGATGTTTTTAAAGTTGCATACATTGGGGCTCCTGGGTGGCGCAGTTGTTAAGCGTCTGCCTTTGGCTTAGGGCGTGATCCCGGCGTTGTGGGATCGAGCCCCACATCAGGCTCCTCTGCTAGGAGCCTGCTTCTTCCTCTCCCACTCCCCCTGCTTGTGTTCCCTCTCTCACTGGCTGTTTCTCTCTGTCAAATAAATAAATAAAATCTTAAAAAAAAAAAAAAAAGAAGCTCAAAATTGTCCTGAACTGGACAATTTAACTGCTTTAAAGTTGCACACATGAAGGTTCACTATTTGGGTTTTACAGTTCTGTGGGTTTTGACAAACGCATAACGTCATTTGTCCAGCATCACAGAATCATGCAGAATAGCTTCACTACCTTAAAGATCCCCTGTGGTTCCCCTGGCTATTTGATTGACACATCTTATTTTTTTCTTTGTGGATTTTGTCCTATTTTCTAAATTTTAATGCCTCATGAGTTTTAGAATCACAAATATATCACTATTTTGCTTATAATTTGTCCTTTTTGATTTTTTTTAAGTAGGCCGTTTCTGACCCCATGTTATGAATATGTTTACTTACATTTTTCTCTATTAACTCCAAAGTATTCTAATTTTACCTTAAAGACTTTAGTCCATTTGTAACTTCACATATGCTGTTTGATAGCATTCCAGTTTAATTTTTCTATACATTGAAGAAAAATTCCACAGCATCAACAAAATAATCCAATCTTTTCACATTGATTTATGATGCCATTACTATACTTTTAAGTTCCCATATATCCCTGGCTTTCTATTCTATTTTACTTAATTATATTGTTATTATATTGTTTATTATTTGTATGGCTTTGCATTATATCTTAATATCTGCTTATGCACATTCCCACACATTACTCTTCTTTTTTTTAGGCTTCTTTGTTTCTACATACGTTTTCAAATAAGGATTTCGAATGAACTTTTTAAAAATTCACCTGGAATTCTAATGGGGGATTGCATTTAATTTATAGATAAATTTGAGGAGGATTGATATTTTTGTGATAGTGAGTCATAAACTTCAAGAGCATGGACTGTCCTCTCACTTATTCAGCCCATCTTTTATGATTTTATTAGCATTTTAAACTTTTCTGAATGCCTGGGCAGATTTTAGAAAAGCTCTCTTCTGCTTACTCTGCCCAAGGCTGAATCCGCTCCCATCAACCTCTCCCCCACTATGTTCCCAAGATCAAGACGGCCTTTAGGGAATTCCCCAGCCTTCAGACTCTCCAAAGATTCTCGTTGTTATTTTGGTTGTTAGTTCTTCAAGTCATTTTAGTTTCCCTTCACATTTACAGTTTTATAGGCTTGGAGGAAAGAGTGTCAGCAGCTTGCTTTAAGTCACCATGCTGAAGAGCCTGGCCGCAGTTTGTTGCTAAGCCTGTGTGAATGAGGCTGTGTATTGTTTTTGTGGGGGGTGGGAGAGAAAGGGAAGAAGTCACCTCCCTGATGCATTTTGGTACCCCTAAAGTACGGACCTGACCGGGAACTGCGAGTCCAGGTGGAAGCGCACAGGTAAAGGCCACATAACACGTGTCTAAATATTTGACGGTTTGAAATACATCTGACAAACTGTTAAATAAATAAAATATGTTCTATCCTCCTTGTTTGGCAAACATAATTTTATAACAACCTGGAAATCCAGGTGTAGGCCTAAAATTCCTAGATCCCTCTGAATTCTGTAACAGAACACCCCAGCAAAATGCAGGAAGCCCACCTCTACTCCGTGGCCTGTCTCTGTTTCCCTCCCAGATCCAACTCCGTCCACCTCTGTGATGATCTCATATGCATGCAGGTGCAGACCTTGGTCCACCTGTCTAAACCCTGTCCACACCCTCTACAAACAACTGCCTCTTGGCCCACCAACCGTGTGGTCTCCCTAGAGAGGAGGCCTGGACAGGTGCTGGGATGGAATGGAATTCTGGCATCCTGGGTACTAGAATGAGGTCTGGAAGGAGGAAGAGTAGATTTTAGGGTGGGCATGTCCCTTTGGCTCCATGGATGCCTGGCCCCAGGGGGAGGGTCCTTGCTGGACAAAGGTGAGAACAGAGTGCCCTAAGTATGGTGCCCAGAGCTGGAGCTCTGTGTGCCAGGGCCCAAGAGAGGTACTGGTCAACTACTATTGCTTCTTTTAGGCTTTGAAGAAAGAAGTATCATCCATTCCATTTAAATTCTGAAGAGGCACAGTTGTTGCCTAACCCCCTGATGCAGGGGAGAGCTTTCCATTTTGGGGGTGAAATGAAGTATGGATTATGAGAAGAGAGACATCTTCCCCCAAATCCCTCTTCTTTCTGTTCTGCCTGCATAATGTAGATATGAACCACAAGTTCCCTCTTAGCCTGGCTTTTTTTTCTTTTAAGATTTTATTTATTTATTTGAGAGGGACCAAGAGAGCATGAGCAGTGGGGAGGGGCAGAGGGAGAGAGACAAGCAGACTCCCAACTGAGTAGGGAGCCCAAAGCAGGATCCTAGGATGCCAGGATCATAACCTGAGCCTAAGCTGAAGGCAGATGCTTAACTGACTGAGCCACCCAGGCGCCCCTAGCCTGGCTATTAAAAGAGAATGGAGTGACCTTAAACAGAGGCTGGAAGTGTGGATGGTGACTGGGGAAAGCATGCCTTTTTTAATGAAACTTCACTAAGTGTGGACAGTGTAGTTGTTTTAAAGTTGTGTCGTGGCTGGGTTTAAAATCAAATCATGTGTTTTCTTAATTATCTGTGCATAGAAAAAGGGGCTCAGTCCTGAAAAGTCTGCATCCCTGATGTTCTTAGCATTTTACTGAATGAGATAAGAGTCTTTTATTAAGGGGGGGGGGCGGTGAAGAGTGTAAGATACAATCCTTGTTTCTATTTTGTGAAGATTGTGTTCTGGACTGACAGAGTCACACATCAATCTGTGATTGGGAGGGGTCAGTGGTACTGTATTTTGTATAAAGTAGCAGAAAAGAATCAAATCTAGTATGTATGCAAGTCAGAGGGACAGTGGCATTCAAATGACTGGTTATTTCTCGTCCTTTCTGTGTCTCAAATCTTCATGAAGGAGATGAATGATAAATAGTGATGACCTTGTTGCCCTTGGAGCACGAACAAAGGTGTGGGTGGATCCAGGTCTTGCAGCTGGTATGCTCTGTTAGGCTGAGTTTCTGGGTGGAAGTCCAGTCCTTTCGTGTTTTCCATATTCTGCTCATAAATTTCTGCAGGGAAGTGGAGGCAGTGACCAGTCTCACAGACAGGTGCTCTGGCGAGAACGGTCTCTTCTTTTTAGTTAAGTATTAAACCTGGTTTCATGATTGTTTTTCAGGAATAGCTAAGAAATAGAAGAAAGACCTGGGAGGTCTATTTTCAGGAATGATGATCTATCCTATATTTATGGCAATAATAATGCAGTTCTAAAATTTTTAACATGTCAGACAATTTTACTCAATGTTTGCATTATATTTACTCAGTGTTTCCATGGTTACATGGAAATGCTTAGAGCAACCATTTTGAAGTACAGTCACTCTAATTAAAAATTATATAAATGACTATATGTAATTGCCAATTGATGAGAGTATTGATTTTATTTGAATCAAAATTAATCACAGGTTTCATCATTACTGTCTTTGAGTTAATAACTGATGATACATCACTATGTAATTCTCTGCTTCTTACAGAGACAATCCATTAAAAATTAAAGTAACTGCTGAGTGTATTTTTTGGTTTAACTTGAATGTATTAGACGTCATAATTGGGGACATAGGAATGACAAGGAGCCAAATATGATAAACTGGATGAGAAAAACTCATTGGAGACTGGAATTCACTTTTTTCGATGTTAAGTTTGTAGCAATGTTGGCCTTATTCTGAGTTTATATTAGTTTCTTATTTTCATCTAACAAATTTTATATCTAAATTTCTTCTATGAACTACTCCTCAGATTACGGACATAGAAAGTGATTTTTTAAAAATGTTGATTTTCTGGGGCGCCTGGGTGGCACAGCGGTTAAGCGTCTGCCTTCGGCTCAGGGCGTCATCCCGGCGTTAGGGGATCGAGCCCCGCATCAGGCTCCTCCGCTATGAGCCTGCTTCTTCCTGTCCCACTCCCCCTGCTTGTGTTCCCTCTCTCACTGGCTGTCTCTCTCTGTCAAATAAATAAATAAAATTTTAAAAAAAAAAGTTGATTTTCTTTCTATTCAGCAACTCTATATTTGGATTAGACTCCTATTTACGTCATCTCCCCAGCCTCGCGAGTGCTTTGTCATATTCTGCATCGCCACTACCAATGGCAAATATGTTGCTCTAACAATCTGGTACTGATGGTGGTTTTAAACCGTTTGCAAATTATTAGATACTCCATGGATCAAAATCTGCAGTCTACCTCCCTTCCTCTCGAAGCTGGTGGGGTTTTTGCACCGCCTGTTGGCTAGAACGCAGTGGGAAGGATGCTGCCTGACTTCCGAGGGTTGATTAGAAAGGACAGCTTCCGCCGTTCTATCTTGGGAAACTCCAAAATCTGCAGCCACCGCGGGAAAGGGCTGGCTGCCCCGAGGCTGCCTGCGGAGACCCGTGAATAGAGCGCCAGGAGACGGATGCTCAAGGCGCCCCACGGGTGGTTGCTTCCAGCCCAGTGCAGCTTCGGTGAATGAAAACGCTTTGAGGACGGACCCAGCCACGGCGTGACTACAACTGCACGAGAAACCCCGAGCTCCGTCAACACTGATAGGCGTGGGCACATTTTTAGTGCTTGCTGTTGTTCTCAGCCGCTCCGCCAGGGTGGCGTTTTCCTGAGCAATAGATCAGCTGCACAGTCGCCAAGCAGCACGTGCTCCGCCTGACGTTGGGAAAGCGCTTCGTAAACTTTCCGCATTGTTTGGTCAGTCTCCGCGGTCAGCGTGTGTTCACCTCCCTGAACGGATTTTACCTGTAAATTAGATATATCAGGACCCAGATTATCTGCCTCATGCAAATGTGATGAAGATTGGACGAGATAAGATGGGAAAGTTGTTAAAAAGTCATACTGAAATCGCTTAAAAGCATAAAGTTGAACAAAAATCAAAACGGCTGCACCAAGGCTCCAGCGAAGCTCGATATTTAAAAAAAAAGGTTTTATTTGTTTGTTTATTTAGAGAGCGATTGCAGGGACGGGCGGAGGGAGAGGGAAAGCATCTCCAGCAGACTCCGTGCTCAGTGTGGAGTTGAACCCAAGACCCCGATCCTGACTTGAGCAGAAATAAAGAGTTGGAACTCAACGGACTGAGCCACCCAGGCGCTCAGGGAAGCTCTATTTTAAAGTAACCTTTCTCCTCTTTTCTGAAAAACTCCCCTCCTCCTTTCCTAGCCTTTTGTTTCAGGAACCTGGTACCACACTGAAAGCGACTAAGGCTGGCAGTGCATACAGTTCCTGTTGAAACCGCTAGATCCTTTGTTTCCCCATATAACCCCCAGCCCCTTGCTCTGGGAGGGCTTGCAGTATTGTTGTTGTTGTTTGTTTGTTTTGTTTTTTAAAGATTTTATTTATTTATTTATTTATTTATTTATTTATTTATTTATTTATTTAAGAGAGAGAGAGAGCAGAAGCAGGGAGGAGAGGGAGAAGCAGTCTCCAGGCTGAGCAGGGAGCCTATGCTCCCAGGACGCAGTATCCCAGGACCCTGGATCATGACTGCAGCGGGAGGCAAACGCTTCACCCACTGAGCCACCCAGGGGCCCAGGCTTGCAGTTTCTGAAGGCCATAGCCTGCTGCATCCTCCTTTCCTCGGCAAAACAATAAAGTTATTGCTCCTCTTTATCCCAAACTCGGTCTTCCAGTTGTAGTTCGGCCCGGAAGCACAGACGTTTATCGACAACAACACAGTGCGTAAAAAGTGAAGTATTGTACTATTTTTTTTTTTTTTTACATTTTCTTACCTAATTTTAGTGGGAGTTTAATATTGAGAAGATACTCCTCTTCTATCAGTAACGCTATCTTTTAAGAGAGAAAAATGGGTTAAATTTTTTTTCTCAAAATTAAACAGTCTCAGGAACTAAATGAAAAATGTAGGCAGATCATTTGGTCTATTGTGTACAAAGTTGCCAAATTCACACAGTTCGCTGAGAATAAAGGTTGAAAATTCTGTATCTTGCTAACTTGGCTTTTCATGTTGTTCTGAGTAGAGCTGTACACAAAGTAAGCGTATTCCGGGGGATCAGGTACCGCCCACTTTATGAAAATCTGATTTCAGAATAGATTTCCGCACAAATATCTGCATTTAGCGCTGTCAGCCACAAGGTGGAGGCAAAGATATTTTTATTTGAAGCAGGCATGTCATCCCGAGGTTTTTCATGGTGCAGCATACAGGCTTGCAAAGATCCATTTTCTGGGATTGTAGCATGAGAAAAGACACCTAATTCATTGTTGGAAACTTTTTTACTGGGCAGAAGCAATATAGGGATTCCAAACCCCTCATCTGTGGATGGGTAAGTAGGTACCATTGTTAATTGCCAACTAGAATTTGCTGAAAAGCATTAGCTATAAAATGAGGAGACTTGTGGTGGTGCGTGTAGTGGAAGGAATAGTTGGGTACTTTCTTGGCCTAATGGGGAAACTATCTCAGATCCTGGAAGAAATGGACAAGGAAGAAATAGCCTCTGGGAAAGGTCATCTTTTGACTTGATTTTCTATGACTGGGTTTTCTTTAATGGGAGACAAAAATTTCATTCCACAATTGACAGCATTTTCATAATGCAATGGCAGACTGAGAGAAAGTGATGTTAAAAATTCACCCTTGCCCAGTAACCATTTAGCCATCAGGTCCTTTATTGGTTGATTTCTGTTGCTTCTCTTTTTCTAATTTGGGTGAGGGTGCCAAGCCTTTTTTTTTTTTTTTAAGTTTTTATTTATTTGAGAGAGAGAGCGTGACAGTGAACAGAGGGAGAGTGAGAGGGAGAAGCAGACCCCTGCTGAGCAGACACTCCCCTGCTCCCCACCCCCCCTTGATCCCAGGACCCTGAGATCATGACCGGAGCAGAAGGCAAATGCTTAATCCACTGGTCACCCAGGTGCCCCAGGCGCCAAGCTTCTAAAGCAGTGAATTAGAGGCTTTTGCACAACAGGTTCCATTCAAGACTGATTAAACCCCAATCTCTGAGAATCGCTGGTCTATAGATTCGGTGAAGGTGAGGCTTTGGTGGTGGGGAGAGGTACACAGAAGGAAGACCGGAGTCATAAAAACACAAGCTTCTAAGTCTTCTTGTTTATTTTTAGCTATTTGAAAACTGGGTAAACGGTCAAGTTGACTCAGTTGTTTCGTTAGAGCATATTGCTGTTGAATTAAATGACGTAATAGAAAGGCTCTCCCCTTATGTTTTTAAATTAAAATCTCCATAAAAAGGAGTGTTGTTTCTTTTACGAATTTCCAGGAAAAGGTATTAATATACTAATCCTGTGTAGACCATTGAAGGTGATGGTTCTCAGGTGATAGTTTAAGAATCACTTGTGGAATGACGTAGGCATCTAGAAAAACACAGGGGGTTAGTACTACAATTTGAAAGACATTCAGTCTTGGAAAGGACAATGCAACTTACAGAAGTTTTGTGTGATGGCTAAACTTTATGAGTCAACTTGACTAGTCTATGGTGGCCATTTGTTCAGTCAAATGTTAGTCTAGATGTTGCTATAAAGGTATTTCGTAGATGTGATTAACATTAACCACCAGCTGACTCTAAGTAAAGGAGATTACTACCCTTGACGATGTGGAGAGTCCTCATCCAATCAAAGGCCTTAAAAGCAAAACTCTACCCAGAGTACATTTCTACCTCGAGGCTGCAACATAGGAACCCTGTGTGAGTTTCCAGACTCTTGGCCTGCCGCGTGGACTTCGGATTCGCCAGCTCCGTGACTGTGTAAGTCAATTCTGTAAAATTTCTCCATTTCTCTATCTCCTTATAGTCCTATTTGCTTGGAGAACCCTTATTGATACTCTTTGTGAGTGCCATGTTTAGAAACAAAGAATTTTGTTTGTTTCTGTCATGGTGAGTACCTCGTTTTTGTAAGAAGGTGATAGGTAATGCTTAAAAAATGGAGGATTATTTATATATAATAGACACTCAAAAGTAAACTCAGCTACAGTTGACAGTAGATGGAAACTCAAAATCATCTCTTTAATGATGAGAAACACCTAGGAAGTGAGTGTAGATTTTGGCAATATCTTCTCAAAAGATCTCTGCTTCCCATAAGGTGGAGTAAAAGCAGGGATAATTATGTATATAAGTCTAAAATTAAAACTTGTATTAGAATGATGGCATATTTGGGTCAGAGCTCCTTAATATAAAAGAAACTGATGAAAGTTCAGAATTTGCTGGAAAATATATTCGGGAAACGATGAAAACACTACTTCAACCCATCATGTAATATTTATCGAATACTTAGTGACAAAAAACACTCTGTTCTGCTTGGTCAGGCATAAAAATGCTTGACCAAAACGGGCTCGTTTGTAGCGGTTAATGAACAATTTGTAACTTCTCAAGAACGGAGCAGAATTTTCCAAGATTAATTTTACAGAGCAATATTTCTGGGCGATATCCAAAGAAGAAGGGGTCAGTGGTTCAATTTAGGGAATAGTAAGTTGTACACAGTCACTTGTGACTCCGAGGGAGATATATTGTTTCCAGAACTAATTTCATCGGGAAAGCGTTCTCCAGTATGCCCATTAATTTTGTATGGCATACTGGACTTAAAGGCTAAGTTTTTGCTTGGTTCTTCGCTGTTACCATGGGCCTTTTTGGGGTTTCACTCTCATTTTTATCAATGACGTTTACATCTCAGAGTTGGTTTTCAAGCTTCAGCAAGGTACTTTTGGAAGTGAGAAAGAACTTTAAGAAATCTAAAATCCTGCCTGAATATGTAGTATATAGTTGTCTTTCCCACCCCTCCCCCCCTTCATGGTAGCTGAAGAACTTTCTATTTGAGGTTAATTTCCCATTTTGGAATCTTTGTGGGAGGTAAGATTGGAGCCTTCTACAGAAGCTGCAAGGGGACAGGCATTTTATTTCCCGGTTACTGGCAGCTAAAGTCTTGAGCATTTCACCTTGGCTTAGTTAATAAAATTCTTCCTGCTAAGACTTAGAATCTTAAGGCATGACCAGGGATGATTTTGGTTAATGTGACTCCACTTATATTTGCTATAAAATCCGCTTCATCTCTACCATATAACTCTACATCTACCATGAGATAAATGTACGTTCCTTCAGGCAGTTAGTTATAAATACAGAACGTTTCCTTGGCTTGTATTGGTTTCAGAGAGGCATTTATTCTAAAAGTATGATCATTTTTTTCAAAATAAAACCTGTTGAATTAGAACATTCATTTTTCCCTGAGCAAAGAAAGCACCTAGAAATAGCCTATACAGTGTACACGTGGTAAATTGAATTAAGCTGAAATCAGGTTTTTAGAATTTTCACCCAATAAATAGCTCTGAGTAGTTGTCTTTAGCAAAGAGAAAAACGTTCAGACCACAGAGATTTTTATGCAAGGCAGATGTTACCTACTTAATGCCGCACAACCTGCAGCTGGGAGCACAAACGTGTTCTCAGGAAGGTGGCGGCGGTGGTTCTTTAAGAAGGGAGCTATCCCAGGTTATTGATGACAGAAGTCTGGCTAACTTCTCCTTAATGGTGCCTATTAAGCCTGAGAAGTAATCAAGAAGTGGAGCTTAGTGTGTTGGGAATTGGAAAGTGGATACTTAATACTGTGAATCTTCTAGAAAGAGCAGAGAGCTAGAAAAAAGCAGGGGCTCATGAGCATGGGCCTGCCTATTGCAGCATCTTTGTGAAAATCACAGGGACCGAGCTGAAGATCAACGCTGTAACATTATCCTCGGTAACATTTACGGTCTGCTTCATATTTATTTTTTTTTAGCAAATTATCAATCTTATCATTGTATAAAGATACTGTCGCTGATAAAAAGCAGGGAGTCTCCTACTGGTCTCCCCAGGAGCTCTGGTTTTGCTTAGGTTAGGCCATCAGATGTTCCCAGGTTGTTCCAACACCAGATCTAGAAGAGTCATGAAAATAAATGTTAGAAAAACAGCTAATGGGCGACAATCATAATACTGCTCAGCGGATGTTTATAAGGGCCAGTTATCCTTATGTTTAAAGAGAGAGCTGTCTAGCATGACCCATATTATCCACGATGACCTGATGGGTCCAGGATAAAAATGTAAGAAATTCCCAAGACCTGTATATAAGGCCATCACTGTTGTTATGTCAAGGTACATCATAGCTCTTCTTTTTTTCTTTGAATGTATGTTGTGTGTGACTTTGTGCTCAGAGAATGAATGGTTATGGCTGAAACAAAAAAATGCAGCAACCAGTAGCGCATGAGGCTCCCGTCATGGGATTGAGATAACAAGTTTGTTTGTTTTTTTACTAAAACACTTAGTGTAAGTTTTTATCAAATCCCCCTCTACTTTGTAATGAGGCAAATACACCCCCCACCTTGGTTACCAAACCCGCCAAGACATGACAGCAGAGTTATACCATACTTCTATTTGCACAGTGCAAGAAATTCCATCTTTCTTGTCCTGAGTTTATGCCTTTGAGGGTGAGAGGGAGACCCATTTGTGCTTTCCTCACTGGTTTCTCACATGGTGTAAGCACCTGGCTGTGCTGAGTGTGATTCTGGTACTGTTTTCTAACCAACTTGAATCTGCAGTGGGAGCCTGTTCCTTTATCTGTTGGCGGTCCAGGGAAGACTATTTCCGAAGCTGAAGAACAAAGCTAACTGGCTTCGTGGGATTTATCAGGAGACCATAATTCTCTCTCTAGTGAGGCATGTCACAATCAATTTTTGGGCTTGAAGAAAGAAAGTGGTCCAGGGAACCAATAACGGTCAAGAGGACAACTCAGGTTTATAATATGATTTTAGTTAAGAATGAAAGTGCATCACACTGTTGGCTGGAAGCCCTGAATTGTAGGTGTACTTAAGAATGAGGACACCTGGAGACCAAGGCTTCGGCTCCTCTATCTGACGAAACACAGGCTTTCGTCGAGATAGAAGGCGTAGGCAACCACAGTCGGTTTAACGGTTTTAGGAACTGCTTCATATTGAGCAGACAGTGCGTGCCCCTTCTGCCACGGGAGAGCTGACATGCTCTTGTAAGAGAAAACTCAGAAGAAAGTGGATCTATTGCAGAGCAATTTAAAATAAGAAAAGCCTGATCTATCTGGGGGGAAACTTGTTAGAGTTTAGATTCACATTATCTGTAGTAGAAGCAGCTTTGCTGGTAGGACTGCCATTTCCTAGGCATTTTCTATACACCCCCCCCCCATCATTACAACAATGCTGAGAGATAGATATTGTAATATTTTCTTCACAAAAAAAGGAAACCGAGCTTTAGGGAGTATAATAACTTGCTCACAAAGATAGATTCTAATGTAGAGTGGGTAATTTCAAAAGTTTCTGGGACCACCCCCATTGTCCGGCCTCTCAGGATGTTAGTTTTCTTTTTTACTGTTTTATATTCAAAGAGTTTATATTGAAAGCCTGGATGTGATGGAATGATTTAATTTCTTTAGTCAATGCTCTTTGCTTCCATATCATTTTGAGGAATGTTGTCAATAAATCAGCAAAATAACCATCTTAGAGCCTTAAAAAGCCTCCATTCAATGAAGGTCTGAAATAAACCAAAATGATTGTTTTCATCATTTTTAATCTCAAGTAATATATTTAAAATGAATACAATTAAATCTGGAGAGAATAATTTTGTTACTGTGCAGAGTTGAGGTCCCCTTCAGTTTAAGGTATGGGGTTCTACTCTATGCTCTTAACATCATCGTGCATTTTTTAATGGGTGAAAGTATAATATCTAAAATAAGTGATAATACTTCAAACATGTTGTTTTAATTTGAAAAATTCTTCTTTCCTCTTAAGAACCCTGTTGTCTTTAAGATTTGATGGACTCTATCTTTAAACGGAGTCTTTAAACTTTGAATGCATAAAAATTCCTGAAATGATCTCCATGTTGTTGTTATCTTAGATGTGAGCTTGTAATGGATATAGTACCAAGCTGGGGACCTGAATTCGAGGCCTAAACAGTCAGAAGTTGGTTGTGTATAGGCGTATAAGCTTCTTAACTTTTCCATATGTTTAATGTTTTCACTATAAAATGAGTTTAAATAGAGGATAGCTAGAAAGGAGACTATTAAAATTGTTCTTGAATTTTAAAAATACAAATCTGGGTTCTTTGCTGCCTTTAAAAACTATACTTACCTAAGACCACACACACATGCATCAGGACTATAGCATATTTTTCATTTCAACATCAATCTGAAATGAAAAAATGTCTTCTAAGTCATAAAGTATTTCATAGACTCTTGCAGAAGGTATACACAAATTTGAACCTTGCTTAGGGGAAAAGATTCTTGTCAAAACATAGCTTTATATTAAACTTTTTATTAGCCATCATTCACATTTATTTGTTTTTATATTGTCCTTGCCCTTAGAATTTACAGTGTTCCAGGAAAAATAGGCAAGAAAGAAATGACAGTAGTTAGTAAGTGCCAGTTACTGGGTGTGCACAGAATAATATAAGGGCTAACGAAGAGCTTGAGCGCCAGGGAAGGATTCCCAAAGGAGGTAGGTGAAGCCTAAATTGAATCCTGAGACTTGACGAAAGATTTAGCCAGGTTGGAGTGAGCATTAGCCAATCTGGGATGAGTCATTATGTGCAAAATCCTTGAGGTAAGAGCATGCTGAATATACTTGAAAAATTGCAAGTAGTTCAGGAGAACCAAAGCAGGGGGAACAAGAAAATGGTAGATCCGACTGGAAAGGAAGTCAAGGGTCCAAAGTCTCTATTACAAAACAAAACTTTAGATGCAATGGAGATAGAGGAATGTACTATTTTGTGTTTTACAAAGGTTATTTTGACCTCTGTATAGAGATGAGGTTGGGTGTGAGGCATGGAAGGTGGGGGGACTGGAGACGAGAGACCAATTGGGACATTGTAATTCAGGCAAAAGGTTGCCTGAATTTAAGTACCAGTAATGTAGAAGTAAGTGGGGAGATAGAGATACTGAGGTGTTAGAACTGATAGGTTTTGGGATTTGGAGGGGTGTGTGTGTGTGTGTGTGTGTGTGTATGTGTATACATGTGAAATCAAGGATCACTTGTTATCTTCGACAATGGATGAATGGTGATATTCATAAATTTAGGAAACAAGAGGATGTTGTAAGGGGAAGATTTTGGGCATGTTGAAATTAAATTTCTTGTGGGATGAGAGAGCCCCATGAAAAGTTGGATAAAATGCTTGGTTGGGAAGGAAGAGATCCTGGCTAAAGGAAGAGATTTGGATATTTAAGGCATGTCCATGGCTGAGAACACTCAGGAAAAATGTAATATAATGAAAAAGCAAGGAAAAAAAACTCTGGAAAAGAGGAAGTTAAAGGATGGCTAGAAGAGGACAATATGAAATAGAGGAAGGAAAGAATCCTAGAAGGACAAAAGGTAGAAAATGATAATATAGATACCAAAGAAATTGTTCCAAGGGGGAAGGGATAGTTGTGGGTATCAAGTGTTTCTGTAGAGAAGGCTGGTAAGGACTGAGAATTACACTGCTGGTTCTATTTGCTCTTCATCTGAAGATCAGGATGAGGGGTAGGGATAGATCACCACATAATGCAACACTGATTTTGTCTGGTTCAGAAGTGCCTTTTGCCATTCCTCCAGCGGCTGTGCCAAGTATGTTTAGAATGGTAGATAGAGGTGGATCCCTGGATATAAATGACTTGGAGTCAATGTAGTAGATGGGCATTATTTTTAAGGAAAAATCTGTCAAGCAAATAAAGGGCAAGGAGGTTTAATAAATTATATCCCAAATATTACAGGGTGACAGGACAAATATTTACACCAAGCATTGAGAATCAAAGTGAATGTTGTTGTAACGTGAAGTCCCAGAGGCCAGCTCATTAACCCAGCTGTGAGATTAGTGTAGAAAGACCATCTAAAGGGCTAATGCAAACAGCAGAGGGTCTACTCTCCCAGTGCTCCAGACAATCACATGTGCGCAAGTGTCTCAACTTCATCTGTCTCCCTCTTCTCTAGCAATTACTGAAAGATTGGCTATTCAGCAGCACTGTTCTACATTTGCTGGTTATAAAGCAAGAAAATCGTTATAAGCCTGCCTTTTCATCATCGTAATTGAAAATACGTTTTTAAATGGCAGTATGTTACAATAAAAAATCTGAAAAGCAGCTCAAAAAAATGAAAAGCATTAGAATTGAAGGAAACATTTGTTGCGTGCAATTGTTCGATTTGTCTTGTATGATGTCAAAAAGGAAAGTGTGCATATGGATAAGCATAACAAAGAGTAGGAAAGGGTTACAAAACTGATGCTTTTTGACAATGTAAAAAAAAATACTTAGTCCTTTTAATAACTGAGTGAGACTCAGCAAAATCTGCTGGAAACAACTTCTAGGTGAGGTAGTTTTATTTTTCTGGGATAAAGCAACCTAATTCAGCTGTTGTAGGTCAGTAGTAAAGGAAGGGACTTGTCAGTTGATTTATGCTGAGCGTTTTAGTGCTGAAAATGATCAAACTATTCTAGCAAGCCAGCAAGCCAACTCCTCCGATTTTTATGTTTAGAACCTCACTTGGCCTGAATTTTCGTGAAGGTGAACATGGTCTATTTCTCAGCAGAATTGAAAGAACAGGCTTTCATTCTTCCTCTGGAGTTCTAACCTTATAAATTGCTACAAACAAGATGGGCTAACAGGTTTGGCCCTAGGGTGTGAATGTAGAAATTTGAAAAGAAATCAGAATCTCCCAGGGTATTAAGCAGAAAAACAAGGTGCCGGAGCTCAGTTTGGCAAACTAATTAGGACTTTGTCAGGTGCAATACAGTCAAAAAGAAACAAAATTTCACTAAAATGTTAATACTCAGAGCCCAGACGTGCCTGGCTTTTAAGTTTTTAAATTCCAGTTAACGTGCAGTGTGATATTAGTTTCAGGTGTATGCTACAGTGATTCAGCACTTCCCCACATCACCCAGTGCTCATCACATAGTACTCCTTAATCCCCAACACCTGTTTAACCCATCCCCCCCCCCAACTCCCCTCTGGTGATTATCAGTTTGTTTGCTAGAGTTAAGAGTCTGTTTCTTAGGGGTGCCTGGGTGGCACAGCGGTTAAGTGTCTGCCTTCGGCTCAGGGCATGATCCCGGCGTTATGGGATCGAGCCCCACATCAGGCTCCTCTGCTATGAGCCTGCTTCTTCCTCTCCCACTCCCCCTGCTTGTGTTCCCTCTCTCGCTGGCTGCCTTTATCTCTGTCGAATAAATAAATAAAATCTTTAAAAAAAAAAAAAAAGAGTCTGTTTCTTGGTTTGCCTCCCCCCAACCTTTGCAAGAGTCTGTTTCTTGGTTTGCCTCCCCCCAACCTTTGCTCATTTGCTTTATTTCTTAAATTCAATATCGTGAATTTAGCTCCAACATGTTGTTGCAAATGGCAAGATTTCATTCTTTTTTTATGGCTCTTACCTCTGAATCACAATAGAGAGGAGGTGCGTTGATGGAACAGCACTTGGAGGCAAAATCTGAGCGCCTGTCGATCAGCCCTTGGAGATCCATGGAGCTGGCATCAGGCAATTGAGCTCTTAATCGCTCTGCTAGTCTGAAAGACCATATTTATGTAAAGTTTTACTAGATGTATTTTATAAACCTTTCTGATGCAAGATGACAACCCACTTCAAGTCTTTTACAATAAAAAAAAATGGAAATAGTTGCTCTTAAATATCAGATCTGTGGAGTGATTTTCAGTGACTCAATTTGAGGTAAGATAGTGAAATCTCCATCTCTTTTAAGCTCTTAAAAGTAAAATTAAAATTTGCTGGATTTGAATTCCCATCTTCCCCCTTTCATTTGTTCAATTATATTTATATGGACCACTTCCTCTCCTATTCCTGACTTTTCATCTTCTCTCCAGTGCTAGATTTCAAGCTCCTTAAAGAGTATTTCCCTCATGGGACTTGGTCACCTTGATCCTTTTTCTCTTCTCTCATTTTATACAATTTCCCCCTCAGTGTGCCTCCTTCTCAACTGGCTATGTTGGAAAACACAAGGTTAGAAACTTTGGCTCTTGTTTTTAGCTCCACTGTAAGTTAACTTTCCATCTAACTTTCAAGATAATTCTAGGACTTGTTCTCTGTATTCCCTCCCAATTTGAATGGTCTATATTATCTTGGTATCTCTCTATGCTTATAATGGGCAACTCAGCCTGTTTTTATGACCTTCTCCAGGAACTACTTGCCAGCCTACTTGTGGGCAATGAGAGGTGGTAGAAACCCAAATTTATCTCAGGGGAAGGTAGATGCTGGGAAAAGACGAGAGGGTGAGAGGGACTAGTTTGCTCATAAAAACATTACTGAAAGGAGCAGGTCCCAGCTGGAAGGGGAGGCAAGTCAGACCAGAAGGAACTCAGAGAATGGAAAAAGAACAAGTGTGGGTATGTGTATGTGCAGGATTTCAAATACCTGGATGCAGTTGTTAGGGATTTGATTTCATAACCGCAAATGTCAATTCTATTCCATTGCTATTCTTAATGTATTGAGATTCTATAAATTGTCAGTTGCCCAATGCAACACTGGAGTATAAAACTTGTGTTATCTGCTTAATGTTATTGTATACTGTTCTCTGATAATTGGGAAATAAGCATTTTGACTTAAGGCTTTCACAATTTTTCATTTTCTTATAGAGCTTTGCTAAACTAGGCTTCATGGGCGTCACTGAAGGAAGTGACCTACTTTTGGGATTCTTAGGTCTCTCTGTGGAGTTCTATTCGTGCTTGCCTTTGGCTCATGCTGATCAAGATGATTTGGAATGGATCTAAGAAATCTACTTACTGAAGTTGGGAATGCCATGGGTGTTTAGGAACCCAGTAAAATTTGTTTCAGTAGCATGGCCTTTCTTGTACTTGAGAAACATGACTATTGACTGTTGTACAACATTACTAATGACGAGTTATTTTCGGTTTATAGAGAACTCATGCTGGTCGTGGGTGGTACTACACTTGATTGAAAGTTTGGCTTGTCTTGTCAGACACAGTATGCAATGAAGTTAGGTAACCTTTTTTGGCAGTTTTACAGTTCCCCGTTATGTGTAGCGACATTTACATAAGCTTTAGGGCACGAATGTTGATGAACTCTGGGCTAATATGGTATTTTTTGAATCAAGTTCCTGTAGGTCTTGTAATTTGTACTTCTGTGGCTGTGTCCTAATTGACCTCTCATCTGATACACATGACCTTTTTCCCCTCTGAAAAGGACTCCATTTCTTCCTACATAGGTACTGGATTCCACTTTTTAAAGCTCTTGATAGCACCTCTTCTTTCTATTGCTCACTTAGCACATCTTAATCTTCAACTGTACTTGCAAATCACAATACCAAACTATTATTGATAAAATGTAGAGAAAACAGCCAGAAAAGTGCCTTACTTTTTCTTATACTCAGTAAAAGTGTTTTCTGAATAATCTGCACATAGTTTTTGTCCTTTGTCAATGAAAGAAGATAACTCCTTTTTCAGTTGAGGGCCCTGTGAGAAAACAATTACGTACAAAATTATTTGTCTTGAAGCATTGTTCTAGAAGACCTTAAATCAGAATTCCATTTGATGTATTAGTATGTGTGTTTCTTACTTATACCACACATTGGCAAACATTTTCTACATAAGGCCAGATAGTAAATATTTTAGGTTTTGTAAACTATATATAGTCTCTTTTGTAATTACTCAACTCTGCCAATATGGCACAAAAGCAGCTATAAACACTGTGTAAACAAGGAGGAAGGCTGTGTTGTAGTGAAAGTTCATGAACATTGAATTTTGAGTTTCACATTTTTTGTCATAAAATTAAAAACCATTTAAAAATATAAGCCCATTCTTCGCTCACAGGCCACACAAACACAGGCGGTGGGTCAGATTTGGCCCATGAGCTGCAGTTTTCCAACCCTTGACTTCTACCAAGGTTGGTCAAGAAAATGAAGCGAGTGGTACCTGAGCATTCATACAACCAGTGGAATCTTCAGAGTCACAGCATTCGGAAAGGCTTTTCAGGGTTGGCTCAAGTATTTTACTGAGGAATACTTCTGGAAGATGTGTTCTCCTACTTAGTTCAAATGTATACCTGGCATGAGAGGGAAAGGAGAGAATACTCTTTAACATGAGTAGAGTTGGGTACGTGTGTCGTGTTTGAAATCGGAGCTCTATTATAAAGGCTAATCACCTGGCTTCTGCCTGGTAGTTAAAAATAATAGATTTAGGTAAAACTGACTCCAAATCAACAGATTTGGGGTTAACATTCTCATCGAAATGCAAATTATTAGTAGTTGCTTTGGAGCTATTCTGATTAATACTGAATTAAAACTCTGTATGTACTATACATACACATATGTATATATTCTATATAAACATGTCTATTTCAAATGCATATGGAACTAGCTTTTGTGGAACTGTAATACAATGCACCCCACATAAAGCATCAAGTAGGCACCTTGAGTAGCTTTTCCGTGAAAGTAGATTTGTGTAACTCCTTCCATTGTCTTATTCCTTTGTTCTCTCTGCATTTAGGAAAATATTTAGACAAATATAAATTAGTCTAAAGTTAGCCTAAATTCTAATATTGGTAGTTTTCTGACCTGTTAATCCAACTTATTTGTGAAATATTTCTATGCCATGGGTATGCATATGCTTGTAGCTTATGCAGCTCATGGTCTATGAACATATGGTGTATTTTAGTTCTCCATTGGATGAAAACAGATGAATGAGAAGAAATGGTAAACCTTTAATTTCTTTGTCTTTTAATGCTAGTGAATATCAATACTGTCAAGAAAGAATTAGTCCGATCAACTCTACTTACTGATCTATGGCTTTGGTATTCCCTTTCTCACACGCGTCGGTACTTGTGGGCAGCTCAGCGGCTGGAAGCTCGGGCGTGGGAGCAGCTGGCATGAAGTAAGTGCACACAAACACGTCCATGGGGGTTTTTTCTTGACAACAGTCCTTAAACTTAGAGTTCTTTGTGGATAAGTTGTCACAGATTTTTACTGTGTATTCAGGCAGCTATAAAAGCAATTGTGAGTTGGTGCAGCGTTAGTATCTGGTTGGCCTCATTGGAAATAAGGAAGGCTTAGGTAGGCTTACGAGCCCTGGCACGGTGTATATGAAAGGTTCCAAGTCAGGTTGTTGGAAAACGTCTCTAACACAGACCTGTTTTCTTAGTGGAAAAAGACCAGGCACGACAACATACCTATTTCTAAAGAGGTCCACAGACTTGGAGAAACCTTTAGGTAAAGCAACTGTGCAAATTCACATCCACTGGAAAGGATTATTTAAATGAAAAAATGGTGGGGAAAAATTGACCGAGTTATAACAGCTATAAACATGAGCAGTTTCCAATAATCTAATGGTTGCAATATTGTTCAATAGAACTTTGTGATGAAATGATTTGTATCTATACCGTCCAATACTAATGAACATTTGGAACGTGGCTCGTGGGGCGCCTGCTGGCTCAGTTGGTACGGCGTGGGGCTCTTGATCTCAGGGTCATGGGTTCCAGCCCCATGCTGGGTATAGAGATGACTTAAATTAATTTTAAAAAGAAATTTAAAAAATGTGGCTGGTATTACCAAGGAGTTGAAGTTTAAATATTAAGTTTTAGAAAGTATAATTAAGTTAAATAACTTAAGTTTAATTATAATTAAACTGCATTGGGCTGTGCAGGTAGAATAAGGTCTCAGGAGTTAGATGATCTTGGCCTTGTGTGTGTACTTTGCCACTTAGTAGTTGTAAGACTTCAAATTATTCACCCTGGTTGATCTTGTTTCCTTATCTATGAAATGGAGTTAGCAATACTCTTAAATGTCACAAGGATTCATTGAGCTGATGTGTGTAAAAAGCAACCTTGAGTGCCTGCCACTCAGTACGTGGTCCAGGTTGAGGATTCTCTTACCTCCTTGGCCATGCAGTCCTCAGAGGGGGACTCACAGCACTTGGAGAGGATTGTGTTGATCTCTTCAGCTAGTGGCAAAACATCCTCCAGTTCAGCAGTTGGCACTTTCTGGGCTAGTTTTATGAGATGGCTAAACAGTTAAAAATGAATTGTTAGCTCAGCCACATTCCATTTTCTTGGTTTCATTATGAACCTACACCCCCTGGAGGAATAATACCATAGTTTCAACTCTTTGTCCCCAATAGCTGCATGGAACACATCTGCTGTGTATATGATGGACCCTATGTGCTAGAGCCGCTATGCACAAGTCAGTCACCCCCAGGAACCATTTTGTATTTTAATACTGATATGGCCCTTTTCTTCTTGCCAGATCTACTACTTGAAGCATGACTTTAAAATGTTAGGTCTAAAAGAGCAATGAGGCACTAATGTCCCTATTCATAAGGCCAATGTCCTATTTTTGTGGCCCCTTCATTGTCCTTTCAAAAATGGTTTATAGATTTTAGAATTTAGAAACTACAGATTAAAAAAATACCTATGGCCCTAGATCACAGAACGAATAAATGTTGATATTTTGCTGTATAGCCCTGGAGCATTTTATAAGGGTTATCAAGTATTAAATATTTCATAAGGGATTATACCCTGCCAAACTATTCATACATTTGCCTTGTTTCACTTAACATATCAGGAATAGTTTCTGTAGTAAGTATTCTTTTTATATTGTGGTACAATGCTTAACCTTAAGTTTGCCATCTTAACTATTAAAGTGTGTAGTTCAGTAGTGTTAAATTTATTTACTGTAAGTAAATATCTGTAAATATAACAGATCTCCAGAATCATCTTATCTTCCTAAACTGGAGCTGTATGCCCATTCAACACTGACAGCCTCCCCCCAAGTCTTTGGCAGCTACCTTTTTACTTTGTTTCTATGATTTTTCACTACTTTAGATACTACACAGAAGTGGAATCATACAGTATTTGTCCTCCTGTGACTGCTTATTTTGCTTAGCATAATGTCCTTAGCATTCATCCCTATTGTAGCATGTGACAGGATCTTTTTCAAGGCTGCATAATATTCCAATTCTATATATACTACATTTGCTTTATTCATCTATCAATAGACATTTGGATTTCTTCTACCTCTTGGCTATTGTGAATAATGCTGCAATGAACATGGGTGTGCAAATCTCTCTCGGAGATCCTACTTTGAATGCAAAAGTAGGATTGTTGGATCATAGGATTCTATTTTCAAATATTTGAGGAACGTCCATACTGTTTTTCATAACGGTGGTATCATTTTCCATTCCCATTAATAGTGCGTAAGAATTTCAAATTCTCCACATTCTTGTCAATATTCATTTTCTGTTTTGGTAGTGGCCATCCTAATAGATGAAAGATGACATCTCTTTGTGGTTTTGGTTTGCATTTCTCTTATGATTAGAGATGGTGAATGTCCTTTCATATGCTTGGCCTTTTATATATCTCTTGGATAATTGTTTAAACAACTCAATGAAACAGAGTTGAATACTTTCTTATTGAGTTATGGAAGTTCCTTACATTCTGGATATTAAACCCTTGTTAGATACACTTGCCAGTATTTTCTCATTCTGTAGGCTGTGTTTTTACACATGGAAGTTTAAGTTTGATGTCCCATTTGTCTATTTTTGCTTTTGTTGTCTATTCTTGTTTTTTTTTATAAGAAATCATTGCCAAATCTAATGTTCCAAAGTTTTCCCTTTTGTTGACTTCTGAGAGTCTTACAGTCTTAGGTCTTATGTTTAGGTTTAATCCATTTTGAATTTTAATATATGTATAAGGTAAGGGTTCAATTTCATTCTTGGATATCCAGTTTTCCCAGCATGATTTGTTGAAGACCCTGTCCTTTCCCCATTGTGTAGTCCCAGCACCTTTGTTGAAATTCATTTGGCCAAATATGTAAGAGTGTATTTCTGAGCTCTCTGTTCCATTAGTCTATATGTTTTTTAAATGCCAGTCCCATAGCATCTTGATTGCTATTGCTATGTAGTATGTATTGAAATCCTAAAGTGTGAGGCCTCGAACTTCATTTTTCTTTTTCAAGATTGTTAGGGCTATATAGAGTCCCTTGACATTCTATATGAATTTTAGCATGCTTTTTTCTATTGCTGCAATAAATACCATTGGGATATCAATAGTGATTGTACTAGATCTGTACCTTGCTTTGAATAGTATGAGCATTTTAACAATATTCTTCAATGAGTATAGACCGTCTTTCCATTTATTTGTATCTTCTTCGGTTTCTTTTGCCAATATTTTATAGTTTTCATTAAATATCTTTTTACATAGCATTATACCAAACCATATGGCATTCTCATATGGATATACTATAACTGATAGAAGAATTCTCCATTCTAGGGAAATTTAGAAAGGCTCTAATTTTTTCATATTTAAAAATGGTGCAGCAATAATATATTAGCTAAATCTTTGTTCACATTCAATGCTATTTCCCTGGGATAAATTTCCAGACACTAATGCAAGTATAAATTAATGATTAAGATACCTATATATATTTTATAGGTGGTTTTGTGTTCTAAATCCTTATGTTCTATTTGCCGAATACACCATCTTAATTCAGAAGGAAAATTAAAGAGAAGGTCTAGAGAAAATGTCGTTTAGTATTTGAATATTTCTATTGGAAGATTATTTTTAAAGAACTCAAGAAAGTTGTTTCTATTACCATGAGAGAACCTTAGGACCTGATGCCAGCACAAAATAGTTTTTTTTTTTTTTTTCATTATCATTAGAGGGGGTGGAAAGCTTGTGGATCAGAGTAAAAAGAATTAGACTGTAGATACTGGAAAGATAAATTTGCAAATTCTAGAAGTCTGAGATGTGTTAACACTGTATTCTGACAGTTTCTATGTTAACAGTAGCCACACAAAAATTAAAGTGAAGGTTACAAATTAAGTGATTAGAATACATTCAAAAAGCTTAAGAGATATACATCATATATAGCACAAAACTTCATAGACCAAATAAGAATTTAGGAAGTCACATCCCAAGGGAAAAAAAAAAAAAAGGCAAAGGAAATAACAGGTGATGAACAAAAAAATTTTTTGTTTTTGTGTTTATAATACATACTAACATGAATACTGAAGAAACAATTTCTAGTGGTCTACCAGTTTTCCCATGAGTATGTGGAAAAGGTTGATTAAAAGCAAATCTCATGTTTTACAACATAGCCTTATTTATTCATATTTTATGTAGAGAAAAAGAACTAGGCTGTATTTTTGTGAATTATAGGAACAGAAGACTGTAGCATATATATTCTATTACAGATATTTCTTTAGAGAATCCTAATATCATGGGTAGTGTAGAAGCGAACAGCTAAACACACTGCTGGTGCTTAATCTTTACCTGAGCCTTGATTTTTCCTTCCCGTAAGCAGCATACTGTGAACAGATTCTATTTGACATAGTGGTGAGAAGTGATAAATGTTTCATCTGGAGTCTCTAGGAAGTAAGTGAGAGAATCCTATTAGATGGTCAAGATCCATTGAAAGCAGAGTGCAGGAATGGCAAAACAAACAAAAAAACCTATTATTTTTTACTATAAAACTGAATTCTGACCAAATAAACTTACTGATATTCCTTTCCTAGAGGTGGTTATGTTTGTTTTTCCAATGAATGAAATGTAAAGGAGGCATTTTAGAAAGGTTTACTGATTATAGAATCTGAACTCCCACTATTTAAATTGAATGGCATTAATAGAGGAAAAAATAGAACATAACTACATAATAAAACAATACCTACCTCTTTCAAAAAGCATACTGTTGGGCTTGGTGAGGTACAGCACGATCCTACCATAGAGAGATAACTCTTGGTATAACTGACTAAGAGTGATAGAGGGGCTTGTCCATAATTAATGGAATATTCATACATAAATCTGTGGGGGGAAAATAAGATTGGTCAAAACATTTGTGGGAAGCAGAATCTACTTTTTCAGAAGTATTTTGATGGAAAAAGGATGTATTACATTAGCTTAGTTTTATTATATAAAAAGCACTAAGGATTTAAAGAATGGGTTATAATACTAGTCACTTTTAACCAGTATTTTCATTAATTCCTTAAATTTCCATATGGATTACTTGAGAGGAAAGGCTATTTGTCTCTTTGTAGTTAGTGTCTACCAGCTGCATGGCTCATGGTAATTGCTTATTGTTGATCAAATTAAAATGAGATACATTTACCTTTCATGATTTATCACAGTTTATTCTTGACAATTGCTTATTTGCTGAAATCTTTAATT
This sequence comes from Ursus maritimus, assembly GCF_017311325.1. Lineage (NCBI taxonomy): Eukaryota > Metazoa > Chordata > Mammalia > Carnivora > Ursidae > Ursus > Ursus maritimus. The sequence continues at coordinate 26,933,978 of NW_024426996.1, read as the reverse complement.
TTTAGGAGCATAAGCCCTTAAGGGTCTGTAGGATACTCTGAAATCTTGGGCAAAATCCTCTCTGAAAATTTTCCAGGATGAGAAAGCCAATGAATTTTTATAAAATCATGACCTGAACTTCAAACTTCTAAAATCAATTTGAGTGACATTGCATTTGACTTTTGCATGTGTATTTTGCCATTATCATAAACAGAATTGTATTGCTGTACACATTTTAAATGTTTAATGTTCAGAAAAGCTTAAGTTCTTTTTTTATTCCTACATCCCTAGAAACAGTTGTGAATGGGACCTGTTATACCACGTAAGTGAACATGTAATTTTGACCATCTCATTGTTTAACATTCATTAGTAGCCAGATTATATATTCTAATATTAGCATTGGAAGATCACAGAAACTTACAAAAATGAGGGGAAAATCTATCTGATGGAGCACGCAAGGATCCCTCGCATAAGGAGAATCCCAATAGCTGTCAAATATTTGAAAATGTCACATAGAGAGGGAATCCACGTGATTCTGCTTCAGACAATAGAACTGTTTGGCAGGTTTAGAAAGTTGACTTCACCTCTGTCTGAGAAAGGTGTTTACAATAATAGCACTGACGGAGATGAGAAGTCTTGGGGAGGAGTAAAGTTCTTACTGGAAATTGTTCAGGTGGCTATAGAAGAGGTGTTTGTATAGAGGAGGGGGTTGGATTCGACCCCCTTCTGGTGTTTTATGCCCTGAAGTTTTACTTAAGATGAAAGCAGCTTACTGCTCAGCAAAGTCTTTGGGATCTTTCCGGAATGCCTCGCAGATTTCATCATTTGTGGGCTCTACGTAGGTAGGAAACTCTTGTGGCTGGTGCTTCAGGGCAGCCATACAGAGTTTCCGTTCAAGGCCCTCTCTGGTACAGCACTCAGCAGTTCCTGGGTGTACTGGGAATGGAGCGTCCTTTTCACAGGACCTAGCAGACAATGCTGAGGTCTAGAATGAGAGAAGAGAAACAAGTCAACTCCTATACGGAAGTTTCCAGGCTCTTAGTTCACCATTCAATATACCTTAGTCTTAAGTTTAAAAATTCTCATTAGTAACAAACCGTCCATGCCAAAAGCTTCATTGAATATCTTGTCTACGTGGCAATTTGCATAGTTACAGGCAAATACAGGGTCTTGCGTTAATAAAGGACTCACTAGGATAAAAACAGAACTTTCATTAACAAGTAGACTGTGTTTGCAGCCGTTAGAGGTTTTATCCTTTGGCTCTGTGTTGCTCGGGGGAGATAGTAAGTGAGGTCATTTGAAAAAGCTCCACTGGTGATTCTGATATGATCTCCCACCCGCTTTCTGCTGCAGATACCCCAGTGAGAAGGAACACCTCCTATTAAATGAGCAGACTCTTGACAGACTCTTAATTCTTCTAATGTAGTCTTCTACATTTGTTGGCATTCTCTTACTCACTGGTTCCTGAGCCTGCTTTTGCACCAGCATCAGAGTATATAAAATTAGGTGCCTGGGCTGTACGATGCAGAAATTCTGATTCATTAAGTCAAAGAGGAGGCTTTTAAGGAGCTGTTTCCCAAAGCCCCAAAGTTTTATTCAGACGTGCACGGCTTGAAAACCACAGGTGCACTGATAACCTGTGGGCAGGTGCAGCCCATGCTAAGGGTACTACCAAAGCAACTTCAACAGCAAAATGTTCTTTTTGGAAAGAATTTGATATTTGGAATAAATGTAGAATTGAAATCATCCCTATATAAAAATTATCTGGGGATTTAATAGGGCAAAAGTGCCTTGACATCTTTATATTTATTTCAGAAGTTAGTCATTTTTTAAAAAACAAAACTTCTAAGGATCTTTCCTATAAATGAAGGAGAGCAACATGATGAATTAGTTACGTAAACCAAAAGTAAACCTCTCCTTCTCTCCCACACCTACTTTCCATCAGGCTCTCAGAACTTAGGAATTCTTAGGAACTCTTTATCCTTATCTCTTTTTCCAGTGAATTCCTTTTCCATTTCTTTCCCTGGCAAATCTCCTTTCCTTCCTTTCCTTCCTTTCCTTCCTTTCCTTCCTTTCCTTCCTTTCCTTCCTTTCCTTCCTTTCCTTCCTTTCCTTCCCTTCCTTCCCTTCCTTCCCTTCCTTCCCTTCCTTCCCTTCCTTCCCTTCCTTCCCTTCCTTCCCTTCCTTCCCTTCCTTCCCTTCCTTCCCTTCCTTCCCTTCCTTCCCTTCCTTCCCTTCCTTCCCTTCCTTCCCTTCCTTCCCTTCCTTCCCTTCCTTCCCTTCCTTCCCTTCCTTCCCTTCCTTCCCTTCCTTCCCTTCCTTCCCTTCCTTCCCTTCCTTCCCTTCCTTCCCTTCCTTCCCTTCCTTCCCTTCCTTCCCTTCCTTCCCTTCCTTCCCTTCCTTCCCTTCCTTCCCTTCCTTCCCTTCCTTCCCTTCCTTCCCTTCCTTCCCTTCCTTCCCTTCCTTCCCTTCCTTCCCTTCCTTCCCTTCCTTCCCTTCCTTCCCTTCCTTCCCTTCCTTCCCTTCCTTCCCTTCCTTCCCTTCCTTCCCTTCCTTCCCTTCCTTCCCTTCCTTCCCTTCCTTCCCTTCCTTCCCTTCCTTCCCTTCCTTCCCTTCCTTCCCTTCCTTCCCTTCCTTCCCTTCCTTCCCTTCCTTCCCTTCCTTCCCTTCCTTCCCTTCCTTCCCTTCCTTCCCTTCCTTCCCTTCCTTCCCTTCCTTCCCTTCCTTCCCTTCCTTCCCTTCCTTCCCTTCCTTCCCTTCCTTCCCTTCCTTCCCTTCCTTCCCTTCCTTCCCTTCCTTCCCTTCCTTCCCTTCCTTCCCTTCCTTCCCTTCCTTCCCTTCCTTCCCTTCCTTCCCTTCCTTCCCTTCCTTCCCTTCCTTCCCTTCCTTCCCTTCCTTCCCTTCCTTCCCTTCCTTCCCTTCCTTCCCTTCCTTCCCTTCCTTCCCTTCTTCCCTTTCCCTTCCCTTTCCCTTCCCTTTCCCTTCCCTTTCCCTTCCCTTTCCCTTCCCTTTCCCTTCCCTTTCCCTTCCCTTTCCCTTCCCTTTCCCTCCCTTTCCCCTCCCTTCCCCTCCCTTCCTTCCCTTTTCTTTCAAATTACCTCCTTTCAAAAATGTTCGAAGAGTCAACACATTTTTAAAAATGCTTTGAACAAACAGGAGAAAGAAGAAGGTATTTAAAAAGGCAATACCATCTCTGTTTTGTTATGATCTGTCTCTACAAACCTGGAGCTTATCTCTGGTCAAGGGATAACTTACAAATACATGAAATAAAATGTAAATAAAAATGTGTTCTGTTAGTGGTCACGGTAGCTTAAGGTGGTGCAGAAGGTCAGGTCGTAAATGATGGATATTTACAGAGTTGGTGATGGGAGAAAAGGATTACAATTCCTAGAAGGTACATAAGGGCCAGATGAAGCAATTAATGGGTAAGAATTATCATTGTATAGGACATATTCTGATCAGATCTTTGGAGCATGGTTTCTGCAGTCTTTAGCAAGCAGATATTTGTCTGTGGAGGCCTTTATCAAGATGCATCTAAATGTCCTTTGCGTGAGGCCTGATGACTGCATTAGTAAATTGCTAGAAACACCTGTCTTTTAACCTTTTTCAGCTCCCATCTACATTTTGAACCCTGTCACATCAGCATTTTAACTTCTGCATATATACGTCAAGGGAGAACCTGGTATATGGTTATAGGGCAACATTTGAACCTGCAAATAATTTGAGGTGAACACTAAATTATTCTGGGGCTGTTGGTACCAGTCTTAACATGATAAATATGTATGAGTAGGCTTTTAAGAGACACAGAATATATTATGACAAGAGGTTCATGAATTAATATATGTCCCAGTTTTCTCATTTGAACCTTGTGGGACTGGTGGGCAAAACTGATTCATTGTGCTAGAGTAAGTCTGGGCTCTGGAGGTAACAGGCTTCCTAAGTCTCCCAAACTTAGAGTAGGTGGAGTTGCTGTCTAAGATTTCTCCAAAATATGGCATAAAAGCCTATCCTGGCTTCTTTCTCTGGGCCACTGTGGACATGGCCAGCCACGTGAACCTACCCTGAGGTCATAGCATTCGGGGTCGGCCCCTTCAGCACAGCAGGCTTCTGTCAAGGAGACAACTTCATTCACAAGGTGACTGATCTGTTCGAATGTGCTGCTGGGAAACTTTCTGCTGTATAAGACCATTGATCTGAGGAGGAGAAACAGCAGGTCAATATATATAGAATTTTTAAAAATTTCACGTTTGCACAAATTAAAATATGAAATCTGTTCAGTCTTAAACAAGCATATTGCACACCTTGATTAGTGAAAAGAACAGGAGGTTGACTTTTAAAACTTAGTTTTGTTCCAGGCAAACTTCTCTTGTAAAATGGAAGTTGGATTTGGGGTTTTATTCTGAGGAGCCTCCTGTTCTTTCCTCTCTCAAGCTTCCCCAGTAGGACCTGTCCTGTGTTTTGTCTTTGTTTGCCGTGGTCCTTCTATATACTCTTTGCATTCTAATTTACCTTAGAAAACTGTGTTGCTTCTCTTAACTCTATTAATAAACTTACAGCTAACAAATTCTTAGACCCTAATAACAATAATTCAACTGGAATCGTTGGACGTCCTCCACTGGCCTGGTGTCCATGCCCACATCAGCCTTGGGTCCTATCCTTTTACAATGTGCAGAGTGGTTCAGCATGCTGACTTGAAGTTCCCTCCGATGTGGCTTCATCCAAGGTCCAGTAACCAGGAGCATGAGGGAGTACCTCATACTTACAAAGATGTGAAGTCCTCTTTTCCCAGATTGGCAAGTTCCTTGCAAACTTTATCCTTCTCATAATCTCGGCCTAGGGACCAGAAACAGAAAAACCTGTATCTTTTCCTTTTTAATGAATGTTATGTTATATGTATATGCGTTCTGCAGGATTCATCTAAGGTGAAAGTAGCATTTTCCTCTATATACAGTTTCATCTTTGGATGCCTTCCTAGCTGTTTTCTTACAGGTGAATTTTATGGTCTGCTATAAACTGTGGTGGGCAGCAGAGCAAATGCACTGATACTAAAAACACATCAGTCAGATGATGTCAGAACCTATTGATACGGCAATCCTTGTGGGCCCCTTTACATTCATGCTAAGATGGAACTTCCATCCTTCCCTTCTTTGTCTCCATTTCACCAAAGGCGTTGAAAGAAACAACAAAAAAATAAATGGAGAGTATGTCTACATACATACATAGTGGAGAACTAGCCCCACAAATGCAGGACTTTACGGAGGTATGTGAGGTGGTGTTGCCACCATAACTCCATTACCCACTTCCAAATTCTATCCAGGAATGCTAGGAACTCAGCTGAGGGGGGAAAATGGAAATCTGAGCACTTTCTCAAAAAATAATTTGGTGGTGGGTTTGGAGGAATGGGTGGACAGTGCTTCCCCTCATTTCAAGCACAGGGAAAGGCTTAAAGGAAAACACTCAGACCTTGAGAGGTGACTCCTGGAGTTTGGGGTATGATGACAGGTGTCTGATTCAGACTAGAGAATGCTAGAGGGAGAGAGGGCCTGGTGAATATGGCCTGGGGCAACAGAGGAAAGGGCTTCCAGCGGGAAGCCGTACTGTGACCTGTGGACCTGATGCAGATCAAGCAGGAGAGCAAGGCGGCCTGGAGTTGGCTTAATTTTGGGGGTGGGGTAAGCTATCAACAGGGCAATGGGCTGCCAACAGCGGACATCTCTGTGCAGAGGGGACAACTTGAAAAGTCTTAAGGTGCTGGTTGGATGTAAGAGATCCCAGAAATGATGGGAAAGAGCTCTCCATAGAACCCATAAAGAAAAAATGTCAACTTGGAATATCTCCCATAACCAGTGGAAGCAGTGTCTCACAAAACTGTCCATTGAATTAATGTTCCTGCTGCTTACCCCTCCTGCTAGCTTCTCCCTTCCCTATGTTAACCTTGGAACAGGTTAAAAAGCAGTCTAGAGAATGGGAGGAAGGAGGAGAGAACAGGCAGAGAAGAAAAGTGTACATGTCTCTTATTGCCGCAAAAGGCAACAGGACTGAAACAGGACTGATCTGGGGAGAGTAGTTTCAACTTCAGAAGAACTTACAAATGTTTGACTATTAAACCAGACTGTTAGGAGGTAGTTATTCTGAGGTTCAAAAGGACCAAAGGACCTCTATAAGTGAACAGAAAAATCATCAAACCTACTCTTAGGTCCATTCGAATGGTTGGGAAGAGCTCGTTCCCACGGGAGAAGATGAGTTCTTGACGGATTACGACCCACTTTTCAACATCCCCACTGCATAATACAGCAGGCTGGATGTGTGGAAGCCATCCATGGGGTTATTTCTGAGGCCTCGTTTATGCAAGTAAGTCTAGGAAACAGTCCAACATTTCATGATACAGCTTTTGGGTGAAAAATGTAAGAAGTATATAAATGGCCCAGTTTCTAAGTGTGCTAAGGTTTAGTAAGTTTGTGTTTTGTTTTGTTTTCCTCCTGGATTTTAAAGATTGAGCAACCCATCTCAGGTGATACAATGGCAACTTCCATCATGACTTTGACCCTCCTACATGTCCTGTCTCTCAGTTACAGCTTTGAAAGCATGAACATAAGCCAGGGTAGAAAGTGGTCTTTGATGGTTTGGAGTGGAGGTGGTGGCACTTGGATACAGGCTGGGGAGAAGTTTTTGTTCTCGGTCTTGCTTTTTTTTTTTTTTTTTTTTTTTGAGCAGGTTCTCTTTAGGATGTGTTAGGCTTAATGGCAAAAACCTTCTGTAGAGGAAGCTGTTGCCCCTGTATCTTTCAGGTGGACTGCTCAAAGTATGAACTGCAGTGGGAAGAGTCAGAATTGAGGGACAAAGATATATATATATTTTTAAGAGAAACATTGTGTTTAATGGTAAAGCTTAGCACACTCCAGCACCAGGCATGGACTGAAGTTGAAGCAGCAGGGATGGGTAGGTGACCCTTATGGAACCTTACATGGCGAAGAGGATGAGGAAGGCAACCATCAAACAGAAGAGCCCCATAGCCTCAGACAGGGCAAAGCCCAAGATGGCATGGGAGAGGAGCTGCTGTTTGAGAGACAGGTTCCTGGCATAGCCAATGATCAAGCTGCCAAACACTGTCCCGATGCAGCCCTTGAACCAGCCACACCAACTGTGGCAACCCCGACACTGATAAACTTGGCTGCTGTGTCGATGTCCCGGAGACAATGGTCTGGAACTCCCATCGGACCACCTGGCGTGGAGAGCTGCTGTAGGATGGCTCTTTAGCTGGGATCTCTGGCCTGCTCAAGAGGAAGGGAGACACAGGCCTGATTACATCCCTGGTACAACTGTGGATCAGAGCCGGAGAAATGAGTAGTGCCCCGGTGGTCTGCATTTTCTCAGTCTCCCAGCTTTAGCTCTAGGTCTAAGCCAACAAGGACATTCCTAAGCAGCCCATTGCTTGAGCCCCTTATTACAAATTCCATCAAAATCCTAAAGGATGGGAAAGAAACAAGATGCTCAAATCTTATGTTATCTTGGAAATCAGGATAAGACAGTAGGATTGATAAAATTAACTGGAGTATATGAAGCTACTTGCAGTGAACGTGTTACAGCCGAGGACCGTCACATCTCGTACATCTTCTGAAATGTATTGACTGGTTTACAAGGTTGGATACTGGCATAGTTTCAAAAGGTCAAAACAGTGCCTAAAACTTCCATTAATGATTAACGGTATTCGATGAGACCAGCGACTAGGGCATGGGGGAAAGAATTTAGGGGAGAGCTGTCCTCCTATAGTGAAGAATGTACCGTTAGGATGTTCATAGAATTGTTTTATGTTGTTCCTAAGGCACAACTAGGAGAAAGAGCTGGCCGTAGATGTTAGTTCAGTGGGTGAGAGCTTTATCACAGCCGTGACTGATAAATGATGAGCCGCTTTTTGAAGAGGTGAGTTTGTTTTGCCCTAGAAACAATCAAGTGGAATTTAAATAATCATGAGTATTAAAGATTCCTGAATTTAGTACAAGATTATATCCTCATGATCTGAGATCACATCCTAAGTTTTATGAAATAATTCCTTTAAGACATAGTAAAAATTTATATGGAGCCCCCCCCACAAGGCTTACTGTGTTTTAAACCACAAAAAAATAGATCCAATAAGAACTTTTCTTTTTAATGCAGAGGAGCTAACTCTGTTTAATAAACTTTCCCTATAAAAATAGAGGTCATTTTTGTTACTTTGGTTGCAAACACTCAATAACATGAAAAGTGAGAGCCTGTATTCAAATGGTGCACCTCTGATGAACATTTAAAGAAATACTTTGTTTCTAGCCTTCCAGATTCAGATTTCTCACTTCACCAAAAAGGAAGTTTCAGTGTTATGGGAATGAGAGTATGTGTGAATGTAGTATAAGTAGATACCACAGACTATCCCCCGTTCAATAGCTTTAATTAAATCAACTAATGTTTGCACTAAAATGCACTAGTTCCGCAGGTGCTGGGTACTGCTTTAATTAGAATGCAAAATAACAATGACAACATGGGGAAACTCGACCAACTAAGGCCTTAAAATGGTTTGGGAACCATTTTTGCTGAAAATTCAGCCTTGGGCTTGACAGAAGCAAGGAAAACAGCTCAAAGAGTCACTGAGAAAGTCTAGAATTAAAATAAGGGTAAAAAGCTCTTAAATAACCTGTAGAGGAAGCTGTTGTACTATGTATCTTTCAGGTAGATTACTCAAAATCTGTTTCTGAATAAAATTTTTTTTTCACTTATTTATCTACAGAGATTTATAGCTTCTAAGCATAAGCAAATATGTTAATCATTTTCTCATGGTCTAAAAAACAAATACTGAAGTTAATTTACAATGTGATCATTACAAATTGATTCCTTATTCCATGGAGTACTGCTGAATGTTTTCATACCGGTTGAACTCCCTTTGATTCATATAATTAAATCCTATCTAGAATAAATTATAAATAACATAGTCTGTTCTTTAATGTTCCATGTGGTTATAAAGAAGGCAATCTGAACTTTGATACAGCCACAGTAAATATTGGCATATTCTCAGTGACTCTGGTGAAATCACTTTCACATCAAGTGACCCTTTGGCACTAAATGTTTACAAATTTCATTAACAGTTTTGCTTTTTGCAATAGCCTGTCCCATTTCTATCTGTATTGTGAAATATTCTGGTAAGTCCTATCTAATTCTAGACTTTTGAAAACTTGATTTATTTTCAGGAAATGTTTATTGCCCCATGTACCTCCTCTCTCTCAGTACAGTGAATAATATTCATACATGCAACAGATGAGTTTTGAAGACCTACTCTGTACCAGGTATTGGGTTCAGTATTGAATATATAATGGAGAGCAAAATAGACCTATTTCTGTCCTCGTGGAACTTTCAATCTAGTGGGGATAGACAATAAGATGCTACCATCTTGGTTAAAAAGTGTATTTTGAATGCTTTAACCACTGTTAGAATATTTCTCTGAAACCATTTTGGCCCCTTATAAAAGCTGTTTGTATACCAGGAGTGATGGCTGTATCCTAAATAACATTGAATCGAATAAATGCTTATATAGAATGCTAGAAACTGTATTACGTTGCTATTTTCCTATTTTGTTCTGGAGAATCATGAGCTTTCAGAACTTGTTGGGCATTCTGTATTTTTGGTAATTTCATTCCTTTGGCATTTTCATTTCTATCGTACATCGATAGACTCATCTGTCAGAAAAGGTCAGTATATTTGGAGTGTGTGTGTGTGTGTGTGTGTGTGTGTGTTTAACTTAAAAATACGGTTTGTAGTGTTTATTCAAACTAGTCAGATTAGATGTTGATTTCAGGGTAGTGGTTTACTTGAGAAATTGAACACTGCTGGACTGGCTTAGGAAGCTGCCCAACTTTTGGGGTTAAAGAAAACTACTGATTTATTACTGAAAACACTGTCAATGAAGAAGTGGCAAAATAATACTTTATTTCATTTTTCAGGCTTTTTATGGTTCTTCTTTCTACTGACATTTTTCATCATAAAGCATTGATCTGGTTTTTCATATTGATAATTATTGGAGATAGGTGTGCAGTTTTCTGGGTTTGAGTCAATAGAAAGAAATTCAATCCATTTATAGATTTATATTTACATACACACACACATACATATAAACTTATATATTAATCCATCTAGAGGAAATTAAATGTACCTCTTAGGATGCCATCAGAGGAACAAGTAAAGCTTCATTTTAGACTTTGAAAATTAAAAAGGCAGTAGGAGATACAGGGTCAGTGAGTCACTTGCCCAAAAACTACAATTGCAGTAGAGAATGACCTCATAGACTCATTCAAATTTAACATCCTTGGGTGTTCACCTTGGGCAGTCACCTACATAGATGCTACACTCACCAAAGTCTTAAAAGAGGCATTCTTCACATATCTCATCCCCCCTCACCTTCCCTTCATAGGTTGGGCCTCTTGTTATCTACAAATGATTTTGCAGGGGTGAAGATCAGGGAGCAACTTTCTTTCTCCTACCTTTGGGATGTATGAGAGTGATATCTACTACATCTTGACTTGGAAATTTAGAATGCATTGTGGGACTTGGTTTTTAAGCAATATAAGAATAAAAAGGTGCTATGCAAGACACTCTGAAGCCACCAGTACCTAAGGAACTGAAGTCTGATAGTAGAGATAAGCCTATAACACTAATAGTGCTCATTGCCATAGAGGAGATTGAAACAAAGCATTACAAAACCTCAGAATGAAGAGGGTTTTTAGAAAACCTCCTGAAAGAAACTATTACTTGAAGTGGATCATGAATAATGGGCAGGATTTTAACAGGAGTAAATCAATTGGGAGATGTATTTTAAGTGGCAAGAACAACTCGAAGAGAGATCCGAAGTTAGAAAATCACAAATAGTATTTGGGAAAAAATGAGTAGTCCAAAAAGGAAACTGAAATGTGGACTTTAACACATGCTTGAGAGCCAAAGTTTTACTTTTTAGGTAATGGGGTATCCCTTGAAATATATTCCTGTAGGGGAATTCAAGGAATAATCATCTTGAAGATAGTCAATTGTACCTTTTTCATAAGGCTGTCCTATGAACTATGCTAATCTAAGTAAAAATGCTTAGCACCTCTCCTGCCTAATGTGATAAACACCCCGTGTGAGCCACTTTTTATAACAAAATCCAATGATCTACATTACCAGATATTCTATAAACTTCGATGTGGATATCCTGTGATTTGTTCCAGTCCTTCTTGCAGGTGGTAGGTTAAATTACTTTCTGGTAAGAATATGGAAGTGAAGGTAAAAATAGAAAACTCCCAGAGAGTAGGGAAATGAGTTAACATGTACCCCAGTCATCTCCTGGCCAGCTCTCACTGGATCTGGCAAATAAAATGGTAGCCTGTCAACACTGAGATGTCTTGGCTCAGTGCTCCTTTTCTCTGGGAAGTTTCAACTTGTCACAGGACCCAGAAACCTACTGTACTAGACTTCTATTGCCACTGTAACAAATTACCACAAATTTAGGTTTAATCAATACAAATTTACTACCTTACAGTGCTGGCAGAGGTCTCTTTGGGCTAAAATCAAAGTGTCAGGAGGACTGTGTTCTTCCTGGAGGCTCAAGGAGATCGTCTGTTTCCTTGCCTCTTCCAGCTTCTAGAGGCAGCCTACATTTCTTGGGTCCAGGCCCTCTCCATCTTCAAAGCAAGCAATTTTTATCTCTTTTTCCCCTTAGTCATACCTTCCTCTGACTCTGATCTGATTCTCTTCCACCTTAAAGCACCTTGTGATTACATTGACCCCACCCAGATAACTGTCTTTATTTTTCTATTTGAAAGCCGACTGATTCCTTCTTTTACCTGCCACCTTAATTTCCTTTTGCAATGTAACCTACCCTATTCACTGGTTCTGGGCCTTAGGGTGTAGACCTTTCTGGAAGGCCCTTATTCTGCTCACCATATATTCCTATTTAAGTCTCAAGTCACCATCAGGTGGCTCTAAACAGAGACCAGAACTGGAATGGGTTTGTCCCGGACAGCCTGACCCCTGGAACCCTACCAGCACTTGTACCCACTCAAGCTCATCAGTTCATTAATCTCTCATAGTGATCCTGACTTACGTAGTTCATCTTTTGGAGTCCAGTTACCAGATTATCAGGTTTTGTATTGTATCTTAAAATGAATTGATGGGGGAGATATGGGAGGTAGGGATTTGATTAGGAGGCCACTCAATAGTCAGGTGAAGGGAAACAAGGGTCTGGGCAAAGACAGTATGTGGAGATGTAGCAGATACGAGTTAGTGTTCACAGGCCTTGAGCTAGATACATGTAGGAGGGTAAAGGAGGGAAGCGAAAGGGAATACGGAGGAGCTTTCTATAGCAGAAAGTTCCGTATAAGGCTGTGTATTTTGGGTCTGAAATTGGTAGAATGTGGAAATGATTGACTATAGATAGCAACAATGGATACGATAAAATCCAGGAAGTCTCTACGGGATTGGACATAAATGATTACTGGGAAAGTAGGGAAATTAGAAGACCGAGCCAGATCCGTGGAGTGTGGAGGAGCTAGAGTTTGGATCAGTTACGGATGACCGTAGTAGGCAGCATGGATTTTACTTAATTCCCTCTAAACTTGTGCTAGTGAACTGGATTTCTCTCCTGTTCTTAGATTAGTGAAAGATTGTTCAGGTATCTGTCCCGTGAGAGGCACCAAAGCCGTGATTGTGAGCACTGTCTTTGTAAACCTAACTCGTCTCTAAAAATCTGATTCTGCTACTTACTAGCTTAGTTTTCTTAGGTAAGCTACTTACCTCTCCCTCCTACAGATTCTCTCACTTTTAAAATGGTGATAAGAGTACTGAGTTGATCAGGGTGTTATAGTGATGAAATAAATCTATTCAAAAGATCTCGAACATGGGGGAACGTTGTGAATATTGTCTATTTTATTCAGTGCATAGATTCTAAAACCAATGTTTCACAGTGGATACTTTATAAATCTTATTTTTATAATTATCTTACAGAGTTTACTACTTCCAGGATGTCTATTAGGTATTCTAATTGAAATTTCATTTTCCTTAAGTACTCAAAACTACCTTCTGAGATCGGTACTCTAACAATCCTAACTTCGTGACTTTACACAAAAAATCTGTCAAACACATACTACATGGCACGTAGTATTCTAAAACTGGGAATTAAGGGGAAAAAATAAACGATCTCATGGAGTTTAGGGTCTACGTTTTACACTTGTTATAATAAACTAATGAACAGCTGGTGACTGAGTAAGGTGATGAGTACTAAAAAGAAAAGCAGGGTAAGGGGATAGAGAAAAATGATCAGTGCTTTTGGAGATAGGTTGGTCAGGGAAGCCTCTTCTGTCCATGAACTTGGAGCAGACACATGAAGGAGGTGAGGAAGGGAGCCACGTGGATATCAGGGGGATCAGTGTTCTAAGAGGAAGGGGGAGGTAGTGCAAGCCCTTGGATGCAGAGCAGGTAGTGTGGAGAGAGTGTGGAGGTCTCTGGCTGAAGCAGAGTCAACTGGGCGAAAACAGAGCAGGGTAGCTGTGGGCAGAATAAAGAGGCTAAGTGGCCGTAGATACCCAGGGAGAAGGGTAATCAGTGCCTCTTAAAGATTCTTCATCTCCTTAATCTCACGGTCTTGAAAAGCATGCACACTTCTCCGTACACTGTACACATGGTGATGAGTGCCTACCTGGTGTTACAACTTACAGCAGTGCGGTGTCACATTGCTGTTGATTTCTAGGGAGCTTCACATTGCCTTTGGTGACGAAGTTAGCTACCTCCCTGACTTCAGCTCCTCCTCCCCCTTCCTGGCTAAGCCTTTTTCATGCTGTGACTCTGGCTGCTTTGTGAACTTGAATCAGGCCGTGCTTGTTCCTAGGACTTTTACACTTCCATTCCTTCAGCTTGAAACACGCTTCTAGATCTTTGCATGGCTGCCTTCTCATCAGGTAGGTCTCCTATCCTAGGTCACCCCCTCAACAACCATTACATAGGTTTTGCAGAGAGGATGTAAAGACCTCTCTGAGAAAATAGGGAAGATATCCACTTCTCCTGCTTTCTGTACAGCTATGTCCCTGAATAAAACTTAGCACAATTTGTTTTTAGTTTGGCTGCTGAGGAAGGGGCAACTTGTAGAGAAGAGAAACAGTGATTCAGTGGTGAGTGGAGAGGTAGGGATAACCCAGATTGTCTAGGGCTGTTCTGACAGGCAAGTGGGAGAAGGAAAACATGCATAATAAATAAATCATAATAAAAAAATCATAATATCCTGTTATTGCCAGAGCTCATACAAAATGCAAAGGTTTATTTCCTGCAGCATTATTTCCTCAGTAATCCTGTGGCTGTGTCAGCAGCCTTCCTGCTGCTTTCCTGCAAACAGGGAAAGATACATTTTCGATTTCAGTTCTGAGGAAAGAAGCCGAGTGGAGAGGCAATCGGCACACACAGACTGCTTGCCTCATGGGGTAACTAAAGTGGATGTTTCCTTTTGACTCCATCCAGACCGGCACATGTGGTAAAGCCCTTCTCTCCCAAGATGTACCCGAGGGCTCGGGAACTGAATCTCCAGTGCCATTCGATAGGAGAAGACTGGCCTGACTAGAGCCGATATTCACGTTGAGCTGTAACAGTATCCAACTTAAACCTGACGTTTCCCAAAGAACACTTTCTTCCCCAAAGGCATTTTAGGAATGAGCCCATGTGTTTGGGAAACTGGGCTAAATAAGATTTCTTTCTTATATGACTTCTCAGAATCTTTAGGGTAACAAAGACCTTGATTATAAATTGACCAAGAAGGACTGATGTATGGCTTCTTTCTTTCTTTCTATTTTGTTATATTAGTCACCATACAGTACATCCCCAGTTTTTGATGCAATGTTCCATGATTCATTATTTGCATATAACACCCATGTGTTTAGCCATAAAAAACTTTTCCAAGAGGAGTCTTGAATGAAAAACACTTTCAAAAAGGTGTTCTAGATACATGCTATGGATTGTTGGTCTGCTCTCTAGAACAACAGGCAGAACAGCAACCCAAACCCCTCCCCTACCACCCAAGCCTCCTCTCAATTCCTGTAATCTCTGTGCTTTGTTGCTTTCTTCCAGGAGACTGTACACCTAGCTTCCAGGTAAATCGTTGGCTTGGTCCTTTGGGTCATGCTCATGTACTATAGAATAGAGGACTGATGTGTCAGGACTACTGTTCCCAAATATTGGACATGTATTACTTACAAATGTATTTTATATCTTGGGATATCGTCTGGCCTGTGGCACCTAGGTAATCTGACTGAAGTTGATTGGCAAGTTCAGACCTTTAAGGAAGCTGAATTGTAGTTTTTAGCATCCATTTCACCAGAGCGTGAGACGGTGCGAATGATGTTAAGACAGAGGGTGCCGAATACTGTTTTCCAGAGGACATTTGTAATCCTTTGTGGTGAAGCCAATATACACTTCCTGAGTCAGCAGTTCCAAATGACTCCTGCCCCAAACTATGGCGTCCGCATATAATCCCAGTACCTAGCCACTCCTGGATCCTCTGTGTTTTGAAGATCTTGATCTGAATGTATTTCAGTAGGATTTTTCAGGTTCAGATCTTCCCCAGGGAAGCCTTGGGCAAAGGAGTAAGCTGTCAGGGTTTCTTGGGACTTGGCCTATTCAGAAGTCTTGTAAAGGACACCATTTATCTTATTTATATCCCAGACTTCGTAGTCTAACACAAGGACCCATAGCTTGCTTAAGAATCTATAAGTGAGTAACTTAAAATTTAAAATAACTTCAATGACAAAAGATCAAGGAAAAGTGAATGTAAAAAGAAGGGCAATAAGGTTATTCATGTCACAGTTAGTAACTGACAATTTCTGGGATACACATCTTCTTCTACTGGTTAGATAGGTTACCGACATGGATATTACCCTGTGACTTGGACAAGGCTGTTCACGGAGAACACTAGATGGAAGTTTTAGTTTTCTAAAGCAAGACAAATGCAGATTTCCTTACGAGCATTAAAGAATCAACCAGAAAAGTTAATTGGAACAGAGTATGAATTCTGCAGCTTGGGAACTTCTCATGAAGTCGTATGCTTCACACACTTTAGCTTGTATCACTGGAAAAGGTTTTAAACAGTGCTCAGAGATGAAGATACCATTTGAAGAATATTAATGAAAAATGCAGCTTAATTATTTGATAGTCATGTTTCATATCTACTACATTCTTTCATGTGGGATCTTTTAAAAACTATGGTGCATTTTCAAATATTACACATACACAGAATTCCTGGAAGAGGATCAAGGATCTTAGCTGACTTCATGCATCATTGATACGGTATATTATGCTCTCAAAGACAATAAATCTTTGAAATCTGGGTGGGGAAAATGCTCAGTGACAGATCACAGCTTCCATTTGCGTTATCTTTTAACAACTAAAAAATTTGTAATTTCAAGTGATTCTCTCCAGATCTTGGTTTTCAAAAAAGCAGGGAAGGATAATTGAAAAATTACGGTTTTTTCTTTTATGAGGGTCTTGATTTCTTGACCATTCCAATTCAATGCTATATGCCCCAGTTGAGCTCAGATCGGTGCCTCTTTGAGTCTTCCCTTACTCCTCAACATGTCTACCAACACTCTGTTCTTCACCTTTTGTAGAACTTTTAAAAATGGTAATGCAAAATCAGACTGGTAAGAGTTCTTATAAGTGATCGCACCCCTGGAAGGTCTTACCTCTTTCTAGAGCATGCACAAATGCTACAGCAAGCAGAAGAACCAGGGTCCTCTTCATTTCTCTGCCGGCAAGTTCTGCAGCACCCCGTCTCCTGTACGTGACCCGGTACAAAGTAGCAGCCCAAAGTAACCAATTTCCTTTTACTAAGATTCCTGACTGTGAACTCATCAATTATTAATCTCTACACAGAAGCAAGGGCAGTCATCCTTGGCCCACAAGAGATAAAATAATATCAATCAAGGCAAATAGACACTCTGGGGGAAAATGTAGGAGATTTTAATCATTAACTTTGCCAAACTGCAAAAGAGGGAATTACATAGAACTTTTTTCCCCCCACTGCTGCTTTTTTCTAAAATTTACTTGACGTATTAATTGGCCCATATCCCTTCTCCCCCCACCCCCGCCTTATAGGGTTATGTGTCTTTGGACCCTCCCTACCCTTCTCATATAAAATGGAAACCTGGGGCTTTCTCCCTATTGGTCTGCTTTTCTTTCTTCAAATTTACTACAAATAAAGATTACCTTAAAATATTGAAGACTAGATATTTTGAAGTCCTAAGGTACAAGGGGGCGAGAAGCCAATTTATTACAGTTGCCCAGTTCCATAACCTTAATGTTCCAAAATTTTACTGAAGATGGTGGGATAGTACTTCATGGGCTATATTACACTTTTTGAAGCACTGACGTATTGTAATATGTATTTTTAAAGATATTTATTTATGAGAGAGACAGAGTGAGCATGAGAGGGGGAAGCAGACTCTGCACTGAGTGAGGAAACTAAATGTGGGACTCTGTCCCAGGACCCCAAGATGATGACCTGAGCTGAAGTCAGACACTGAACTGACTAAAGCCACCCAGGTGCCCCTATTTTAGTACATATTAAAAATAACCCTTGAAGTGAGGCAAATAACTAGGGTGGTGGTAGTAAATGACTTGCCCCAAATCACAAAAGCTAGTTGCAAATCTTGGACTCCCCAGAGCTCATTAAAGTTCTTTCTGTGGGCGTGCCTGGGTCCTTTGGTTTGTTGTATCTGCCTTAGACTCAGGTCATGATCAGGGTCTTGGGATTGAGCCCTGCGGCGGGGAGGGGGAGGGTTAGGTCCCTGCTCAGTGGGGAGTCTGCTTCTCCTTCCTCCTCTGCCCTAGCCCCTGGCTTGTGTTCGTTCTCTCTCTCTCTCTCTCTCTCTCTCTCTCTCAAATTTTTAAAAATTTCTTTCTATGAATTCTATAAAATTAGTATATTTTGGGATAGTATAGCTTGAGAGCTCACAGTGGTCTTGTGGAATGCAGAAGAGGGAGCATTTTACGGACGAGGGAACCAAGTTCCAGATAGGTTTTGTGCCTTTCCCAGAGAGGCACAGTTATCCTTCATCCCATCACTGGAATCAGGTCAGTGCCTGGGTCTTGCAGTAGCCCTCTTTTCCAGAAACAGGGTCAAGTCAGGATTGGTACACAAGCTCTGAAACCAAATCCTTACTCAGCGCTTATTGGGCCTGTAACCTTGGGAAGTTTTGTCTAAGCCTTATTTTTCTCCTATGCAAAGTGGTGATAGCGCAAGTACTGTTGTCACGAAATTGTGAGCTTGATGAAGATAATACATGCACAGGGTTTACTGTAATATCAAACACATGATGACATTAACGTTATCTATTACTGTTGTTAATGTTAGTTATTACTCTTACTCTAGTTTACTTTCTTCACTGGCTCTCCAAACCAAGAAGATCACTGGAACTCAGTGGAATATTTTAAAGCCAGCCCCTATCCTGGATTTAGGACCATCACAGACAAATGCTGTAGAATTTCAGTATCTGTTTAGCAGCTAAGGATTAATTGCACTGGCAGACTCCATCCAAATCTTAGTAAACTACAATAAGAGGTTACATTTTTAGTCTGATCCTCCATCTGTATTGAAAATAGTGGGGTTTTAGTTTCAGAAAATGGAGCCCAGTTAGTTGGAAAAAGATCTCTGCTTCGATTCTGTTTAGTTACCTAAGGCCAATGGAAATCTATGTGGTAAAGGAGATGAAAAGAGAGTATAAACCTTGCTAGAGGCAGTATGGGAAGATAGTCTTGCGTTTAAGAACCAGCTCTATACTCTTCAAAGATTAACTTTCTGTCTACTAAAAAATCTTCTAAACTTTTCCTTTGGCTAAACTAGGAGTTTACTTTGTAAGTTAATTAAAAAATGTTTTAGTCTTATTGTAAATTATTTGGACATCAACTCCAAATGAGGGCCAAAGAGTTTAAAAATAAAGAAACCCAGAGCTCAGAATAACGGACAGATTCGTTTCCATTTTTAAGATAACACAACATATGTACTCCTATAGTTTTTAATTTAACAGTATTTTAGTCCTCTTTTGATCAGTTCATTCAAAGCTAGAGTATATTGTTTCCCATTAAATTTGCTACAGGGTTTAAGATCAGCCTGTTCTTGCACTTGAAAAAAAAAAAAAAGTTATCTCTGCTTTTGCAATAGCCTCTACCATTTCTGTTTAATGACAAACTACATGTAGCAAGAATTGCAACATCTCATTGAGGTGTCCTCTTGAGAAATCTCTACACAAGCTGCCAAATGCATTCTCTTGGTTGAATATCTTTTTCTAACTGAGAATTAGCTCTCACATGCTAATAGCTAAATATATGAAACTTTGCTCCATCGTATTTCTGTAAGTTTCCTTAATCTTTCAAATGTTGATTGCTTACAATGGCTTGAAATCTGGGAAGAAATAATCCTAACTGGCTGAAACGAGAAGTCTCATGTTGCAATGACTGGTACCTCTGAAGTGTTACAGTTGTAGTGATGGCAACTTAAATTTCTTATTGAAATTGATTTTCAAAAAGAATTCTTTATTAAATATTTAAGCAGTAGAATTTTACAGGAGTTGTTTTGCCTGTGAAGAATTGAAATAGTTGGGGCTCTTGGCTGGCTCAGTGGATAGAGCATGCAGCTCTGGATTTCAGGGTTGTAATTTCCTGCCCTATGTTGGGTGTACAGATTACTTAAAAATAAAATCTTAAAAAAAAAAAAAATTGAAGTAGTCTTCTCTTTACCTTGCCATTGACTTTAGAAGAAATGTAGGGTTTTTACCTAAGCAGGGCCGGTTCTAGGCAAAATTGTGAGACAAAGCCCATCTCTAGTTCTTTCCCTATTATGTTTTTCTTCTTTTAGTAACTCTTAGAACATATACTCTTTACCAAAGCTGTATTTTGAACACTTCCATGCTGCTATAGGCTGCTTAGAAACTCTTCCATTATAGTGTAACAGCAGAAATTACCTTCAAAATGATTTCATTTGCCAGAATGTTCTTCTCATTCAGATTCTCTTTATGCTATTAAAGTGCAGAGTCAGTACCTTGCCCTGATGAATGACTTGATGAGATGGATGGTAGTAGCATAAAGTATGTATTACCCTTAAAGTTGATGTGCAGAGCAGGAATAGAACATGATCTACATTGCAGGGACCTTTTTTTTTTTTTTTTTTTTTTTTTTCAAGATTTTATTTATTTGAGAGAGCTCATGGGCAGGGGGAGGGGCAAAGGGAGAAGGAGAAGCAGACTCCCCACTGAGTGGGGAGCCTGATGTGGGGCTCAATTCCAGGACCCTGAGATCATGACCTGAGCCAAAGTCAGAAGCTTAACTGACTGAGCCACCCAGGCCACCTCTGGTATTTTTTTTTTCCTAATTCTTTTATTTCCAGTATAGTTAACATGTAATGTTATATTAGTTTCAGGTGTACAATATAGTGATTCACACTTCCATACATTACCCAGTGCCCATCTCCAGAAATGCACTCCTTAATCCCCATCACCTATTTCACCCATCACCCTACCCACTGTCCCTCTGGTGACTATCAGTTTGTTCTTTATAGTTAAGTCTGTTTCTTGGTTTGTGTCCCCCCCAGCCTTTGCTTGTTTCTTTTTTTTTTTCTTTTTTTATTTAAGATTTTATTTATTTATTTATTTATTTATTTATTTGACAGAGAGTGAGACAGCCAGCGAGAGAGGGAACACAAGCAGGGGGAATGGGAGAGGAAGAAGCAGACTCCCAGCGGAAGAGCCTGATGTGGGGCTCGATCCCAGGACCCTGGGATCATGCCCTGAGCTGAAGGCAGATGCTTAACAACTGAGCTGCCCAGGCACCCCCCCACTTTGCTTGTTTCTTAAATTCCACATATGAATGAAATCATAGGATATTTGTCTTTCTCTGATTGACTTATTTTGCTCAGCATTATACTCTCTAGCTCTACCCATTTCCTTACAAATGGCTAGAGTTCATTCTTTTTTATGGCTGAATAATATTCCAATGTATACATCACATCTTCTTTATCCATCTGTGCATGGATTCTTGGGCTGCTTCCATAATCCAGCTATTGTAAATAATGCTGCTATAAACATAGGGGTACATGTATCCCTTTGAATCAGTGTTTTTGTATTTTGGGAGTAAATATCCACGGGTGCGATTACAGGATTGTAGGGTAGTTCTATTTTTAACTTTTCAAGGAAACTCCGTACTGTTTTCCACAGTGGCTGCACCAGTTTGCATTCCCACCAACAAGGCAAGAGGGTTCCTTTTTCTCCACATCCTTGCCAACACCTGTTGTTTCTTGTGTTTTTTATTTTACACCTTCTGACAGGTGTAAGGTGATATCTCATTGTAATTTTGATTTGCATTTCCCTGATGAAACAGACACTCAACATTACTCATCATGTGTCTGGTGGCCATCTGTAGGTCTTCTTTGGAGAAATACCTGTTCATGTCTTCTGCCCATTTTTTATTTTTATTATATTTTTTTGGTGTTGAGTTTTATAAGTTCTTTATATATTTTGGATACTCTTTATTGGATGTGTCATTGGCAAATATTTTCTCCCATTCAGGAGGTTGCCTTTTAGTTTCATTGGTTGTTTCCTTTTCTGTGCGAAAGCTTTTTATTTCGATGTAGTCCCAACAGCTTACTTTTGTTTTTATTTTCTTTGCCTCAGGAGCCATATCTGGGAAAATGTTGCTATGGCTAATGTCAGAAACATTTCTGCCTATGCTCTTTTCTAGGATTTTAATGGTTTTGGGTCTCACATTTAGGTCTTTAATCCATTTTAAGTTTTTGTATACGAAAAGTGGTCCAGTTTCATTCTTTTGCATGTAGCTGTCCAGTTTTCCCGACACCATTTGTTGAAGAGACTGTTTTTCCCATTGGATATTCTTTCCTGCTTTGTCAAAGATTAATTGACCATATAATTGTGGGCTTATTTCTGGGTTTTCTATCTTTTCCATTGATCTATGTGTCTCTGTTTGTGCCAGTACCATACTGTTTTGAACACTACAGCTTTGTAATGTAACTTGAAGTCTAGAATTGATATTTCCAGCTTGGCTTTTCTTTTTCAAAACTACTTTGGCTATTCTGGTTCTTTTGTGGTTCTACACAAACTTTAGGATTTTTGTTCTATCTCTGTGAAAAGTGCTGATGGAATTTTGATAGGGATTGCATTAAATGTGTGAATTGCTTTGGGTAGCCTAGACATTTTGACAAGAATCTTTCAATCCATGAGTGTGGAATGTCTCTCCATTTCTTTATGTCCTCTTCGATTTCTTTCATCAGTGTTTTATAGTTTTCAGAGTACGGGTCCGTCATTGTTTTGGTTAGGTTTATTCCTAGGTATATTATAGTTTTTGGTGCAGTTGTAAGTGGGATTGTTTTCTTAACTTCTCTGCTGCTTCATTATTGGTGTATAGAAATGCAACAGATTTCTGTACATTGATTTTTATCCCGTGACTTGGCTGAATTTATCAATTCTAGTAGGTTTTTTTTGGTGGCGTCTTTCGGGTTTTCTATATGTAGTATGGTGTCATCTGTGAATAGTGAAAGTTTTACTTCTTCCTCACTGATTTGGATGCCTTTTATTTCTTTTTGTTGTCTGATTGCTGTGACTGGGACTTCCAGTACTGTGTTGAACAAAAGTGGTGAGAGTGGGCATCCTTGTTTTGTACCTGATCTTAGAGGGGAAGCTCTTTGTTTTTCCTGCAGGGTATTCTCTATAGCCCAACCATTTTTCTGTTCTTGACTTCCATGAGAAATCCCAATATTCTTATAATTTCTCTTTTTATCTAACTGTATTCAGGCTGCAGTTCCCTCATTTGCAATTAAAGGCTTTCTAAATAACATACGTTAGACCAATCTTCCTTCTGTTGCTATCTTTTGTCTAAAATGTACATGAGACCATATTATTGCCTCCCTACTCATACCTTAGTTAATTGCCTGTGTTTAAAGTTCATGACTACATCTTATGCACTTCTGAAAGGTTCTCTTTGCCTCATATAATAAAATTTAGTACAGCTGAACTGCTTGTGGTTCACTGAACACATGGCATTGCTGGGTCTCCAAAGGTCTTTGTTTCCATGTTTTTCCTTGAAAGAGCTCTTACTCTATTTTGTGTCTGCTCTCTCAGTTTTCAGTAGAAGAAGCCACTTATTTAACATATATTTAATTCATACCACTTTTTGCCAGGTATCATGCAAAGCTATTGGTGTTACCATGGCTTGTAGACCTCTATGGTCCTCATGGACCTTCTAATCTAGTTAGGAAGGCAGATGATGAAAACTAGCAAATGTGTTGAGTGGCGAGTATGTGGAGAATGCAGAAGAGATCAGAGTAGATACAGGGAGGCCAGTTTGAAGCTGCTTCAGGAGTCCAGGCAAAAGGTGACCATTGCTTGGCCTGTGGTACTGGCAACAGGATGGGGAGACTCTATTTAGGAGACAGAATCAGGGGTGATTGACCAGATGTTGGAAGGGAGAAAAAGTCAGAGGTGAGCTCCCAGGTTTCTGGCCTAAGTAAGTAAGTGACAATTAATGCCATTTTCTATGATAGGATACACTGGAGGAGATAGTTTGGGGAAGGTGCTGTGTTAGGAGGAACTCTTGAGTAGGCACATGGATCACTACTCCGGAGTACAGAAGAGACATGAATTTCCAGGCTGCACTGAGTCTTCCTGCACTGTGCTCTGTTCACCCGCAGTGCTCTTACTCTAGCTGAGACTTGTTCATCTAAGTGTTCACAACAGCTAGCACAGAAACTCACCATTGTAAATCCTCAATAACAGTGCAATGGAGCAATTTAAATATCTAGTGAGGTTGCCAACCCTGTGTTTAAAATTAAAGACTATGATAGAACTCTATAATTTGTTTTTGCTCATTGAAATACAGGTAAAATATGAACAAGTCAAATCATCTAAATTTTACTTGTATTTTCATGCAAATCTACAAATGACTCATTTTGTATTTTAACAAGAGGCTATTATATATTCTACAGAGTATAAGAGAATACAGAGTATTAGAAAATCTCACAATACATATGGGTTTATTAAGCAAGATGGCTTCATTTATTTCAAAAGGAAATTTTGTGTTGAAATTAGAGATAAATTAACTTCTACCATGGTTCTGTGTACTAAGTCTGTAGTTTAAGAAGTCTTATATACATTGGAAAATAATCATAACTTTCCCAAGAACAATGTTCATAAAGAAATAACCTCACTGAAGAGAACATCAGATATTTAAGAGAAATGCTTATTTAGACTAGAAGTAATCAATTTTGTCTTCTGCATGGAAAAGCAAAGATAAAGAAAATGGAATTTAAAATCTAGGAACAAAGTTCATATGAGATTGCCTCAACCTTAGATAAGTAGCTACAACTCTGTGTGCCTCTGTTACTCAGTGGAATGAGCAATTCTGTGGTCACCACTGCTTTGGCTATAGTTCTAACTAGGGAACTGCCAGCCAATGGAAAGAAGACGGTTTCTTTAGTAAATGGACAGCTATATGCAGAAGAATGAAACTTGGCCATTCTCTTACACCTTACACAAAGGTAAACTCTAAATGGATGAAAGACCTCACTGTAAGATAGGAACCCATCAAAATAATAGAGGAGAACATAGGCAGTAACCTCTTCGACATCAGCCACAGCAACTTCTTTCAAGACATGTCTCCGAAGGCAAGGGAAATAAAAATGAAAATGAACTTTTGGGACTTCATCAAGATAGAAAGCTTCTGCTCTGCAAAGGAAACAGTCAACAAAACAAAGAGGCAACCCACAGAATGGGAGAAGATATTTGCAAATGACACTACAGATAAAAGGTGGGTATCCATGATCTATAAAGAACTTCTCAAACTCAACACCCAAAAAACAATCAAGTCAAAAAATGGGCAGAAGACATGAACAGACACTTCTCCGAAGATATACGAGTGGCTAACAAACACATGAAAAAGTTTTCAACGTCATTAGCCATCAGGGAAATTCAAACCAAAACCACATTGAGATACCACCTTACGCCAGTTAGAATGGCAAAAATTGACAAGGCAAGAAACAACAAATGTTGGAGAGGTTGTGGAGACAGGGGAACACTCTTACACTGTTGGTGGGAATGCAAGTTGGCACGGCCACTTTGGAAAACAGTGTGGAGGTTCCTCAAAAAGCTAAAAATAGAGCTGTCCTATGACCCAGCAATTACACTACTGGGTATTTACCCCAAAGGTACAGATGTAGTGAAAAGGGGCACATGCACCCCAATGTTCATAGCAGCAATGTCCACAATAGCCAAACTGTGGAAGGAACCAAGATGCCCTTCAACAGACAAATGGATAAAGAAGATGTGGTCCATATATACATGATGGAATATTACTCAGCCATCAGAAAGGATGATTACCCAACATTTGCATCAACATGGATGGAACTGGAGGAGATTATGCTAAGTGAAATAAGTCAAGCAGAGAAAGTCAATTATCGTATAGTTTCACTTATTTGTGGAATGTAAGGAATAGTGTGGAGGACATTAGAAGAAGGAAGGGAAAAATGAAGGAGGGGGGGAAATCGGAGGGGGAGACAAACCACGAGAGACTATGGACTCCGGGAAACAAACTGAGGGTTTTAGAGGGGGATAGGGGTGGGAGGATGTGTTAGCCCAGTGACGGGTATTAAGGAGGGCACGTATTGCATGGAGCCCTAGGTGTTGAAAGCAAACAATGAATCATGGAACACTACATCAAAAACTAATGATGTACTATATGGTGACTAATGTAACATAAAAGAAAAAAAAAGAAAGAAATCTTTTTAAAAAAATGAAAAAGAAAATAAGCCCTTTTATAGTAAAATATCTATCGTAAACAGTACAGATTGATGTGCCCCAAATGTACGTATTTCTTTTCCACATTTTTAAATGCTTTCTAAGAAAAGAATGAAGTCTTCAAAAATAGAATATGTGTCAATATTCATAGCATGTTCGTTAAGGGATTCTAATGTTGCCTTCCAGGCATTCTCTAATAAGCAGGACTCTAAAGAGGCAAGGCTGGCAATTTGACTAAGTGAAATTCATATTTAAATTGGATTACACAGGCTTAATGTTTCCAGGGTCATATTGTAACAATTAAAAGACAACGTATTTTCCCCAAGTAGAATCTATTAGGTTATCTTGGTTTTCATGAATTTCTTTTTAGGGGGGCTATAATGTCGAGAAATAGGAAACTTTTGAGAAACCAATTATAATAGGCAGAATGTAGGCATACCTCTGAGACATTATGGGTTTGTTTCCAGACCCACATCCCAATAAAGCAAATATCAGAATAAGACAAGTCAAATAAGTTCCTCGCAAAGCTTAGAAGAGTAATGTTTACATTATAGTGTAGTCTGTTAAGTGTAGAATAGCATTATGTCTAAAAAATGTACATACCTTAACTAAAACATACTTTATTGCTAAAAAATGCTAACCATCTGAGCTTTCAGCAGGTTATAATCACTGATCATAGCTCACCACAACAAATATAATGATAATGAAAAAGTTTGAAATTGGTGATTATGAGAAATACCAAAATGTGGCACAGAGACACAAAGTGAGAAAATGCCATTTGAAAAATGGGACTGATAGAGTTGCTTGATGCAGGGTTGCCACAAACCTTCAATTTGTGTTTACAGAAAACCAAAAACAGCATCTGTGAAGCTCGGTAAAACAAAGCTTAATAAAACAATGTATGGGGGACTTCAGCGAGATAAAAAGCTTCTGCACAGCCAAGGAAACAGTCAAAAAAACTAAGAGGCAGCCCACGGAATGGGAGAAGATATTCGCAAATGATACTACAGATAAAAGACTGGTATCCAAGATCTACAAAGAACTTCTCAAACTCAGTACATGAGAAACAAATAAATCATAAAATGGGCAGAAGATATGAACACTTTTCCAATGATATACAAATGGCTAACAGACACATGAAAAAATGTTCAAAATCATTAGCCATCAGGGAAATTCAAATCAAAACCACACTGAGATACCACCTTACGCCAGTTAGAATGGCAAAAATTGACAAAGCAAGAAACAACAATTGTTGGAGAGGATGTGGAGAAGGGGGATCCCTCCTACATTGTTGGTGGGAATGCAAGTTGGTACAGCCACTCTGGAAAACAGTGTAGAGGTCCCTTAAAAAGTTAAAAATTGAGCTACCCTATGACCCAGCCATTGCACTACTGGGTATTTACCCCAAAGATACAGATGTAGTGAAGAGAAGGGCCATATACACCCCAATGTTCATAGCAGCATTGTCCACAATAGCTAAATCGTGGAAGGTACCGAGATGCCCTTCAACAGATGACTGGATTAAGAAGATGTGGTCCATATATACAATGGAATATTACTCAGCAATCAGAAAGAATGAGTTCTCAACATTTGCTACAACATGGACGGCACTGGAGGAGATAATGCTAAGTGAAATAAGTCAAGCAGAGAAAGACAACTATCATATGATTTCTCTCATCTATGGAACATAAGAACTAGGATGATCGGTAGGGGAAGAAAGGGATAAAGAAACTAACATAATAAAAAAATATTATAAAAAAAATGTATGGGGGGGGGGCATGCCTGGGTGACTCAGTTAAGCATCTGCCTTCGGCTCAGGTTCTGTTCCCAGGGGCCTGGGATGGAGCCCAGTGTTGTCAGGCTCCCTGCTCAGTGGGGAGCTTGCTTCTCCCTTTCCTGTTCCCCCTGCTTGTGCTTGCATGCTCTATCTGTCCAATAAATAAAATCTTTAAAAATAAATAAAACACAGTATGCCTATAATGCTCCTTTCTCTATCTCCCCACCGCAACGATGCTCACATCCTAATCCTTGGAACCTGTGAACAGGTTATGCTGCATGGGAAGGGGATTTTAAGGTTGTGAATCAGATTACTGTAAAATAAGCAGATTTTTCTGGACTATCTGGGTGGGCCCAATGGATTCACGAAAGTCCCTTAAACATGGAAGAATAAGGCAGAAGGTTAGAAAAGATTAGGAAGAGATGTGAGGAGGAAAGCAGAGATTGGAATGATGTGATTGTTGACTTTCAAAATGGAAAGAGCACATGAGCCCCAAAATGCAAGAAATCAAGGGTGTTACCATCTTCGGTTCTGAGAACTTTTCTATATAGACTTATAATTATTACTTCTGATAAATTACCTCTTTCTCAGTATGTCCTTCTTTATGTAATACTTTGTCTTGAAGTCTCTTTTGTTTCATGTTAATATAGCCATGACATCTTTCTTATACTTACTCTTTACATGGTTTATCTTTTCCATGTTTTTACTTGGAAACTATTTGTGTCTTTGTATTTAAAGTGACTCTCTTGGAAAAGGCATTTAGTTACATACTTTTTTAAAAAAAATTAAGACATATCTTCCTTTTAATTGGGGTGTTTAGTTCATTTGTTATTGACATGATTGAGTTTGAATCTACCATCTTATTTGTTTCGTGTGCTTGAATGCATTTTTCATTTTTCTCTTTGATATTTGTTCTGTTTTTGCCTCTTTCATGTCAGCTTAATATTTTTATCATTAAGCTTCTTAGCTATTTTATTTTTTAGTGGTTGCTCTAGGACTAACATTATCTTTAATATATCAAAGCTTATTGGTTTTACATCTGACACTTCACACTTCCCATTTATCTCTGATAGTTCTTATTTCCCACTTTCCGACTTCTCATTTCATATTTTCACTTTCCATTTCATACATTTAGAAGCTTACTCAGTATAATACCATTTACCCATACCACCTTTTTTACTATTTTTGTCATACTTTATATTTGTTCCTGTTTTATAAGTCTTTCTTTCGAAGTTATTCTTCTTGCCTTATTTAGCACTTTAAACCTGTTTCTCATTAACTTCTTACAAGTAGTCAGCTGTAGTTTTTGCTGCTATCTGGTAAATGGTGTGTCTGATTGCTGTCAGTATTAGAATTTAGCCTTTAGTTTTCACTAGCCTTTGCACCCAGTGTGGTTCGTTTGTTTGTTCGTTCGTTCTTTCTCTCTTTCTCTCTCTCTTTCTCTCTCTCTTTCTTTCTTTCTTTCTTTCTTTCTTTCTTTCTTTCTTTCTTTCTCTCTTTCTCTCTCTCTTTCTCTCTTTCTTTCTTTCTTTCTTCCTTCCTTCCTTCCTTCCTTCCTTCCTTCCTTCCTTCTTTTCTTTCTTCCTTTTCTTTCTTTTCTTTCTTTTCTTTCTTTTCTTTCTTTTTTTAAGATTTTTTTTATTTATTTGAGAGAGAGAGCCAGAGCATGAGCTGGGAGCTGGAGGCAGAGGGAGGGGAGAAGGAGACACCCCACTAAGCAGGGAGCCCAACATGGAGCTCCTTGCCAGGCCCCTGGGATCATGACCTGAGCTGAAGGCAGATGCTGAACCCACTGAGCCACCCAGGCGTCCCCCGTGTGGTTCTTTTTAAATCTCTGAATGTTTCATTGAACTTACATCTGCAAATCAATGTTTTTCATCAAACTTGTGAAATGTTTGACCATTATTTTTGAAAGACTTTTCTGCCCTTCTCTTTTCTCTGGGACTATAATCACACATGCTCCTAGTGGTGTGTTAGGGTATCTGATGTTATCCCAAAGCATATGTCCCCGAGGTTCTAGTCAGCTTTTTTAACCTTTGTTCTCTTCCTCAGTTTGGATAATTCTAATTCATTAGCCTCAGGCTCATTACTCTTTTATCTCCAATCTCATTTAAAGAATTTAGCATTTTTTTCAGTTTTAAAATTTCTTTTTATAGTTTCTATTTTGCTACCAAGTTCCTTCGTTTACTTAAGACCATGTTTGCTTTTAATTCTTTAAGCATATTCTTTGAATCTTCCTTCATATTAATATAAGCTGCTTAGTAGTCTGTATACTAAGTGGTCTGTGTGGGCCATCTCAGAGTTGGTTTCTATTGACTGATTTTTATCTGGATTACCAGCGACATTTTTCTGTTTCTTTCCATATGTAGTAACTTTTTCACTACATACTGGACCAAAAAAACCCCAAGAACTAAAACCCTGCATTCCATTATATTCCTATAAAGATTTGACCTTTTTTTCAGCTGGCACTTCAGTTACTGGCTAACTTCATCTTAAACCCGTGTGAGCTTAATCTTGTCTTGTCTTAGGGTGGATGAGTGAAAAGCACAAAGTGTTTCCCAAGCCCCTATAACTTGGAAGGACTGAACCCCTCCAAGCTCTGTCTTTTATTGCTCTTGTAAGGACTTGGACATTAGGCTCTGTACAGGTGGGTCTGGAGTAGACCGTACTCTCCAATGAGGTCTGTATATCTAGAGGGTAGTCTTTTTAGCTCTTCTCTGGGTGTTTTGATGTTTAAAAAGGTGGTGATGAAGTCTTTCCACTAGCGGGGTGTGGGACCTGGAAGGTTCTAGCACTGCTTGACCTTTATTCTCTTTTCCCTTCTCAACACAGTAGCCACAGTTTGGTAAACCTCATATATTCTTTTTTAATGGCAAAATTACTGAGATGTAATCTAAATTCCATAATGTTCATCTGATTAAGGTATAAGATTGAATTGTTTTTAGTATAGTCAGGCAACCATCACCATATCCAATTTTAGAACGTTTTCAGCACCCCAAACAAGAAACCTTGTAGTTCTTTGGTATGACAGTATGAGGAACACCATGGACTTGCTCCCCCAGGGAAACTAGTAAAAGTCTCTGGAAATGGTTCTACGGGTATATAACAAATGAAGAACCTTTTTTTCCCCCCCAAGGAAATCTAAAGTTGGTAAGGAAAGTGACAGTCTGTGGTATTTGAAATAAGACCCACTCACTCTTCACACCCAGGTCAGGAAGACGAGTATAACTAAATACATAGGGCTCCCTTTCCCCTCATCTCTCAGTTGGTAGGGCTCCCCACCAGAGGGCCAGGATGTCAGCATTTCTCCTCCTACCTTTATCTGCCTGTTACTGAGGCTAAGCTCCAGGTATGGCTGAAAAGTAAGTGCCCCTTTTCTGCCCAGCTCCCACTCATGGGGTATAGATTCAACCTTGGGCATGGCATCACTGAGGAAACTTGAACCCTAACTGCCCTTGCTTTGGCTTGTGGGCGGGAGGTCAAGGACAAGAGAGACACACCAAGGAGACCCGGGGCTGATGTCTGTTCCCTCCACTGAGTGCTCAGTTATATTTCACTATTAATTTCTTAGGAGAAAGTATGGGGGTAATCTTCATGATAATGGATTCCTAGGTATGACACCAGAATAACAAAAGAGAAAACAGATAAATGGACTTCATCAAAACTAATGTCATTTGTAGTACAAGGGTTTTTACCAAGAGCTTTAAAAGACAACCCTTAGAGTAGGAAAAAATATTTGCAAATCATATCTGATAAGGGTCTTGTATCCAAAATATATAGAAAGAACTCTTACAACTCAACAACAAAAGACAACTGAGTTTTAAAAGGGGAGGGGGAGCAGATAAAGAATCTGAATAGACATGTCTCCAAGGAAAGTATATAAGCTGCCAATAAGCACATCAAAGATGCTCGACTTCATCAGTCATCAGGGAAATGCAAACCAAAACCACAGTAAGGCACCACTTCATACCCACTTGGATGACTACAATATCAAAGTTGGATAATTGTTGATAAGGGTTTTAATTTCTCCACATTCTCAACTGCTTGTGGGGGATATAAAATGGTGCAGCCACTTTGAAAAATGGTCTGGGAATTCCTCAAATGGTTAAACATAGTTACTATGTGACCCAGGAGTTCCACTCCTAGATTTCTTCCCAAGAGAAATGAAAACTTATGTCTATACAAAAACTTTTAAACATTTATAGCAGCACAACTCATAATAGCCAAATAGTACAAATAACTCAATGGTGGAAACAACTCAATTGCCCATCAGCTGATGAATGGGGTAAACAAAATGTGATATATCCATACAGAATACTGGGAATGAAGTATGGATACATGCTTAACGTGGATGAACCTTGAAACCCTTATGCTAAATGACCACCTATTACATGATTGTATTCATGTGAAATATTCAGAATAAGCAAAACTATGGAGACAAAATAGCTTAGTGGTTGCCTAGGTTTAGGGAAATGGGGGAATCAGTGGGGTGATAGCTAAAGGGTAGAGCCTTTCTTTTCTTTTTTTTTTTTTCTTAAGATTTACTTATTTTAGAAAATGCACATGCACACAGATGGAGGGGAGTGAATCTTAAGCAGATCTTAAGAGAATCTTAAGCAGATTCTCCGCTGAGTGTGGTGCCTGAGGCTGGGCTTGATCCCACGACCCCAAGATCATGACCTGAGCTGAAACCAAGAGTTGGTCGCTCAACCAGCTGAGCCACCCAGGCATCCCACTGTTTCTTTTTGAGGTGATGAAAAGGTTCTAAAATTGACTGTGCTGATGATTGCATGTATCTGTGGATAAACTAATATTTTAAATAGATGAACTGCATGGTGTGTGAATTTTATTTTAATAAAGCTGATATATCAAAAAGAAAAATTATAAGCAAGGCTTATATGTGTTTGCCCTGTGCATGAACAGCCCAGTCTTTGTCCTAGATCATACGGGGAAGCTCATAGTCTCCTGAGCACATTTCCTGCCTCCATGCGTATTCTCCACCACCACCCCCATTCCCTGTGCTGCAAATTCCTCAGTTCAGTGGGACCACTGTGCTCTGCATGGATTGCAGCTTGTTACAGTTGAGGTCAGCACATTTTCTACAAATAGAGAGCCAGGGAAACCTTGGGGCTTACCTTCTGAGGTTCCTCATTCAGAGGGATTCAAACTTAACTATTGTCTAATGCCTGAAAGTGGGTACCTCATTAATGGTTTCTTAGAGCAGGAACTCTAGTGTGGTATTTGATTTTCCTGTTATTCCTTCATACCTCGAAGAGGAAATGCTCTTTACACATAAACAGAGTTACAAATACCTAAAATATAAGAGCTTTGCCTATAAGTGTTGACAATAATTATTTAAGAATATCACTGTCATATTTTTAAATGATTAGTCTTTAATTTTTAGGTATTTGTATTCAACTTTCCCATAACTTCAT
This sequence comes from Ursus maritimus, assembly GCF_017311325.1. NCBI lineage: Eukaryota > Metazoa > Chordata > Mammalia > Carnivora > Ursidae > Ursus > Ursus maritimus. The sequence goes on along the minus strand of NW_024426996.1, from coordinate 26,900,964 downwards.
GGTAGTTTCTTCTTTTTACCTGTTCTCAAAGTTGATTTTCAGATGAAAATTAATCTTAGATTAGAAAAACTAAGTGTTTGAAAATACCAACTTAATTTTTAATTTGTAGAAGTGAGCAAAATATTTTTTTGAACTAATTGATTTTATTGTAGTCTTGAATAACGCCTTTCTTTGGAAAGTAGATTTTATTTGTCTTGACTAAGTATTGGATATAAGCCTTTATTGTAAACCTCCACACACTTAATTATTTTTCACTCTTACCTCTTCCAATGAACACGTCACTGTTTCAAAAGTCTTAGGTTCTCTAGTGCTTTTAAATATTGCAATTAATGTTTGTTTGAAGTTTGGGATATATATATATAATTTACTTTCTAGCATTATTCACATGCAAGGTCACGTTGGCATTCTGCATACAGCCGTGCCTACACTGATTAGGTTAGGTCAATATGTTCTTTAACAGAAAAACAAGACCCTTAGCGTAGTCTAATTAGCACTTGAGAAGTTACAGAGAATTAAAAAATCAAACCGTACAGAACTGTCAAGTTGCTTTCACATTGCTTTTCTCATCCTTGATATCCCAGAGTTTAATTAGTGCTGTTCAGACGTCCTTTTGATTGAATTGATTGGATAGCAGCCAAATTGCGGCCCAGGTTAGTGAAACCAGCGTTTGGAATACTCAGATGTGGGACTAAGATGGAAAGATCTGACGAACCCAGTTTGATGTCATACCTGAACTCTAATTTGGTTGAGGATAAAAGGCACTAGCAAAGAAAAGTTTTCTAGTAACAGAAATTTATTCTCATTCTATTTCCAAACCAATCTGTTTTGTTTTGTTTTGTTTTTTTTAGGCATCTGATTACCTATTAGAAAGTTCCCTTCTGATTTCACATCAAATATGGAGACTTTCAACAGGTTAATGTGTAATGAATGGTGATAAATTACCTATTTCTGTTCTGCTTTATTCAAAGTACTGCCATGTGAATTCTTTATGAGATGTGCTCTGAAAAAGGAGTCCAGCTAAACATAAAGGAATATGCAGGATACAAACACTGGCTATTTCTGTTATTCTATTTTTTTGTTCCCTTCAGATATCAGGACTCCATTGCCCCAAATAAAATTTGGTGTAAAATCATAGCTCTTAAAAAGCAAACAAACAAACCAACCTTTGACGTATGAGTGAATATAGATAAGTGCTGACACCAGCCATATCATATGCTTCAATGGCGTTACAGGTTGTAAATCACTTTCCTATACTTCTTATTTCATTTGCTCTGGACAACAGTTTATGCATTGGTAGTCAGATTATAAATAACTTTACAAAAAAGAAAGCTGAGGCTCAGAGTAGCAATGGTACTTGAAATTCTTTGAGGTTAAAATACAAAACTTGACTCCAGACCAGAGAGCTTCTTGCTAATTGGATTAGTCCAGATCATCACCATTGGCGGATGAGATAGATGGCTTTCTGCTGATGGAGTAAGCAATGTCTTAGAACAGTGCAAAGAGCATGAACTTTGGTTGTTATAGACAAAGAGTTGTGTGCAAGCTTTACTAATAACCTTGATTAATACAATAATACAAGTTGAATGATAACAGCTAAAATGGAAAAATTAAGACATCTGACCAAACCTAAACATTTGAATTCAAAACACATAATATTACTTCTGTTTTTTAGACTACATCATTTTCCAATCATGGCTAATTTATAAGGAGTGTTTAAGTTTTTGATTCTACAAACGTTGACTGATATAACAAGTCAGAGGAAGAAATAAAAAAAAAACACCTTTTTAACTTCTAGTCATGTGGCAAAATAATAACCTATTATTCCTAACATACTGTTATATTGTTAATTATAGTAATTTGACTAGCATTAGTAACACATTACTTCATTCAAAGAAACTTTTATTGATCCAGGCACTGTTCTAAACAGGGTAAGATCAAATTCAGACAAAAATATTTGCCTTCGTGGAATGTAATTCTAGTGGAATAGAAAAGATAATTACATTTTAATAAATAGTTACATGTTAGATAGTGATAATTGTTTTCTGATGTGAAAGTTTTCAGTGAACCCTCTTCATGCAGATAATTTACACTGGGAGAAACCTGGGGAGCCCAAGTCCTTTTAAATTGTTTGTGGCAGGGCGCCTGAGTGGCTCAGTTAAGTGTCTGACTCTTGATTGCAGGGTTGTGAGTTCAAGCCCTGTGTTGGGCTAAAGAAAGAAAAATTTTGTGTGGCATATCTATTCTGGTATGCAGTCTTCTAGTAGATACAAATATATAATTTTAAGGGTGTTTGAGCCACTATAACCCAAGATAATTTGTTTTATAATGAGCGGCCCATCCTAATACCATTTGTTGTTTAAAGCTTCGTATCTTTTTTATTAAAAACATCACTGAATACCAAGGAGAATTAAACTTGAGATTCTGCTGTGTTCATTTTTACCTTGAAGTCAATAAAAAATATTTCTAACTTAATCACACAAATAAAAAGTAGAACAGCTATGGGCAACAAAAAAATCACACAGGGATTGTGCAGCATACAGAACAACGGGATTACCACAAAGTGTATAAACAACAAGCAACCCCTCTTTCTTGGAGAGATGAGAGGGTGCTACTAGTAGGAGAAAACACTTAACCATTTTCTCTTGCTATTAACTTCCTTCTTTCATCTGTTGTATAGCCTTCATAATGTACTATCTATGATGTGTACAATATTTAAGAAATTGACATTTTCAGAGTTATCTAAAAGAAGGGTCGTTCTATGCATTGGTAGGCAGAACATTGTGTGTTAACTTCACAAATAAGGAATCTGGAATTCTTACTAAGATTACTGATTCGTAGTATAACTGGAGAAGTGGTGAGGATTATTCTCAAAGACAATTTTCCTTTTAATTATCAACTCATGTTTTGGGTCATTCTTAAATTTATTCTGAAGTTGTCAAATGCCAATAAAATCTATTGGCATTTAAATAACTTCCCAATGAGGTAACCAAGAAATTCTCAAGACTGTATAGACACTTACTAGTAATATCTCTATACTGTAGCTATCTATGTGGTCTCATTGTTCATTGCTCAGTAACCTGGCCTGGTTAGATTAATTAATAAAAGTGATTTTCACAATTTTTTTGGGGGGGAGTGATCAATATCATTGTAAAAGAAAAAAAAAGTAGGTTCATATGCATGCTACTAAAAATGTTAACATGAAGTGAGCTTAACTTTTCTCTTACTGTTAGCACCCTCTCCCCTCAAATGCTATGCTGAACAGTTTACATCAATTTCCTCATTTAATCTTTATGACAGTAATGAAGTAAGTCCTCATTCTTTTTTATAGATCAGAAAATTGTGCTTTAGAGAGTTTTCTAGTAAGCAAGCAGACTCTGATGATCAAGTCAAGTATTTTGACCCAGAGTTACCCCTCAACCAGTGCTCTACTATCAACAAGCAAGCAGTGACTTACTACTACTGCTACTTTCAATTGTATTTAGCACTTGTCTGACTATCAAAATGCAACTTCACTTAACCGAATTAAGAGTAGTATAGCAGTAGAAGATATTGATACCTTTTTTGATAGTTAAAAAGGGTCTGCATACTTGAAGTTGGAAGCCATAATAGTATAAATTGGCAGTATTTTGGGGTCCCTGGCTCAGAACTTAAGCCTTTAGTACTCTCATGAAAAATTCTTTATGGCCATAGTTCGTCATAACTGGCCATCTTAGATGGGCAGGCTTTTGTCTTAAAAGGGAGAAATTGGAGCATAGTAATGGAAATGGCAACTCAAATCATTTGCAAAATGAAATGAATTGTGAAATATTTCCACGTGAAAGGCAGCTCTTTATAATCGAGAGCAAGCTGAAACCTTATTATCTTCCTCTTTCTGTCTCCCTCTCTGTAAATCCACAAAACACCTGAAAATATACATATGAGGTAGGGATCTGGAGGAAGCTGTGTGGCACTTGGGTTATGGTAGACCAGCACATCACTTTGCTATCGGAGAGAGCAGAGCATACTTCTCAAAACCACAATGGAACCTGACTGCGTACGCGTCCCTTGGTGAGCTGCCTTAAGCTCTACTTCATCTCAAGTATCTTTCATGCTAACTTGGGTTAAAGAACAGTCACTGAGTCATTTAATTTCTCATGTTCTGTAAGTATGGATTGATTGAGCCTATAGGAACGTGAGTCTGCCTTTTGCAGAGCTCTGTTTGCTCTTAAGACATGATGGATACTGAGTGCCTGATAATATGTATTTTATGAAGCATTATCAAAAGTTTCAGTGCACTGTTACTTAAGAGGAGTCCTCTATACGTATAGTAGGTTTCAAATTTTCTTCCATTTCCAATGCAGTGATAAGCAGCAGTGTTCACTTATTCTTCTAACCATTTACTCGACAGATATTTGAGCACTTACTATGAGAAGTAAGACACATCCTGTCCTTGGCCTCGTGGAGTGCGAGATGGTGCTCCTAAATATGTATTTAATGGGGTCTATGGTACACCACACTGGTGTCTACCAGGATTTCCAGACTTTCTTTCCTACCAGGAACGTGGCAGGCTCTGCTTGTGCCTTACCTCATACCCTCTCAGCCCATTCCCACCACCCCCCACCACCTCAGACATTGCTGTAAAGAGTTGGTGTGGGTGGGTATAGCCTGACAACACTTCATTTCAGCTACATCGGAGACCATTTTCCACCTCTGTGCTTCTCTGGCATACCTGCATGGGTCACCTGTGAAAATCCTCGGTCATCGCGATGAATGTTCAAAGCTGGGAGGATGAGGTAGTTATCATCCCATGAGATAGGCAAGACAATGGGGACAGGAGGTGGTAGATAAATACTACTCTTTTCTATCCATAGGCAGAGAATTTTAGGGATCTTAATGGTTTCTCTGAGGGAACCATTCTTGAGGCTGAGCATATCCCAAAATACGTATATGCAAGCCCTGTCTCAGTCTCTGCTTATAGGAAAAGCCCAGGCTAGAATAGTTGGTACTCTAAATAACTCTAGCATTTAAAAAAAAATTTATTGTTTTTTATTTTTAGCAGACCTCAAGATGGGACTCTAGAAGTGGTAATTCTCTGATCACTGTGTGGTAGGGTGATATGACCCCTGACATGCGGGAGTACCATTGGTATAATTAAGGCTTTGATGATGGATTGAGAAGAATACTGGAGATAAGTCATTGGCTTATATGGTAACAGTGTTGATTAATATTGTGATAATTACAGAGTTGGCTGTTTTTTGTTAACTGCTTTAAAAACTTTGAAAAACAGAATGATGGGCTCTGTTTTGCCACTTATCAATTCAAACCACACTGTGAAATCCAGAAAGCCCAGACTTCAGAAAGGCAGAATTTAGAGAGCTGTATCTCTTATAGTCACTGTATAATCACTATCTGGTCTCAGGGTTATGTTAACTCTCCTGTTCTTCATAATACTATAGTCTGAGGACGATGTTTATATTCTGTGGAATATCACGCTAGTTCACTAATATTATTGACATCAGGCTAATTGGATATGTTAAATAGAAATTAGGATGTACTCTGATGTCCAGAGTGGCAGAGAGAGACTCTGGGAGGGTCCAGGAGCCTGTCTACAAGTAAAGTGTTTAGAGTCCTGTAAAAAAGACTTTGTAAGCCTCTGAATTTTTGAAGTGATATATTATGCAGTTGGGAAACTTTTTGATTCATTTATTAGTGACTTGAAAGTTTGCTAGATTTGAATGGGGCCCAGAGCAAAAGAGGACTTTGAGAAGCAGCCAGCTCACAGCACAGCACTGGTTTGTGGGTTATCCTTCAGAATGCACTATACACACTAAAACAGTGGTTTACAGACTGTGATATATGAAGCTGTATCCTCGACAACTAAAACATATAGAAATGGGAACCAAAGTTTACAGGGAAGGTTGACCCCCGCTTTATATTCCCCCCAAGTGTCCCTCTTTTGGAATTTGTGCTTCTGTCCCTTGGCTCTGCTAGAATAGAGGTCCTGGATCCCACCAGGGAAATATTTCTATCAGAGGTGAGGGTTCAAATTACCTGAAGCCCCACTACTGTTAGCTCATTTTAACTCCTAATGCTGTTGAACCTTTAAAGGAGTTACTGTATGGGTGGGAGTGGTTGATCCTGAACATCTCTATCATAATAGAGATGTTATAAACTGGGGACAAGAAGTACGTCTAAAATCCAGGAAAGCATCTTGGTGCTTCTATGCCTAGTCATGACTATAGATTGGTAATTGTTGCAGCAATCATGGGTAAACCACATGAAGTAGCTGAAGGCTTTGACTTCCCACAGAGGTCTGCATTATCTCACTACATAAGAAATCTGGAGATCCTGGACTGTTGCCCAAAGATTTGGGAAATCTAAAATGTGTGGTGAAGACAAATATCAGTGTTAGTCTTGAGATGAATTACAGCAGTGAGGACAGTAGGTTGTTTCTCTGTGACCTATTGGATTTGATAAAGGGCACAAGTAGATCTGAGTGGTGTAAGTGGTGGACTGACTCTCTTGGATGACTGCCCATCTTTCAGCACACTTTCTATTCCAGCTTTTACTGTGGTAGTCCACTACTTGGAGGTGAAACTAGACGGCACCTGGCTTCAGCCGTACTGTGTATCTCTTGCTGTTTGCCCTCGTGTTTTCTTGTGAAGCAGTGTAGAACATTCGCAAGAACCAGCTCAGCCATTTTGATACATATACCAACCAGAAAGTGTTAGTTACTGCGTGGAGGCAATTTTTGGCCAATAAGGTTAGAAGAATATGAATAAATACTTCAAAATCACTCAAATAGGCAATTCTCAGATACATCTATGACTCCCGTGAGACTTTGAAGCATGACTGAGCCTGAGAGAGAATCAGGTTGCCAGTAAACCCTAGAATTGCCTTTTCCTCTTTCCCTGTATTTTTCTACCCATTATCCTGTTGTTTCTAGGATTACTTTACAAAATAAATTGTTTACAAGCATGTCCTTGACTCTGGATCTGCTTCTTTAGGGGAGGATGATACACGCTAAGGCACCTCCCCTTAAAATGAGGGATGGTATGCAACATTTGGCCATGCTTAGAAGCTCCTGAGATCCCTTGCATGATTAATCATTCCTGATTTTTCTTAGTCGTGGTAATTGTATAAACCTGTGTTGATATGAAGCCGTCTGGAATGTGGAGCCACTTCAGGGAAGCCAGCTGCTCTGCAAAAATGAAAATTGAACTTTTGTCTAGTTATGTGATAAACATTTCGGGATTTGTTAGTGAAGCATAGCCTAGCTCATTCTGTCTAGTTATGGTGGGAAGAACAATGAGTACAACAGGGTGTGCGCTATGAAGAAGGAACGTCGTAGCACTAACCTCACCTAACCCTTTTCCTCACCTCCAGGAAAGAGGTCTCAATTTTGTTTCCTGTATTATTTTGAACACGCTGAGCAGGATAGAGAATCTAATTAAAATCCAAGTACATGTCACATAATAATACACTCAAAGCACTTCATCCTAATCACACTTTCCTACCTCTGATGTACCAGCATCATATTTTTTTTTGCCTTTTTTCACTCCAGTGAATATCTTCATATTTTTATTCTAACTGAATGATTTACTAAACAGTATTTTGCATGCTTCTATAACGTAGTCAACACTGAGCTACTTTTTGCAATGTGTCTTTTTCCTCAAAAATAATGATTTTAACATAACAGTAACTCCATTTTCACAGCTATGTAACAATTACATGGATATGCTATATTTTCTTTATCCATCCTCCTGTCAGTAGATACTTAGGTTGTTTACAGAGTTGAGTGAAGGTCTGAGTTGTTCTTATACCATCCTCTCCTTCCCAGGGAAAAATAGCTTTGTGGTTTATGACCATTATGGGGGATTAAAACTATTTACCTTTGTGAGAGCTGCTTCTCTCACCTATTGGGACAGAGGCCAAACTGCTCTTGGGGTCTGAGTAAGCAGGATGTAAGGGAGGGAGAATGGCCTGATATTATCTGAGTTAACATATTTGTGGGGTTCTAGATGTGTGTTTTAGGAGGATCCTTGGCCAAATATTAGGCGAAAGCTCTCTTCTTTATATTTTCATAAAGCACAGACTGTATTTTAAGAAGGTTCAAAACTCTAAGAGCCATCTATCAATGGGTTTGTAACAGTTTTGTTTTCCATTAAAGACAGCATTGAATAACCATCCAATATTACTTTCATTGGATTCTCAGGCTCTGTTATAGGGTCTCTTTGTTTGAATTGTTTCAATGATTTGAGTATAAATGGAAATTCCTACCCCCTTAACCCACTCTTAGGACAAAAAAAAAAATAGAAATAAGATTTTTATTTCATCAAACTTTGTGGACATGGCCTGGTCAGTGCTTCTCAACAAGAAGTAACCAGTCTTCATCTTTTATTATCTATATTGGCAGGAATGATTTCTGTTACAACTTTTCTTTTTCTTACGTGGGACACTGATAGGTTATCAAATGAGTGAAATCCACCTATCTGACAAGGGAGCAAGCATGGATATAATCCCCTGATACAATGCAATTTACAAGGAGTAAAAAGTAACCTCCTATGCTTTTCTCCTCTCTGTTTGGTAACCCCACATAAATGATCTCCTCGGTGTAAAAGGACCTAGGACTTGCTAGAACCTGTTTACCAAGGTGCTCTGTTTAACAAGGCCGTAAGTTCATAGATGAAGCCATATGTCACATGGTGAATGATCACAAAGCCCCCACTTCCTGCTCCCACAGTATTGATCTGAGTCCCCAGACAATTAGGAATTGGTGGTGGTTTTACGCATAAACTAAATGTAAGTAAAAAAGAATAGTAGTGTTTTTTGAAAAGTGAGCACAGGGAGGAAATAGACTGTGGTGTTTAGGATAGAGGAGCTACGAAGGGTTGTCTAGAGATACTTCTCAGGAACTGAGAAAGGTCCTCAGATTATATAGGACACCTCATGCATAGGATTCAGCAATCTGTTTCCATGCAGCATGCAGGGAAGTAGGAGAACTTCAGATGGGAGTTAAAACTGTTTACCAGGGACCTGACTCCCCTACTTGGTGACGATCATGGTGTCCAAGATGCCCAACGAAACAGCAGTGTTCTCTGCTTCCTATTGACCATAGAGCTTTTCCAGTGTAGACGGATGAAATGTCCTTTTTGAAGGTTTTGGAATAAATAAGACCCTGGAGCTCTTACATAACCTTAGAGAAGGACCCTACAAATCCTAATGAGATTGAATTTCTTGCTGGTCATGAGGGGAGATTGAGAAGGGATTTAATTTAGAGATTAGACTTACAGAAATAATTTAAAAAATATGTATATCCTCTCTTTGTCTCTGAGAGATGAGTAAGCAACTTTATACCTGCTATAGTTGAAAAAGTTGATGTAATAAACATGTCAGTAAAAATCTGAATATGCACTCTGAAACTGTGACATAGAATAAAACTGATGGCCCTTACTCCACTAGCCTCTACCCAGAGGTTGGTACAACATCTGATAAGCATTCAGCACATAGATCATAGTTTTTAAAAAGCTGTTAATAAGTCCTGTCACTTCCACTTCCAAGACGATCATTTTAATAGTGATGACAATAGATAACCTTAATAAGCTCTCTGCCAAGGATTCTTCTAATCACTTTACACACACTTATTAAGTGTGACTGAAGTGTTATAAGAAAAATTGTTAGTATCCCAATCTTCCAGAAGAGAAAATCAGGGCTCTGAAAGAAACTTGCCCACCTCTAATCCATATATTCCACTTGATATTCTTTGCCTCCATCTTAATCTGTGCTCAGTCATTTCTTTCTTTGATAACTACAGCAGCCTTCAATGGCTTCCCTGTATACTCTCTTGCCTGTCCTTTTCCATTTCCCACAGGACAACCAGAGTGAATCCTTAGAAAGTACATTACATTCTACCATTTTCCTGATCCTTTGGAGACTTCCCATTGCTTTCCTGTTACCATGGTGTTCTGGACCCAGTTTATATCCCCAGTGTATATCATCAGTGTGTAGTCCTCCTGTAGTATTTCTTCCCATTCTTGCTAATTTTCTGCTGAACTGGTCTTTTGATTTGGGAAAACACTTTCTCAGGACTTTTGTACACACTGTCACATCTGTTTTGCCCATACTGGTTAAGATTAGATTTAACAGGGGTGCCTGGGTGGCATAGCGGTTAAGCATCTGCCTTCAGCTCAGGGCGTGATCCCGGCATTGTGGGATCGAGCCCCACATCAGGCTCCTCCGCTATGAGCCTGCTTCTTCCTCTCCCACTCCCCCTGCTTGTGTTCCCTCTCTCGCTGGCTGTCTCTATCTCTGTCGAATAAATAAATAAAATCTTAAAAAAAAAATTAGATTTAACAACTGACAGAAAACTCCTACTAACAGTAGCTTAAATTAGACAGGAGTCTATTCACCTCACGTGAAATTTCCGTAGATCTGTTTTCCCATGGCGTCATGGTACAAGTTCCTTCTGTCTTGTTACTTGGCTGTGTGCGGCCTTCCTTCGTAATCAAAGTTGGCAGCATCCGTGTTCCTGGTAGCAAGATGAAGGAAGGCACGGAGAGGTTAAGCACAGCCCAGAAAATCTCTCCACGAAGGTAGAAGACAAAAGCCATTATTGAGTAAGCATTAAATCAGAATGTGATGTGCACCACAGGCAATCTGTTTAAGAAATCATAAAGACTGAGAAATCTCACCACCTTCTATAGGCGGGCAGATACAATCCATTACATAGATGTTTTTAAGATAAATACTAACTACTCCCTAAGCGAAAGGACTTGGCAGCACCATTGGTCACGTATGGTTTACCCTAAGTTCCTGGTTTTTTGTCCGTTTCCTTGCCCTTTCTTCCTTCCCTCACCTCCCATAAAATTTTCCAAGTGAGTCTAATATGCAGCTGAGTTGAGAAACACTCAGAGTGGGGAGAACAGGAAATGGGTACTTGTGTAGAGCAAACATAAAGAAGAAGAATAAACAATGTCCGAGAATAGGGAGGAATGCAAATGTTCCTGTTCTAAAATGTTCACGAGTCCCCATGGTTTAAAGAAGAGTTCATGAAAGATAAAGTAACAAGACGATTGGCCACATTCAGGGAAATGAATGAAAACCCTCTTTTAATCTTAAAGCCTCAAAGGATTTTGAGAGGACTCATTAAAATTGAGTAGAATAAGAAAATAGAACATAGCATACCTACTATATATGGAGCAGAGGGAGAATATTTACTCTATGTCTAATCAATGCAGTGATTATACCCTACTTCAAATTCTATCTTGATCTATTATGTCCTAAGGAGTGAATACATTCTCAGAACAAGAACTGAAGTGACTGTCCAGGGAATCCAATTAAGTACATGAATTTTAAACAACAAAAATGTACTTAATGTCTGAATCGCATTACATTTCTGTAAGATTTTCTGGGCAAATTTCAAGTAGAAAATACTAACTTTGGATCTTAATAACACTATTGGTAAAGCTGCTTCCATCCATCAACCTATTTAACTGTGATAACTCCTGGTAGACAAAGTTGCAGTTTCTCTTCCGTATCAACCTCAAGTTGTACCAATCAATTGAGAAGATTCTTTTTTCAATCTGTCCTAAAGGGAAAAATGGGGAGGGAAAGTAAATGTTTAATCACCTACAACTTTAAGAAATCTAAGTTGGTTCCATCTTGATTGTTCGTTATATCTCATGTAGTATATTGTTACCAGCATCTGTCCCCCCCCACCCCCAGCCATTGCACAGCAACTGGTATGTTCAGGTAAGATTTGTCCCATATCTGGTAAACCCTGTCTGGAGACAATCTATTAGCATAATTCCCACATTGCCACAGTTTAATCTCCTATCCATGGTGACTCAGGAAAACGTATGTAACCTAAATTAAACTAATCAAAGTAAGGCCTTGAAGAAATGGCCTGAAGAGATGCTTTATGGATGACAGGTCAGGAAGTATTTTAGCCTTTGTTACCAGGAAGCTCTTATTTGGTAATGGTCAGAGCCAAGCAAATTAAATTGGAATCCTAATTAAAAACACGCTTGAGCCTGTTAACTCTATTTTTAGTTACATGTACTAGTAAGTTACTCTTCTTTAGCCCAGTTTGAGTTATTTGTAACCAAAAGTATCTTTTCTGATAGAAAGCTATCATCTTAACTGATACAGTAGCTACCATTCAATATGCTAGGCATTATGCAAATGACTCGTTCACATTGTGAAGGTTTATCTTTTTACTTGGATCCTATCTCTTAGAATTTCTACAGAAATTACATTCATCCTTATAGATTCAATCTCACCTCTTCAACTGTGTTTCTCAGTGGCTTTGTACACAGTCAGGTGTCTTCCATTGAAAACAACACTCTCATTGTTCGTCAGGTTTTTGTTAGTTTCTCTGACATATAACATTGTATTAGTTTTCGATATACCATATGATTTGACAGGGAAGCATCATAATAGAATGATCACTTTGTTTTTCATGGTGAAACCAAGTATAATCAAAGTATGTACTTTTAAATATTGAGATTAGTGAATCTGCTAAAGAGAAGTGTGGCCTATATGCAGGGATATACCTCTTTGGTCTTTTCAATTAGGATGAGATTAAGCACATATTTTCCCTTAGGGACAGCTGAAAACTGGATGGTAGCTGTTATGCATTAAATGTTATGTAAAAGAAACCATTTGCAGAAAGAATAATTGCAAATATAGCTCTTAATCTCATGTGGACCATTAGTTAACTCGCCATGAAGAAACCAGCAACCCAGCTATCCTTTATCATGAACTCACCTTTATTTTTTGTTTATGTAGAGGTAAAAAAATCAGGTTTATTTTATTTTCTTTTTTTAACATTTGGTTTCAACCAAGGCATTTCTCCTCAACAGCAAAGTTCAACAACAGATTTTCAAGGTGACTGATGACAAGTTAATGAGTATTTGGGAATTTAATAGAATTGAAATGAGAGAAAGTTGTTGGGAGAAAATTTCATATCTCATAAGTGTCATTTGATTGAGAACATATTTTTATAGTGAAGGTAGGAGGTATATTTTTTAATTATCTGGATATGAGAAAATATTTTTGACCTCTGAATAAACTTGTAACATAAAGGTGAGTCAAGAAAATAAGGCACATGGAATAAGTTAAAATCTCTGGAAAAATTAAAAAGTCATCTAGGAAACGATAGTCTGAGTTCAGAGAGTTGAATTTTAAGATACTCCTACCTCTTCTGAGGATTAACTTTTTGCCTAGATAAGGAATGTCAGAATGGCAGAAGGGAAATTTGCAAAAGGGAAATTAAAAACTTGATACATGCACAGTTGTGTAGAAAGGTTATGTTGAGTTGCCAATATTAAGAACTGTTACCTGATTAAAGTAGCATAAAACATATTCATTTTTTTCCTTTTAACTGCTATAGTCTGTGGTTATTAGTTTCCAGTCTAATGATAAATGTTACAAATGCCTAAAAATGAATGGTTGTGTTAAAAGTTGTTTTTTTCCTTAAGTGTCTTTCAATTGATGTAAAGATAAGATAGAAGAAGATAGCCAATAGTCACTTCACTGAACATTCAATTATTAAAATGCTAATGAGGAAACTTGTTAACTTTTCAGCAGATAGTATACAGGACCATGCTTAAGTTTGGCTAAGAGAAAGCCAATTCAACTCACTTAGGTGTTAACAGAAAGCACTCTATTTTTTGCTAAACAGAAAAAAATATGTTTAATTTGATTGCATTTATTTCACGCATTTCATAGAAGACTTCCTTATCCTGTCTCTAGAGAGGCATTATGAATAATTGAAGGGGGTCTTTCCATGTGAGCAGGAAACGTGATCTAACAAATGGAGCTTTAAAAATTTTTAGCATCTGTCCTAAGTTTTGTTATCCAAAATCCTAGAGGGAAAGGTTTCTAATTTTACGGTGTATCCTAGAGTACTAGGGACTGGCGAAAATCCAACAAAACCTCATTATAGAAGGGATGAGTGTTTTTTTAAAAGCCTAGCAAAATTAAAGTACTTAGCTTTGGGGAGAAGGAATAGATATCAAGAGGAGGAAATAATGTTTTAAATCTTTTAGCCACTTTTAAGATTTATCTGCGTAAGTACAGATTTGCTACCATTTCTTATACCTTCCCAAATCAATACCTACAATTCCATACAATAAAATTTCATAACAACTTTGAAATTGTGAAAAATAAAACACAGTGGACAGTTAAGGACGTAGTTTTATTCAAGCAATTGCAATAGAGAATATATGTAATAATGAGTAATGTTAAAGAGAAATTTCATGAGATGGAATTAAATCGGCAAGGAAGACTTTAAGACTGTTTCAATGGGAGAGAAAGACTATTGCAATAGAGCAGAGACGTTGAACTCAAATCCACCCAGACAAAAAGTGGGAGTTTAAGTGCTGAGATGAGCAAGCAGAAAAGTATAGGAGGACCTTGGGGAGAGGGGAGGTTGATCAATGGGATTAGACCAACACTCTTAGCAAACTGGTACTTTTCCGATTAGGCTTCTACCTCCCACAGAGACTGGGCTATGAGTGCTATTGTGTGTGTGTGTGTGTGTGTGTGTGTGTGTGTGTGTGCGCGCGCGCACGGTTTCCCCCCGCCCCCCCCCCGCCCCTTTGGAAAGCTCAACAATTAACTCTGCATTTTTTTAATTGTATCATTTTTTTGAAAACTTATTTAAATTCAATTAATTACCATGTAATGTATTATTAGTTTCAGAGGTGGAGGTTAGTGATTCATCATTCTTATATAATACCCAGTGCTCATTTCATCATGCCCTCCTTAATGTCCATCACCCAGTTACCCTATCCCCTCACTCCCCTCCACTTTCTTGATGGTTACATTTTAAAGGAATGGCCCTCAATTCCTTGACATTCTAGGTTATAAAACTAGCAAGAGGCTAGGAAACGATAAACACCTTGAAGGGGCATGGAATGATTTTTTAATTGCAAGATTTCTTAAGTGCTCTAAGAAAAGGGTAATCAGGGGCCTATAGTCAGGAAGAAATGTCTAACATTTAGTTGAGTTAAGGGTGTTTTGATTAGGTAAGTCTGAAAAGAGAATTTGGGGTTTTATACCAAAAAAGACTCATTGAGGGGGAGTGGGGATGTACATTAACTGATTGAGGAAAAGTGGAGATGTGATCTATTTCAGAACATGTAATGGCCATCTCTCAGGACCCAAAAAGATGGGGGAAGGACTTTTTTTTTTTTTTAATCCTTTTTACTCTTTATTCTAAACTACCCCATTTAAGGAACATAGGGCTCAAGTCAAGTTCAACATTGTTAAACCAATACAAGGCCCCTTTTCATCAAAGGATGATGCAATTAGCTTTAGAATAGTGTTTTCTTTTCTTTTTTTTTTTTTTTAAGATTTTATTTATTTATTTGACAGAGATAGAGACAGCCAGCAAGAGAGGGAACACAAGCAGGGGGAGTGGGAGAGGAAGAAGCAGGCTCATAGCGGAGGAGCCTGATGTGGGGCTCGATCCCAGAACGCCGGGATCATGCCCTGAGCTGAAGGCAGACGCTTAATGGCTTAACGACTGAGCCACCCAGGCGCCCCAAGAATAGTGTGTTTTCTAAGTGGGAAACTTTCACAGGATTCTTGTTTGTTTTGTTTTAAATTCAAGTTAGTTGGCCTATAGTGTAGTGTTGGTTTTAGAAGTAGAATTTAGTGATTAATCACTTATATATAATACCCAGTGCTCATCCTAACAAGGGCCCTCCTTAATGCTCATCACCCATTTAACCCATCTACTCACTCACCTTCCCTCCAGTAGCCCTCTGTTTGTTCTCTGTAGATAAGAATCTGTTTCCTGATTTGCCTCTTTCCCCCCATGTTCATCTGTTTCATTTCTTAAATTCCACATGTGAGTGAAATCATATGGTATTTGTCTTTCCTGACTGACTTATTTCACTTAGCATAATAGTGTCTATCTCCATCCACGTTATTGCAAATGGCAAGATTTCATTCTTTTTTATGGCTGAGTAATAGTCCATTCTATATATATACCAAATCTTCTTTATCCGTTCATCAGTCAATGGACTTTTGGGCTCTTTCCATAATTTGGTTATTGTTAATGCTGCTATAAACATCAAGGTGCATGTGTCCCTTTGAATCAGTATTTTTGTATCATTTGGGTAATTGCAATTGCTAGATCATAGAGTAATTCTATTTTTAACTTTCTGAGAACCTCCATATTGTTTTTGAGAGTGGCTGAACCACTTTGCATTCCCAACAGTGCAAAAGGGTTCCCCTTTTCGGCATCCTTACCATCTTTTGTTTCCTTTGTTAATTTTAGCCATTTCTGACAGGTGTGAGGTGATATCTCATTACAGTTTTGATTTGTATTTCCCTGATGAGTGTTGAGCATCTTTTCATGTGTCTGTTAGCTATTTGGATATGTTCTTTGGACAATGTCTATTCATGTCTTCTGCCCATTTCCTAACTGGATTATTTTTGGGGTGTTCAGTTTTATAAGTTACTTATATATTTTGGATACTAACCTTTTATCAGATATGTCATTTGTAAATACTTTCTCCCATTCTGTAGGTTGCCTTTTAGTTCTATTGATTGTTTCCTTCACTGTGCAGAAGCTTTTTATCTTGATGAGGTCCCAGTGGTTCATTTTTACTTTTGTTCCCTTGCCTCTGGAGACATGTTGCTGCACCCAAGGTCACAGAGGTTGCTGCCTGTTTTCTCCTCTAGGATTTTGATGGTTTCTTGTCTTACATTTAGGTCTTACATTCATTTTGAATTTATTTTTGTGTATAGTGTAAGAAAGTGGTCCAGTTTCATTCTTCTGCATGTTGCTGTTCAGTTTTCCCAACACCATTTATTAAAGAGACTTTTTTTTTCCATTGGATATTCTTTCCTGCTTTGTCAAAGATTAGTTGGCCATACATCTGTGGGTCCATTTCTGGGTTCTACATTCTATTCCATTGATCTGTGTTTTTGTGCCAGTTCCACACTCTCTTGAGGGCTACAGCTTTGTAATATAGCTTAAAGTCTGGAATTGTGTTGCCTCTCTCTTTGCTTTTCTTTTTCAACGTTACTTTGGTTACTCACAGCCTTTTGTGGTTCCTTACAAATTTTACAATTGTTTGTACTAGCTCTGTGAAAAATGCTGGTATTATTTTTATAGGGATTGCATTGAATGTGTAGATTCCTTTGGGTAGTAGAGACATTTTATCAGTATTTGTTCTTCCAATCCATGAGCATGGAATGTTTTTCCATTTCTTTGTGTCCTCCTCAATTTCTTTCATCAGTGTTCTATGGTATTCAATGTACAGATCTTTGACCCCTTTGGTTAGGTTTATTTGTAGGTATCTCTGGGTTTTGGTGCGATTGTAAATGGGATTGATTCCCAGATTTCTCTTTATGCTGCTTCGTTATTGGTACACACAAATGCTACAGATTTCTGTACATTGATTTTCATATCCTGCAAATTTGTTGAATTCATGTATCTGTTCCAGCAATTTTTTGGTGAAGTCTTTCAGGTTTTCTACATGGAGTATCAAATTGTCTGCAAATAGTGAAAGTTCGACCTCTTCCTTGCTGATTGGGATGCCTTCTCTTTCTTTTTGTTGTCTGCTTGCTGAGGCTAAGACTTCTAGTACTATGTTAAATAACAGTGGTGAGAGTAAACATCCTTGTCTTGTTCCTGACTATAGGGGAAAGGCTCTCAGTTTTTCCCCACTGAGGTTGATATTAGCTGTGGATCTTTCATATAGGGTCTTTATGATGTTGAGGTATGTTTCTTCTATCCCTACTTTGTTGAGGGTTTTTATCAAGAAAAGATGCTGTATTTTGTCAAATGTTTTTCTGCATCTATTTAGAGGAGCATATGGTTTTTATCGTTTTATTAATGCGGTATACCATAGTGGTTGATTTGCAGGTATTGAACCACTCCTGTAGCCCAGGAATAAATCCCACTTGACCATAGTGAATAGTCCTTTTATTGTACTATTAGATTGAATTAGCTAGTATCTTGTTAAGAACTTTTGCATTCATGTTCATCAAGGATATTTGTCTGTAATTCTCCACTTTCGTGGTGTCTTTGTCTGGTTTTGGGATCAGAGTAATGCTGGCTTGTAGAATGAGTTTGGAAATTTTCCTTCCATTTCTTTCCTTCCATTTCCTTCCATATTTTGGAACAGCTTCAGCAGAATAGATATTAATTGTTTTTTAAATGTCTAGTAGAATTCCCCTGGGAAGCCATTTGGCCCTGGACCCTTATTTGTTGGGAGATTTTTGATTACTGATTCAATTTATTTGCTGGTTATGGGTCTGTTCAAATTTTCTATTCCTTCCAGTTTTAGTTTGGTAGTTCATATCTTTCTAGGAATTTATCCATTTCTTTCAGATTGCCCAATTTGTTGGCATATAATTCTTCCTAATGTTCTCTTATAATTATTTGTATTTCAGTGGTATCAGGTGTGATATCTCCTCTTTCATTTGTGATTTTATTTATTTGGGTCTTTCTCTTTTCTTTTTGATAAGTGTGGCAAGGAGTTTATCAATTTTGTTAATTCTTCCAAAGAACCAGCTCCTAGTTTTGTTGATCTGTTCTACTGTTTTTTATTCCTATATCATTTATTTCTGATTAATTATTTAATTAGATTATTCCTAATCTTAATTATTTCCCTTCTTCTTCTGATTTTAGGCTTTATTTGCTGTTCTTTTTCCAGCTCCTTTAGGTGTGAGGTTAGGTTGTGTATTTGAGACTTTTCTTGCTTCTTGAGGAAGGCCTGTATTACTGTATACTTCCCTTTTAGGACCACCTTTGCTGTGTCCCAAAGGTTTTGGACTGTCGTGTTTTCATTTGCTTCCATGTATTTTTTTCCTTTAATTTCCTGATTAACCCAGTCATTCTTTAGTAGGGTACTCTTTAACCTCTCTGTCTTTGTGGGCTTTTGCAGGATTCTAATCATGGTGATGACTTCATTGATAAGTGTGTAACAGAGTCAACCTAATCTAGGCAAAATATTCTATTCCCAAAGCATTCTTTTAATCAAAATAGCAGTTTTACTGCAAGTCACAAAGAATTCTTCTGTTGATGACTTTTTCTTTTTTTTTTTTTTTAAATGTTTTGACTTTTCTCCTATGATTGTTGATTAGTTTCTGTTTGTTACAATTCCATGCTTATTCCTTAGAATACTAATCCCTCAGATTTGTTTTGTGCTCTACAAAGTCTGGAACTTTTGTTTATATTATCTCATCTGATAATTGCCCCAGTATCCTGTGGCGTAGTCAAGAGCAGGAATCTGCAAACTTTTTCTGTAAAGGACCAGATGGTAAGGATTTTAGGCTTTCTGTACCATGAGGTCTCTGTGACAACTACTTAGCTCTGATTTTGTAGCACAAAAACAACCATATTCAATATGTAAATGCGTGAACATGAATGTGTTTCAGTAAAATGTTCATGGACCCTAAAACTTGAATTTCATATACTTTTTCCTGATTCATGATGTATTAATCCTATGATTCCCCCCCCCCCCCCCAACTATCCTTAGTTTGTTCACCATACAAAACCAAGTGGCAGGCCAGATATGGCCTCTGAGCTACAGTTTGCTGATTGTAGGGTAAAATAATGTGAAGGTTTGGATTTTGTCTCTACTACTTACTAACACTAAAGTCTTTGAGTAAATAACTTTGTCTCGAGTTGCCACTTCCATGTTTTCACAGTACAAATAAAAATGCCTGCTTCACAGTTCCATGAGAATAAAATAACATTAATAAGATAAAATACTAAGTTTCTAGAATTGTAGTTTCTCAATTACTTTTCTCTTCCTTATATTATGCGTTGGATGAGGGATCTAGTCTCAAAAGTTAAGTGATCTGCTCAGGACCGTAGAGTCTTCAGTGGTAAAGCTGGGACTTTGAATTCAAGTCTCTTGCACATTTGTTGAACTCTAACCAAGCTGTCTCCCTTTTGCATGGCACTTGAACACAGTGGGTCTCTTTCCCCATCTTGGACCTTTCTCAGACGTGCAGCTCACTTCCACTTGCTGTCATCTTCATCACTTAGTTCTTATTATTCTAAACAATTTAAAAAAAAATCCAAGCAAAACCTAGAAATAGGGCTTGCTAATTCTAACTACTACTCCCCTAAGCTTCTACTCACTAGAGACCACCAGGTTTCTTCAAGTGGAAAAGCTCATTTGCATCACCTTTATATATTGTGCTTTTTGTTTTATATTACATGAAAGTGATCCTCTGGACTTTATAATGGACAGACGGAAGTGGAAAATTTGAGAAAATTAAGACATTATATCAGACTATAAGATTGATGGGGTTTGGGGGCATAGGTGAGGTTTGGTGGGGTGAGGTCCGGAGCCAACAACGAAGAAGGAATTCTTGGGACGTCTTTGATGCAAAGAGGTGGTTTATTAAAGCACGGGGACAGGACCCATGGGCAGAAAGAGCTGCTGCCAGGGGTGTGAGGGGTGGCTGATTATACACTGTGGGGTTGGGGGAGGTAAGGAAAAGGGAGGTTTCAAAGGGATTTTCATATGTTAAAGAAGACTCACAGGATACTGAGGCCTTGCCATAGTCAAGTTCAGGTTATTTTTCCTTCTAGCAAGACATTAACAATAAGATAGTTGGGAGATTCCTGGAAGAATGTCACACATATCCCAAGGGGGGGGGGGTTGGGGGGGGTTGTTTCCAGGGTGTCAGCTTGTGCTTTGTCCTTAGCTAGACTTCTTCCTCATCAAAATGCACTTGTATTTGTAAATACAATGTGCTGTTTTCACTGAAATATGAAAAAGCAGTTGGTTACATTCACAGTGGAACTAGCTTAAAAAATCAAAGACCTGATAAAGATAAAACATAGAATCTTTTTTTCTAGGCAGAATACATTGAAGGTTTAAAAAAAAAAACCATAAAGAAAAAACTTTTTGTTTCTTGTGAAGAGCAGACTGGTAATTTAAGAAAACTTTGTCCTTTTAACAGAAAACCAAATCTTAATTTTGGGTCAGTGTACTTTTGATATTACAGTCCCCCCTCCTTTGTTTTTTAATGTGTGTAGTGTTTTGGTTATCTCCTAGGGTGTTTACATTTCAATGACCTAAGACTCCCAACTCCAAGGGACAGAAAAAAATGCAAATTTTCTCCTAGGAGTTTTTTGGGTAATTGTTATTTAAAATATTCCTTTGTGTTAGGGTCAGACAGCATGGGACACATCTGGGTTTTTGTTTTTTGTTTTTTAAAGATTTTATTTGAGAGAGAGAGAGAGAGAGAGAGGAGAGAGAGAAAGAAAGCAAGCATGAGTGGGGAGAGGGGCAGTAGGAGAAGCAGGCTTCCCGTTGAGCAGGGAGCCTGAGGTGGGGCTTGATCCCAGGACCCTGAGATCATGACCAGAGCTAAGGCAGACAGACGCTTCACAGACTGAGCCACCTAGGTGGTCCTGTTTGTTTTTTTTTTTTTAAGATTTTATTTATTTATTCGACAGAGATAGAGACAGCCAGCGAGAGAGGGAACACAAGCAGGGGGAGTGGGAGAGGAAGAAGCAGGCTCATAGCAGAAGAGCCTGATGTGGGGCTCGATCCCATAACGCCGGGATCACGCCCTGAGCCGAAGGCAGATGCTTAACCGCTGTGCCACCCAGGCGCCCCTGTTTGTTTGTTTTTAATCATGATAATATCCTTCTCTTTCATGAATTTTCCAGAGATTCCAACTCTTAGCATCCTTGTAAGGCTTTGTCATAAGTGTCTGGATCTTAATCTGTGGCATCTTGTGCCCCCCTAACTTTGTAAAAGAGCATGCTAAGTATCTAATTTATTATTCTACTCTCCCACCTTGTCTGTCAACCCTGAAGATAGCAGAGTCGTGGACCCCTGCGTATCCTTCTCTAAAATCCGATCTTACTCTAACTTTCTAATTCAAGCTACAGCTTCTAGTTGGGCATCAGCGGCCAGCTGAATTCCCCACAGTAGAGGGCAGTCCACTGTGGCATTCATGTGTTTCCCGTGTTTCCCTTACGCTGCTGCAGTGTGCTATTTGTAATTCCTCAAATAAGTGTATTAGGGCAGCCAGCATTTTTGAGGCATCCCTGTATTTGTATGGTGGTCCACAAGTATCTGACATATGGTCCATCTTCACCACATAGAGGTCGAAGGCCAATTTGGGATTTCCCTCACAGATGCTTCTTTCTCAAGTCTAGGGAACTTAAGAGATGTGTAGAGCCATCTCTTCCCACAGGAGGTTGATAGCTAATTCAGGCTTTACCCCACAGGTACCTCTTTCCCATGGCCTATTTCTTTGACCGCCTGGCTGGCTTACCAGTTATTGGTTTACAAGCTCCTTGGGGGCTTCCCAGGAATAATTTGAAATAGGCCGCATACTTGGAAGCAGGGATAGACTGAAGAAGGAGGCAGGCCACCTCATATTGGTAGGTGGCAGATTGAATAAGCAAAGAGAATTTACATATGAGGCTTATCCTGGGCAGCTGCAAACCAAATAGATCTCCACATCCACATGTTACCTCTTAAAAATTTATGTAGGGGCCTTACTGAGTTCAGTCACCTATGTTGTCCAGATTGTCGCAGTACCACATCATTATTTCAAGGCTATTTCCTGGGTCAGCCTCTGGGAGTGGAGAAGGCAAAGAGAATTCACAGTCCATGGACAGAGGAGGGAGTGAGCCTTTGATTGTCAGGGTCCAGCTCAAGGGTCAACCAGTGGTCATGTCTTCTTGAACTCCTCTGACAATTTACTATTTTTCTTGTTGATATTGAAGCTAAGATCATTGATTTGAATGCTTTCTTCTTAATACAGAAGTTTATCACTGGGATCAATCTAAGTTGATACTTTTATTTTTAGTACTTTATGAATCAGTAAGACAATGTTTTTGTCTTGACAATGTCTAGGACAGTGCTTTGCTTTGGCTTGTGTTGTTTTTGACATGAAGTCTGATGGCCATTATTATTTTTGACCCTTTATATATAACAGATATAAACTTAAGTAATGTAAGCATATATGATATATTTAAATCTATGGAACAGCATGATTTACCAAAGGAGTCAGTGTTGACAGGACTAAGATGTTGAACCCTGTAGAAATCCAACATCAAGAGGCTGGGATAAAAAGAGAAGAAGCCAACAGAAATACAATAATTCTGACTTCTTAATGTGTTCCATACTTCACTGTCATCTTATATTCATTAAAAATACTTATTACCCAGATCTTTTAGATATCCTATAAAATAAGGTGTTTCTTGACAAGTATAGTTCATCGTATTTCCAGCAATATGACTTCTTTTACATTAATTTTTATTCACTTTTTAGACTAAGAATTGGTTCTATAATAAATGATAAATTAGTGGTGTGCCCTATTAAAATTTTAAAAATATTAGATCTAGTTTCATATTAGGACTGCTCCTAAAGAAGTATATTACTAATGGATCTAAGGATCACACCTACCTGCATCAGAACTATAGTGGCTTGCTAGGAATGTTGATTACTGGGATTCCAGCCTGAATTTAGAGTGTCTATACATTTTCACTTTTATTAAAATCTTCAAATGACTCTTAGGTATACCAGGGTTGGAGAATTAGGAGTCATTTTGTCAGTGGTTCTGAACTCTTCCTATGCACTGAAAGGTGGTTTTTTGTTTGTTTGCTTTTTAAATGATGCTGCCTGGGCTCTATAGGGATTTTGATTCAGTTGATTAGATTTGGGGCCTGGACATCTATATTTTAGGCCTTTCAAGTAATTCTAATGTGCATTAGAATTTAGAACCATGTCTTAGGGTGAAGTATGAGCACATGGAAGTGGGTGTTTACGTGTAGAAGAAATCTGGAATTTTCTTTGGAACAGGCAATATAGCTAAGTGCAAAAAGTGAGCAAGAACCTGGCTGTTATCATAGATCAGGCAGGTTATAGGTCAAACAGAGAAACTTAAGACAGACATGGAATAATCAGAAGATAATGTTAGTCAAAATGATGTTAAGAATGAAACAGAGGCAGAAAGATGCCATTATCTCATATAGTCTCAAAGGATTCTGTATGTGCGCTCTAAATCTGAAATGTCAGAGTATCCTAGTGAATAGGAAAGTAAAACCTATTGCTGACCTTAAGGTAGGGATTTTTTTTTTTTTTTAATCTTGTAGTATTTGCTGTGTGAATGGCTTAGGGTTCAGAGATTTTTCTTTATACCAGATAATATAAAAAAAAAATCTATGCACCCTAATTATGGCAGGCAAAAGTGCATAGATTTAGATCAGTGAACGCAAGTTTTCTTTGATTTTTTTTCATCTTTTTAACACTTTTCATGACTGATAGCAGGAGCTATGGTAGGGGCACAGGGAGAGAGAGAATCCAAGCAGACTCCCTGCTGAGCATGGGATCTGACACAGGGCTTGATCCCATGATCATGACCTGAGCCAAATCAAGAGTTAGTTGCTTAACCTATTGAGCCATGCAGGTACCCCAAGGCTTGCTTCTTTGAAGTTATTTCCACTTTAATGGGAGAGATTATCAAACATATCTCTAATGGCTGGAAGAGGAGGTATTTTAAGAGTATAACACTTTTTCCCAGTGTCCCTGAAATCATACCACACAGCTCCTGCTGCACACAGTGTTTGTATCCCCCCAAATTTCATATTGAAATCCTAACAGTGACGGTTATAGGAGGTGGAATCTTTGGGAGGTGATTAGGTCAATAGAGTGGAGCCCTCATGATGTGATTAATGCCCTTGGAGTCCTGAGAGAGTTTGCTTCCCCTCTCTGCCCTGTGAGAATACACTGAGGAGTTGGCACTCTGTGACCCAGAAGAGGGGTCTATCCAACTATGGTGGCATTCTGATCTTAGACTTCCACCCTCTAGACCTGTAAGAAATAAACTTCTGCTGTTATAAGTGACCCAGTCTATGGTAACTTGTTAGAGCAGCCCAAGCATTCTAAGACAGCTACTTTAATTACATGTATGGCCATATCATTGTCCACATATTGTTCACACACACAAGTATATTGAGCTTCAAGGGAGTTGGGTAGATACATAGATAATGTCTACTTCCTATGAGTTCTGGTTTCTCTTTGCTGTTATGGTGGTTTGACTACTTACTTGTAAGTGCCTCAGTCTGTGGGATCATCTGTGGGATAGCTCTCACATCTAACAGTTTTGATTATTATCAACCCATGCTTTGATTATTTCTTGTGTTCTGAAAGGTCTTTTGCAGTGTTCTTGTCTAAGAGGTAAGCAGAAAAAAAAATTTAATTTCATTTTTCATCCTGAAGATATTGATACTTGTACATATATCACCCCAGTTGAGTTTGTCCATGCAATGACTCCATAGTCTCTGATGCAGTTGCATTTCAGAAACTGTTTCCAGATTATCTGAATCTGCCATTTGGAAGGGATGTTAACAAGTAGGTAGTATTGCTGAAATGGTTTAACAAGATAAAACAATGTATAAAACTGAAAGTGTTCCATGTTGGACTTCATTTATGCCAGGACAATTTGAAAAAGAAAACGCCCATTGACAAAAGGTCAACTTGTTTTCCAGATAATAAACTATAGCAACACTTCTGGTGAGGATTTTAAAAACAGAGAGCTACAATAATAATCAATGTGAGTTTTAAATAAGAATGAGGCATCGTGGTATTCAATTGTATTATAAGCATAAGATAAGACTTTTACTTAGCTGCTTCAAAGAGAGGTAAGATTTATTTTATATAGATTTTATTTTTTCTATTTTCTTGTACAATTACATTTTACATTTTCTTCAAAGTTTATTATTTCATTAGATGAATCAATACCACTATCCTAAAGAAAATTTGAAAAAAACAAAAAGAAAAGATGTTACCTACCATTAATACTTAAGTGTATTTCTTTGTTTATTCTCTTATGCAAATTTATTTCTTTTTATATATTGTTTACGTCTGCAGATTTGGTCGCTCTCTTTTATTTTTATAAACTAAAATAATGTCGTTTTAAGAATCAGTATGCCAGTGTGAGTAGGAAGTCTATGGCCCTTTCCATTCGTTCCCTGAAAGTCTGTGGTTTACTCAGTCTATAAGAAAGTATATCTGAAAGTCATGCCCAAATAGAGAAAACCTCAGTTTCGAATGTTTGCTACTGCCTGTGGTCCTATAGGCTCTTCCTCTTACATCATGTTTCCTTTGATCAGCAGTCATTCATAGTATGAAAATCTTGC
The DNA here is from genome assembly GCF_017311325.1 of Ursus maritimus. Taxonomy (NCBI): domain Eukaryota; kingdom Metazoa; phylum Chordata; class Mammalia; order Carnivora; family Ursidae; genus Ursus; species Ursus maritimus. The sequence continues at coordinate 26,874,836 of NW_024426996.1, read as the reverse complement.
CAATCATGTGTGGGGCCCCAGCTCCTAGTATAGACCAGTGCGGGCTTCTGAGGCACGTGACTCTAAAGAGTAGTCTCTTCTTTCAGTGTTAGACATAGCTCAGCTGTCCCATGCTGGTTTCTAGGTTGTTCTTCCAGGGCCCAACCCCTTTAGTGCAAACCATAGTCATCCCCCATCAAAGAAAGGACCAGCCTATCCAGAAATACAGCACCTTGATATGGTTTATGGTGGTGTGAGCTGATCCAAAATCATATCTCTATATTCAGTTTGTTGGATCTTTTTGGGGTCAGACAGCTTTCCTTTTCGATCCCTGAATGCAAATTGTTCATTCCACTTTCTTATTGGACAATGAAAATATCCCATGATGGCTACTTGTGCAGTTGTCAGGAGCAGACCCTTCCATAGTTACCTGATAGTCTCCTTTTTAACTTTTTAAAATCCAGGAGTTCGTATTATGTCCTTCTTGGAAAATAGTTTTGAATAGTTTGAATGTCCTTCTTGGAAAATAGTTTGAATGAATGAAGGATTTAGGAAAAGTTTGTTTACTCACTGCAAGAGGGACAACAATCTGTCACTGTATCATCTGAGTGAGTTACCTCCCAAGTACTATCTGGGTGAATTCAAATGTTCTCTCTAAAGAGTAAAAAACAACATAAACTCCAACTTAGCTTTTTAATTTCCTTTATTTTGAAATAATTGTAGATTCACATGCAATTGTAAGCCATAATATGGAGAGCTCGTGTAGCCTTCACCCAGTTTCTCCCAATTGTAGCCTCTTGCAAAAACTATGGTACATTATCACAAACAGGATATTGGCATTGATATGTAGTAAAGATACAGAACATTATCCTTATCACAAGGAATCCCTCATGTTGCTCTTTTATACCCACACTCACTTTCATCTTACCTTACTTACTCCTTTTTTTTTTTTTCAAGAATGCCATGCAAATGGAATTGCACATTATGTAATCTTTTGGGATTGACTGAAAAAAAGTTCACTTAAAAAAATAGCATAATTCTCTAGAGAATCAACCATTTTGTTGGATGCATTGACAGTTTTTCTTTATGGCTGAATAGTATCCATGGTTTGGATATACCATGGTCTGTTTAATTATTTACCTATTAAAAGACATTTGACTTATTACTAGTTTTTTGCTATTATGAATAAAGCTGCTATATTCATGTATAGGTTTTTGTGGGAACATGCGTCAGTTTTCTGAGATAAATGCCCACATCTGCAATTTTGGGGTCATATGGTATTATTATAATTTAAAACTGACAGTGGGATTAATCCATGTGGAGGGCATTGATGATCCCGGTTAGAATTGTTTTGGTAGAAAGTTGGGGATAGAAACCTACATTGGGTGAGTTCAAGAAAGATTGGGAAGAGGGGAATTAGAGAGAATAAATATAGTGAGTTGGGAAGAGGGGAACTGGAGAGAGTAAATATAGTGAGTCTTTTGAAGGGCTTTGCTATAAGAGAACTTAGATACGGGATAGAAGTTGAGGTGTGAGACACTGGAGGAGATAATGCTAAGTGAAATAAGTCAAGCAGAGAAAGACAATTATATGGTTTCTCTCATCTATGGAATATAAGAAGTAGGAAGATCGGTAGGAGAAGAAAGGGATAAAGAAAGGGGGGTAATCAGAAGGGGGAATGAACCATGAGAGACTATGGACTCTGAGAAACAAACTGAGGGCTTTGTGGGGGGGGGAATGGGATAGGCTGGTGATGGGTAGTAAGGAGGGCACGTATTGCATGGTGCATTGGGTGTTATATGCAACTAATGAATCATCGAACTTTACATCAAAAACCAGGGATGTACTGTATGGTGACTAATATAATAAAAAATATTATTATAATAAAAATAAAAAAAAGTTGTGGTAGAAAAATAACAGCATGTTGATTTGATGACGCAAAAAAGTAAGAGGGAACTGATGGAGATTGGGATATGGAGGTATAGGGAAGAAGGCTGGCCTTATAACCAATGAGAGAAAATGGGACACAGTGCCAACATGGAGCCTTGGCATGGACACATTATCTGTAACAATGGGAGATTCTGAAAAATTTTCTCATGTTGGTATGATAATTTCCTCCATTCTGTTTACTCTGGTTTTTTTGAACTCCTATTAGGTACATGTTGGTTTTTTTTTTGTTTTTTGTTTTTTGTTTTTTTATAGCTTCTTTCTTTTCCTCCTTTTGTTCTTTGCTTTGTAAGATTTCCTTAATATCCCCTTCCTTCATTTTTTTTAACTTGTCTACTGATTTAGTTATACAATATTTTAGTTTACAACAGTGTTTTATCATTCTTTAAGTTTCCATTTGAAACCAGTTCTATTCTGTTATCATGTATGCAATACATTCTTTGATTTCTTGTGAATATTAATTATACTGTTTGTGACAATTTCATGTTCAGCTTGGCCGGGCTGAGGGATGCTCAGATGGCTGCAGAGACATTTCTGGGTGTGTCTATGAGGGTGTTTCTGGAAATGTTCACCATTTGATTCAGTAGACTAAGATCCCTCCCACCAATGTGGGCAGGCATCATCTAATTCATTGAAGGCCCAAATAGAACAAAAAGGCGAAGGAAAGGAGAATTTTTTCTCTTCCTAAGCTATGATGCCCATATTCCTGCCCTTGAACATCTGAACTCCTGGTTCTTGGGTCTTTGGACTCAAAAACTGAATTATACTACCACAGGCTTTCCTAGTTTTCCAGCTTGCAGATGGCAAATCATGGGATTTCTCAGCCTTCACAGCTGTGTGAGCCAATTCCTATGTATCCTATAAATTCTGTTTCTGTGGAGAACCTTGACATTGTTGGAAGTATTTTATTTTTCCTACATTGTTTCTGTTTACTCCAGATTCCTTTTCTTTTTGTTGGTCTCTCCAAATCCTATTAGAGATTTCTCTTAATGTATTATGAGCCACACTATTCAAGAACCATGAACTAAAAAGCCATACAGAGGGGCGCCTGGGTGGCGCAGTCGTTAGGTGTCTGCCTTCGGCTCAGGGCGTGATCCCGGCATTCTGGGATTGAGCCCCACATCAGGCTCCTCCGCTAGGAGCCTGCTTCTTCCTCTCCCACTCCCCCTGCTTGTGTTCCCTCTCTCGCTGGCTGTCTCTCTCTGTCAAATAAATAAAATCTTTAAAAATAAATAAATAAATAAAAATAAATAAATAAAAAGCCATACAGATGTGTTGGGTATGTGTGCAAGTCTTGTCTCATGGACTTTGCTATTCATAAGAGCTGTGAAGTATATGTGAGTTCTCTCTCAGGAGAATCTGCTTCTGCAGAGAAGTCTCACCGGTAGATATAATCATTGTCCTTATTTTATAGATAAGGAGTCTGTATATTAGTCAGTTTGGGCTGTCGTAACAAAATACCACAGGCTGGGTATTTAACAACAGAATTTTCTCATGCTTCTGGAGGCTAGAAGTTGCAGATTGAGGTACTGGCAGATTCATTTTCTGGTGGGACTCTTCAGCTGGCTTGTAATTGACTGCCTTCTCACTGTGACTTCACATGGCCTTTCTTCTGTTCACATGTGGAGAGAAAGATCTTGTGTCTCTTCCTCCTATAAAGACACCAGTCCTGTGTCATTAGGGCCCTATCTTTATGGCTTAATTTAACCCTAATTACATCCCTAAGGACCCATTTTCCAAATGATACAAACATACTGGGGTTAGGGCTTCAATGTATGCATTTTAGGGAGACATACGTAGTTTATTACAAGAGTTTGAAACAAAGAGGAGGGTTCCACAGAATATAAGTGGCAGAGGGCAGTTTGGTTTCAGAGTTCGTGTTTAAATATTAGGCTACTATGCCTCAGAGTTGATTGGTCAGATATTTTTTTCAAACACATTTTGCTTTGTTTGTTATGTTGAGGCAATGATTGAATCATTACCTTGGTATTTTCCTATCTCTGTGTACAGGCAGTAGAGAAAGCCTCTTTACCAACTAGCAAGAATAGATCACATCTAAGCCTTTCCTCATAGTGATGTCATATGTGTGTTGGCTTTTGTCAGTGAGTTTTACTTAAACAAAAAGACTCAGGCATAAGATAAACCTTCCTTTCTTGTGTTTTCTTTATCTGCTGGGAAATGAAGTATATGGATGGATTATTTCCTTTCAGTATTAAGACTATTAAAAGGATTGCGTATATCAGAGAGAGGAATCTTCTGTGTACAAATTCTTTTCAAGTTTAAATTTTTTTGGTAATAAGTGATACATGTCCATGATGAAAAATTCAAAATATATAAGCATACGGGATGAAAAGCAATACTGCATTCTATTCCCAATCCCCAGTTAGCAAGTTTCCCTCTCCATAAGTAATCAAGGTTGTAGTTTATTAATCGTTCTAATTTTTAATTGTATAATTAGTCAAGCTATTGCAGTATTAACTTTTAAAATATGAATCTAGCCAAATGGAATATTAAAAGAGCACAATCACACCATCTCTATTAGGAAATGCTTGATAGAAGTAACAATGATCATTAAAAATGAATAAGCTCTCAGTACTTGGTGGTGAATACCCATTGCATGATTGATGATAGCTGTCATGTTTCCTCGATGAGATTATCTCCTAGACCATATGAAAATGTTGCTAGTTAATGTGGTAGTATATATGCTTTTTTATATATAAAAATATAAGAGCTTAAGGCTTGTTACTTTTACAATAATTTAAATGTCTCTAATCAGAAAAATTAACTTTTTTTTTTCCTGAGTGTCGTTGACACACAGTGTTAGTTTCAGGTGTACAATATAGTGATTCAACAAGTTTAAGGTATGCTATGCTCACAAATGTAGCTACCAACTACCTACCATTTGTTACCATACAATGCTATTACAGTACCATTGACTATATTCCCTTTGCTGTATCTTTTATCCCAATGACTTTCCATATCTGGAAGGCCATCCTCCCACCCCATTCCCCTCTTTCAGACACGTTCTAAAAAAAAAATTTACTCCCTCTTCCATGTTTTATGTATATGTGGTCATGTTCTACATTTTTTTATTCATAATTTTCTTTTTTTTTTTTTAAAGATTTTATTTATTTATTCAACAGAGATAGAGACAGCCAGCGAGAGAGGGAACACAAGCAGGGGGAGTGGAAGAGGAAGAAGCAGGCTCATAGCGGAGGAGCCTGATGTGGGGCTCGATCCCATAACGCCGGGATAACGCCCTGAGCTGAAGGCAGACGCTCAACCACTGTGCCACCCAGGCGCCCCCATAATTTTCTTATGTCAAATGATGGCCTTGTCTTTTCCATTGAAATCCTTGTGGTGCTCGGGTGGCACAGTCTGTTAAGCGTTGGACTCCTGGTTTTGGCTCGGGGTCATGATCTCAGCATCGTTTGATCAAGCCCCCTAGCAGACTGTGCCCTGAGGAGCTGGACAAAGTCTGCTCTGCCCCTACCCATCACATGTTCTCTATCTCTCTCAAATAAATAAATAAATCTTTAAAAAAGTAAAAGAAGTCCTTTTAACATTTCTTATAAGACCAGTTTAGTGGTGATAAACTCCTTTTAGTTCTTGTGTGGGAAACTGCCTCTCCCATTCTGAATGATAACTTGGCCTGGTAGTGTATTCTTTGTTGTAGGTTTTTGTTTTTTTTTTTCTTTCAGCACTTTGCAGGCCAGAAAGGAACGGCATGATATATTCAAAATTTCTGTTTTAAAATAAGCTGAAAATAATGGGTTTTCATTCTTGCTGCTTTTAGGATTCTTTATCTTTAAGCTTTGACATTTTAATATGTGTTCTGATGTGGAACTCCTAGGGTTCATCTTGTTCAAACCTCTCTGTGCTTTCTGAAATTGATGTCTGTTTTCTTCCCTAGGTTATGGAAGGTTTTGGTTATTTTTTCTTCAAGTAAGGTTTCTTTTCTTTCTTTTTTTTTTTTTTTATACTTTTTTATTATGTTATGTTAGTCACCATACAGTACATCCTTAGTTTTTGATGTACTGTTCCATGATTCATTATTTGCGTGTAACACCCAGTGCTCCATGCTATACGTGCCCTCCTTAATACCCATCACCGGTCTATCCCATTCCCCCACCCCCCTCCCCTCTGAAGCCCTCAGTTTGTTTCCCAGAGTCCATAGTCTCTCGTGGTTCATTCCCCCTTCTCTTTACCCTCCCCTTCATTCTTCCCTTCCTTCTCCTACTGATCTCCCTGCTATTTCTTATGTTCCATAAATGAGTGAGGGGCCCCTAGTGGCTCAGTTGGTAGAGCATGTGATTCTTGATCTCGGGGTTGTGAGTTCAAGCCCCATGTTGAGCGTAGAGATTACTTAAGTAAATAATCTAAAAAAAAAAAGACTTCATAAATGAGTGAAACCATATGATAAATGTCTTTCTCTGCTTGACTTATTTCACTTAGCATAATCTCCTCCAGTTCCATCCATGTTGCTGCAAATGTTGGGTAATCGTTCGTTCTGATGGCTGAGTAATATTCTATTGCATATATGGACCACATCTTCTTAATCCATTTGTCTGTTGAAGGGCATCTCAGCTCCTTCCACAGTTTAGCTATTGTGGACAATGCTGCTATGAACACTGGGGTGCATATGGCCCTTTTCTTCACTACGTCTGTATCTTTGGGGTAGATACCAAGTAGTGCTGTTGCTGGATCATAGGGTAGCTCTATTTTTAACTTTTTAAGGGACCTCCACACTGTTTTCCAGAGTGGCTGTACCAACTTGCATTCCCACCAACAGTGGGAACAGTGGGTTCCCCTTTCTCCACATCTTCTCCAAAATTTGTTGTTTCTTGCCTGTTAATTTTTGCCATTCTAACTGGCATAAGGTGGTTATCTCAGTGTGGTTTTGATTTGAATTTCCCTGATGGCTAATGATGTTGAACATTTTTTCATATGTCTGTTAGCCATTTGTATGTCTTCATTGGAAAAACGTCTGTTCATATCTTCTGCCCAATTTTTGATTTGATTATTTGTTTCTTGTGTATTGAGTTTGAGAAGTTCTTTGTAGATCTTGGATACCAGTCTTTTATCTGTAGTGTCATTTGCAAATATCTTCTCCCATTCCCTGAGCTGCCTCTTAGTTTTTTTTGACTGTTTCCTTGGCTGTGCAGAAGTTTTTATCTTGATGAAGTGCCACAAGTTTATTTTTTCTTTTGTTTCTCTTGTCTTTGGAGATGTGTCATAAAAATGTTGCTGTGGCTGATGTCAAAGAGGTTACAGCCTATGTTCTCCTCTATGATTTTGATGGATTTCTGTCTCACATCGAGGTCTTTCATCCATTTGGAGTTTATCTTTGTGTATGGTGTGAGAGAGTGGTCAAGTTTCATTCTTTTGCATGTAGCTGTCCAATTTTCCCAGCACCTTTTATTGAAGAGACTGTATTTTTTTCCACTGGATGTTTTTTCCTGCTTTGTCAAAGATTAGTTGCCCATAGAGCCGAGGGTCCATTTCTGGATTCTCTATTCTGTTCCATTCATCTATGTGTATGTCTTTGTGCCAGTACCATGCTGTCTTTGTGATCACAGCTTTGTAGTACAGCTTAAAATCCGGCAATGTGATGCCCCCAGCTTTGTTTTCCCTTTTCAACAATTCTTTGGTGAAACGGGGCCTTTTCTGGTTCCACACAAATTTAAGGGCTGTTTGTTCCAGCTCTTTGAAAAATGTCATTGGTATTTTGATTGGGATGACATTGAAACTGTAGATTTGCTGGGTAGCATAGACATTTTAACTATGTTTATTTTTCTGATCCATGAGCATGGAATGTTTTTCCATCTTTTTGTGTCTTTTTCAATGTCTTTCAAGAGTGATCTGTGGTTTCTAGAGTATAGAGCCTTTACCTCTCTGGTTAAGTTAATTCCGAGATATCGTATGATTTTTGGTGCTATCATAAATGGAATCAATTCCCTAATTTCTCTTTCTTCAGTCTCATTGTTCGTGTATAGAAATGCAACTGATTTTTGAGCATTGATTTTGTATCCTGCCACATTACTGAATTGCTATATAAGTTCTAGTAATTTGGGGGTGGATTCTTTTGGGTTTTCCATATAGAGTATCATGCCATCTGTGAAGAGAGACATTTTGACTTCTTCTTTGCCGATTTGAATACCTTTTATCCCTTTTTGTTGTCTGACTGTTGTTGCAAGGACTTCTAGGACTATGTTGAACAATAATGGCAAGAGTGCGCATCCTTGTCATGTTCCTGATCTTAAGGGAAAGGCTTTCAGCTCTTCCCCATTGAGAATGATATTCGCTGTAGGCTTTTCATAGATGGTTTTTATGAAATTGAGGAATGTACCCTCTATCCCTACACTCTGAAGGATTTTAATCAGGAAAGGATGCTGTATTTTGTCAAATGCTTTTTCTGCATCAATTGAGAGGATCATATGGTTCTTGTCACTTTTCTTGTTGATGTGATCTATCACACTGATCAATTTGCGAATGTTGAACCACGCTTGCATCCCAGGGATGAATCCCACTTGGTCATGATGGATAATCCTTTTAATGTACTGTTGGACCCTATTAGGTAGTATCTTGTTGAGAATTTTGGCATCCGTATTCATCAGGGATATCAGTCTGTAATACTCCTTTTTGATGGGGTCTTTGCCTGGTTTGGGGATCAAGGTAATACTGGCCTCATAGAATGAGTTTGGTAGCTTTCCTTCTGTTTCTATTTTTTGAAATAGCTTTAGGAGAATAGGTATTATTTCTTCTTTGAATGTTTGGTAGAATTCCCCAGGGAATCCGTGAGGCCCTGGACTCTTGTTTTTGGGGAGGTTTCTCATCACTGCTTCAGTCTTGTTACTTTCATAATTAATCGGTCTGTTTAAATAATCATTTTTCCTGTTTCAGTCTTGGTAGTTTATAGGTTTCCAGGAAGGCATCCATTTCTTCCAGGTTGTTTAATTTATTGGCATAAAGCTGTTGATAAGTTTTTAATGATCCTTCCTATTTCACTGGTGTTGGTCATTATCTCTCCCCTTTCATTCATAATTTCATTAATTTGGGTCCTTTCTCTATTCTTTTGAATAAGTCTGGTTAGTGGCTTATCGATCTTATTTATTCTTTCAAAGAATCAGCTTCTAGTTTTGTTGATTGGCTCTACTGTGCTCCTGGTTTCTAATTCATTGATCTCTGCTCTAATCTTAATCAACTGCCTTCTCGTGCATGGGTTAGGCCTGTTCTTCTGTTCCAGCTCCAGCTTCTTGAGGTGAGAATATAAAGACTGCATTTTAGATTTTTCTATTCTTTTGAGTGAGGCTTGGATGGCTATGTATTTTCCCCTTAGGACCGCCTTTGCAGTGTCCCACAGGTTTTGGACCGATGTGTTTTCATTCTCATTGGTCTCCAGAAATTGTTTAAACTGATTTTTAATTTCCTGGTTTACCCCATCATTCCTGAGCAGGATGGTTCTTAGTTTCCAAGTGTTTGAGTTTCTTCCAAATTTTTCCTTGTGATTGAGTTCCAGTTTCAAAGCATTGTGGTCTGAGAATATGCAGGGAATAATCTCAGTCTTTGGGTATCGGTTGAGACCTGTTTTGTGACCCAGTATATGGTCTATGCTGGAGAAAGTTCCATGTGCATTTGAAAAGAATGAGTATTCTGTTGTTCTGGGGTGTAGTGTTCTATATATATCTATGAGGTCCATCTGGTCCAGTATGTCATTCAAAGCTCTTTGTTGTTTCTTTGTTGATTTTCTGCTTGGGAGATCTGTCTATTGCTGAGAGCGGAGTGTTGAGGTCCCCTACTATTAACGTATTTTTATCTATATGTCTCTTTATTCTGGTTAAGTGTTGGCTTGTGTATCTGGCTGCTCCCCTGTTGGGGGCATAGGTATTTATAATTGTTAGACCCTCTTATTGGATACACCCTTTAAGAATAATACAGTGTACTTCTGTATCTCTAACTACCGTCTTTAGTTTAAAATCGAATCTGTCTCATATGAGAATTGCTACCCCAGCTTTCTTTTGAGGTCCATTGGCATGAAAAATGGTTCTCCATCCCTTCACTTTCAGTCTGGATGTATCTTTAGGTTCAAAATGGGTCTCTTTTAGACAGCATATGGATGCATCATGTCCTTTTATCCAATCTGCAACCCTGTGGTATTTTATGGGAGCATTTAGGCCATTCACATTGAGAGTGATTTTTTTGAGAGATTTTAATGATGTCATGTTACCTGTGAAGTCTTTGTTTCTATGGATTGTAAATTTCTGTTCTGTAGCACTCTTGTGGTCTTTTTACTCTTATGGAAACCCCCCTTAATATTTCTTGTAGGGCTGGCTTGGTGATCACATATTATTTCAGTTTCTGACGGTCTTGGAAGGTCCTGTCTCTCCATCAATTCTGAATGACAGCCTTGCTGGATAAAGGATCCTTGGCTGCCATGTTCTTCTCACTTAGTGCTCTGAATATGTCTTGTCAACCTTTCCTGGCCTGCCACATGCCTGTAGACAGGTCTGACGTTATTCTGATGTTTCTCCCTCTGTAGGTTAGGATTTACTTCCCCTGGCCGCTTTCAAGATTGTATCTTTGGATCTAATAT